>NC_137853.1:15979861-16579861 GCF_948465745.1 Chenopodium album
GAGGTCAGAATTGACAAAAAAACCATCGGAAATGCTTTCTTCAGCGCGCTTAAATTCTCTGATTCGCGTGAAACACGCAAAACAAGGCAAATCCGGTCATTTTTTGTCAATTTTGACCTCAAATTGTACTTGTAGGACCAAAATGCCCCCCTAAACCTATGAACAACATGTTCTGCGCACAAAAATCGAAAATTTTTGTTTTAAACCGTTAAATTTAACGATTTTAATAACGGTAGGTGGTAAAAAACGATTTTTAGAAATTTTTTGGTGGTAACTATTAAAATTTTTGGTAGTAAAAAATAATATTGTGATTTTTTTTGTGGTAAAAGTAAAAAAATCCTTTAAAAAAAAAACAAAAACAAAAAATCGGGGAACAAGGGATTTGAGTCAAGAATATATACCATGGTAAGTTTTTTCTTTGTTTGTGTGCATGGTTCAATTACCAACTCGCTAACAAGATTTTTGATAACAATATTCATCAACTAGATTTTATATCATTAGAAGCCAGTTTTTCCCTTAAAAAATAAGATAAAATAAAATTAAAAAATCAAAAATCAAAAATCAAAAGCCATCTTTTGGAGCGCCAAATATTGTGAGACCCTAATGCCCTATGATGTTGGGTTGTTTGCATAGCCCAATAGCTTGCCCTGATAACATGAGTTGGTGGAATATTTATTTCACTGTTTGTTATTCCTCCCACGCGATGTTCAGTATATATATATAACTAGTTTTGTGCCCCGTGTGTAATGTGCGGGTTGTTTATTGGTTTTTAAGATTAATTTTTTAATCTATACGTCAAATTTTAAAATATATTATTATTGATGCAAAATTAGTTAGGAATTGATGTGCTTTTGTGACGATTTAAACTATGTAGTAGACATGTAATGACTAATAATAATTAGTGAAAATGTTCAATTAAATACATAAATAGTAGCAAAAATTGTTCTAAGCACGTTGGGTTGACCTGATCTGAAATGACTCATGATCTGATCCAGTTGACCAGTCTATATGCTGTTATAAAATCATATTAGATTGTGAAGTATATTATTTGAATTGATTAGAATATATCAGGTAATTATATATAAAAACTAAATTTAGATGATAATTATTGAGAATTATAATCTAATATTTTTTGAATAAAATTCAAATTCAATTTGTACATAATGAAATATTGGTATTTTACCAAAAATAAAACTCTAAACTAACAATTTTATGCTAAAATTCTATCCAAATTGATTGAAAATAGAACTTTAAAGTAACTTTAAAGTTAGAATGTCAAGTGTCGCTGCTTTGTGGCTAGGCTAAAAGTTTAGCTTTATATATTAATTATTATATGATGTTACTTTCTCTTTCTACATTTCCTTAACGACTCATCGTGGTAGATAAAACCCGAGCCAAGATCAAACTCACAAGTAATATAATCAAAAGTCATAATAAACATAATTCGTCGTGTCGGTTCGTTTGTTGCATGGGTGTGACCCGAAGGGTTCAATCAGATTAAGCTGTAATATTAATTATACATTAATATTATTGATCGGAAGCGACCTCCACCTAAGCATCCCGATCACTTGACCTCACTGAATAATTAGCTTTCTAATTATTTCGAACCCTTTATCAGAATAATACACTTGTGCGAAGGACATCATTCATTTCATAAATTCCACTAAATTTCTTAGGGACCACATCCAATTCCGTTCCCTTGCCATTTCTTAATAAAGCAAATGTGTTGGATGGGGAAAAAATAATAGGCCAGTGGGAGTATCAATATGTCACTAGTTCATTGCTTACAGTCTCACTTATATAGGTATGATAAGTCACTGATAATTCAATTTTAATTTAGCTTATAAAGACAAAAATGACACAAGAGCTAATCAAATGAGGAAACTAATACTCCATAATTATTAATGACATGATATGAAAAATGACACATGAATGACCTGATATAGACCTAATAATAAGGTAATAAGTCAATAATTACTCTAGTTTAAAAGTGACCTTATATTCGAATATTGAATTTGGTCAACCTAACCCAAAATTCAGCCAAAAACCAAATGGATCTGAATCGGAATTGGCCCAATACTGAATTAACCATATCTTAATCATCCTGAACTTAGCCGAATCGAAATCAACCCAACCCAAAGTCATCAAATCCAAAATTAACCCGTTCAAATCCGTTTTGAACCGAACCGAAAATGACTCTACTTTTCCGGAGGCAGGGTAACCTTGACCCAAACTCCATTCGTTAGTATTCTCTGACTTAATTCATGTGAGTAAGTGAAAGTAGGCGAAACCTGGCAACTAACAGATTTATATGTTAACGTACAAATTGAGTTTTCCCCCATATTATCTGACCCAACTCCTGCATTTATCCATGCAAATTGCACGTGACCTGACCCCCTTCTCATTTCCATCTACACAATCCAACTGCAAAATATTAATCACCAATACCAAATACCTTACCTCCCCAACAAACCTATAATTGGATCTCAATCACTCTACTCATCACACTTACATTTCAAAAAATGAAACAACTTTCTTCTTCAACCTTGTTCAACTTCCTCCTATGTTCTTCTCTTATTTTCCTCGCCTTTCTCGTCACACATTCACATGGTCTCTCTCTCCCTCTCTCCTCCTTCTCATTCGAGTAAACGTGTCGTGTTTGTGTTTACTTTTATGGTCGAAATATATTACATTTGTTACATATAGATATATAATGTAAAATAATACATTGGTCAATTTTGAACTTGTTATTTTAATTTATGTCAGGTCGGGTTTGAGTTTTAACTTTAGGTCGGGTTAAAAATAATTTAACTATCTTGATTTTATGTAACAGGTAAGGACGACACGATAAGTAGGTGCGAGAAAAACGTACCAAGTATCAAACAGACACAAGTAGGGAAAGGAAAGTATCAAGTCGATGTGAAGAACAACTGCGGAACGTGCCCGGTGATCGATGTTCATATCAAATGTGGCAATTTTTCACAAAAACAAGTTGATCCAAAGCTTTTTAAGGTGTTGAAATTTGATGATTGTGTGGTTAATTATGGCATGCCATTGCTTCCACTTCAGATTATCTCTTTTAATTACTCTCATCCTACTAAATATCCCTTGCTCCCCAACACTTGGTACTTTCAATGTGAGTGATTGGTCCGAAGAGCGCGAATTTTATGATTAAGTTGCTTTAATGTGTTTTAGATGATGATTAAGTAGTGAAATATGAGTATTGTAATTTGTGTTACTGAGTTTTATGGTAATTTGATTCATCAAATTGTAAGTTTTGTTGTTTCTGACATACTGAAGAATTGTGTTTTTACTAAGTAATTCAAAGCTATACTACTCGGACTCAGGTACTCATGTCTGACACGGCCCACGGGTACATGTCCAAGTGTTCGACTCGAATACTTTGTGAAAATTAAAATGAAGTATTCAAGTATCATACCCATTTTTGAGTGAGTGTCAAGAGTCGAACATAAATATTTGAGGTAAATTGAAGAGTAAGTAACATAATTTCTAATTGTTTGTAAACCTGTCGTCTAAACTAATTTGCTTTTGCTTTTGTTTATGGGATTCTTTTTTTTTTTTTTTTTTTTTAAGAATGCTTTTGTTTATGTTGTTTTTGTGAAATCAATGCATTATTACTTATACTTACGGTGATTAATTCAATGGAAGGAGTCATTTAATAAATATACAAAAGACTTCCATAGTTAATCTGAAGAAGTAAAAATAATTGTGTCGACGACTAAGATTATTTAGTTGACTTCAAATTTTGGAAATATTATTAGGTTTTATAATTGATCTTTCCATAGATGAAAACAAAATAAAAATATTGGATGTCAGAAAACAAGTATTTTGCTGCCTTGTGGACTTTGCGGACTGTGATTCTGTCTTATTTCATATGGTACTTTGCAGAATATAAAAATTAAATTATAAAAAATTATTTCTTCCGTTTGCTTTTAGATGCAACACATCCTTTAGCGCGGTAATTAAGAAAGGTGGGGTTTACATGATATAATAAACTTTAAAATATGATGAGTGATTGTTAGGAGTGTAATTTAGTGGGTCATGTGCTTTAAATAAGAGATATAGTATAGTTTTTCCTTAAATTAACTTTCCTTTTATAACGTGTTGCAAGTATTGTGACATTTTTTTTTTAGGGAAGTGTTGCAAGTAAAAGAAAACGGAGGAAGTATAAAAAAAAAAAAAAAAAGAAGAAACACTAATGTTTCTGCTGCTCGTCACATGGGGAGCAGACACAACTATAATTCCAGGACCTACCAATGATGAACTTTGACAAAAAAAAAGAAAAAAAAAAAAATATATATATATATATAAAAAACAAAAAAAAAATTATGGTATAATCAACTTCTTTTTATTTATTTTTTATTATTATTTTTTTTATGGTTTTATCAAAATATTTTGATATTTTTATCAACTTTTTTTTTCCAGTCTCATAAAACATGTACTCGTAGCGAGTTCTTGCATGAATATATATATATATATATATATATATATATATATATATATATATATATATATATATATATATATATTTATTGGAAGAATAAGAATCTTCATAAAATACAAAGATTTTGAAAGGTTGTGGTAAAAAGTGGTTTAAATGATTATTTATCTTCAATTTCCACCTCGTAAAGCTATGATTTTAATTATAACTCTTTTCCATTCAATGGCAAATTCCAACTTACGTTAATTTGTTTATTTTCCTTGATATGTAAATCTACAATACATTAAATAAAACAAGAAAATGTAAAAATAATATGGCAAAAGAGAAATTCACACTAGGGAGTTAGGATAGTTCCACTTTCATAGAGTAACCACATAAAAGTTGCCCAATTTAATAAAATGTTTTTACCAATATAACTACATTATGTAATGATACTCCATCTTCAATGGATGATAGACTAAGTTCTGTAACCTCCATACTTAGGTATAGCCAATATTGAATAAATAGTTGACAAATGAACGATTTGCTCATGTCTGTCAAGCAAGGAGCACAAGAAAATAGGAAATTAAGATAACAAAAGAATGCATACAACTAAGAGGTAAAATTATGAATTGCATAATGGACGAAGGCTACAATATGCACTCTTTTGGTGCAAATATGATTTGCATTCTTTTTGTGCAAAAATGGTTTGCATCAGTACCCGGAATATTTACATAGAAATTTTATACCGAGTTCCTATATCTGTAATCTGTATTAACTTTCTGAAACTGCTCATGTTGTGTCATATTATATGCAGTTTATCAACATCAGCAGCTCAGACTAATAACGATTTAAAAAGAAGAGCTAAGCTTATACACAGCGCAATTAAAGGTGTTTGAATATCTACAATGGAAGCAGAGGATATAAAATGGGGACCTACTAGATGAACTGTTCCCGTTTGCTCATCCTTGACCTGAATGTTTGTAGAGCCTGCGACATCAAGTATAAACCTATTAGACTCCATCCAATAACCACTTTGATACAAGGTTTCTGATAACCCGTTTGACAAGTATGCAACCGTGATTCAAGGTAGTAAACTAAAAAGTCTTCACTGTGTACTTTTAGGAACTAAGTAGAGAATATTCAAGCAACTCGAAATTATATCTTTCATCCGTACATCTAAAAGAGCTAAACAATTTCTGAAGTAAATCTTATTTGATGGTTTTCAGGCAAAGATTGAGATCTACTTCTGCAATATGACAATTTACACAAGACCACAGAAAAGTACTTGAAACATTGGCTGATCAAGAAGATGAAGAAAAATCTAAGACACATGGAGTTCTCATAGCTGAGATTAAACCTCAGCATACTGATTAACTCAGAAGTGCATATAAGCCCTTAACAACAGTGCAGTTTTATTTATCTATAATCTAAATATGAATTATTTAAGTGAAACCAATAGTTTCTATTTTCTAATAGACCCATAATTCAATAGCAAACTGCGGGAATAAAATACTGACTGACTATAATTGTGAAGGATGTACTCCATATAAATTAGATGGTAGAAAAGACAACCATAAGAAAAGCTTAGATTATTATATGCTTGGGGAAGAGCTTCATGCTGGAGTTTTTTTTTTTTTTTTTTTTTTTTATAAAGAACAGATTAAAAGTTGCCTGGATAAATGCATACATAAAAGAAAAAAAAAATAAAATTAACACCTACAGCTTGTTTGGAGGGGTACGAATGCATTCTCCTTTATTGTAGAGAATTTATAAACCTTGAGTTTTTAAGAAACATATCCCTCCAAAAATGGAGAGAATTGAAATTAGGCCTCACAATAATGACAGAACTTTTTTTTTTTTTTTTTTTTGCCCTTATTATTTCTATTGTTTTTTTACACTATGTTTAAATAAAGAGGAATGGAGGGAAAGGGAAAGAAAAGAAAAGAAAGGATGATACCTAATGCGGAGGGAAGGGGAGGGAATTGGGAGGATCCATTTTCCTTACCCTTTTAACAAACCAAATTGTTGGAGAGATTTCGAAAGAAAATGGAAGGTCACCTTGTCCCTACCCTCACCTCCCTTCCCCTTCCCTCTTTTTTCTTTCCCTCCCTTTCCATTCACTATTGTTATCCAAACATAGAGTTACAGCCATTTCCCACATTCCAGTCCATCTCTATTTTGTTGGCTCATTTTTCGTCTTTTTACAAATGCTCTGCCACTTTAACGCTTTGTTTGGATAGCAAATAAGGAAGGAAGGGAAGGGAAAAAGGAGGAAGGGAAGGGAAAAGTTAGGGAGGGGGAGGTGAGTTCCATTTTCCCTCCAAATCTCTCCAAATTTGGAGGGATTATTATGCTTATTAAAGAGAGAGGGAAAATGGATCCTTCCCTCTCCTTTCCCTTCCTTCCCCCAATCCTTTACCCAAACAAGAGAGTTTGTCCCCCTCCCTTTCTCTTCCTTTCTTTTCCTTCCATTTCTATCTATCCAAACAATGTGTAACTCTCCTCTGCTCTATAACTGAAAATACCAAACTACTTTCCTCAATTCAAAATAAGGATTCTACTTTCATCTTTGATAAAAAAAACCAAGATGCCAGCATCAAGGACGACTAAGGTAGGTGGAATCGTAAATGCAATAATCACAATACATTGGAAAGTGCTCAGAGGTGATAAAGGTCGGTGCCATCACATCTGTAACCATTGCCGACAGCAAGAAATTGGAGGGGTGGAAGGAGAATTGAAGGCATTGAAGAAATTGAAGTGCTAAAGCTGATTGTCAGCTTTTTTGAGCTCTATTTCAATGGCTACCATCGACGGTGTGCGTGAATTGGCAGGGGCAAAATGGAAAAAAGGGGGGGGGGGGGTGAATAATATAAAATAAAATAAATAAATAAATCTCAAGCGATTGATGAATTTAGAGTGTTAAATAAAATTGATCAGTTCATTCAAGCTCTATCACAAATTTACAATGCCTACTTTTCCCATTGATGATGTGTGAATGAGCAAAATGGAAAGAAATAAACTCAAGCGATGTTCCCTCCACTTAAATTCCCTCATGCTCTTTGCTATCCAAAGTCCAAACATAGTTTTTTTTTTTTTTTCCTTTGCTCTACTCACTTTCCTTTCTCTTCCTTTAACTTCCATCCCCTCACTTTCCTTCCTATATGCCTATCCAAACAAACTGTTAATGATACAGTTCAACCTAAGAATGGCAAGCAGAAGACACAATGTACCATCTCCAAATTGAAAAAACAAGGGATAGAAAAGCCTTTAAAGCAAGCAAGAGCAGCACACATCAATTCACTCAAGTCGTGACATTCAAATCAATTATGAAGATAATTCTGAAATGCTACGCTCATGCATTTGGACACTGACAATATACTTTGAGAGTAATATCAAGAATTGGTAAGGACGATATGTCATTATACTCACAGTTATAGTCTGTCCATCCAATCACCATGTTCTCCAGATCATATATAACCAGCTTATTTGAAAGCATTAGATCTGCAAGTGTGGAAAGAGGGGGAAAAGAAATCATGTATCAACAATGAGAAAAGGAAAAGGTCAAAATAAATTCTAAAATAAAAATGTACAAACTAAACATTAAATTATTATAAAATCTATGCTACTGTATCTTATTCCTTTTCATAGCCTTCGACTACTGTGTGACACACACACACACACACACAAACACACACATCTCAATTTAAACTGAACCCACTTGTAAGATACCAAGTCTTCTGAGCATGAGTGTACAATTGAAAAGGAAAGCTGTTTCTAATTATTTTTTTTAAAAAAATATTATATTAGAAAGATTTCAAACTAGCAGGCTAAAGAAGAATTTTAGTAATTACAACAGTTCAGAAAACTGCGGCTAGACAAAGCCAAAAAAGACTACCGTAATTTATAAGAAAATGTTTCTAAATCCAGATAGCCACCTAGCCAGAAGGTAGTATATATTTCAAATTAAAGAATAGATAACATCATCCAATCAAAAAACTGATTTTGACACTACTCTTTTCTTTTTTTTTATGTCTACTTTTTTTTGGCGACAGAATGTTGACATTATTTTGAGGAGTTTAAAGAAATCACAGGAATAGTCATGGTTTTTGACCATGCAGAAGAGGAAAAACTATTTTGTAATTAGCCCAAAATTACAAAAGTTAGGACAAATGGATGGAGTATAGAGGAATTTATCAAATCCGTAAGTATAAATGAGTTGCTCTCACTAGAAAAGTGCATATATGTGAAACTTCGAATGTTTACCAAAAAAAAAATTGAGCTGTTATTGAAATATAGCAATTCTTTCCTATGAAGCCAACTACAAGAGCATGACCCAGAGTCCATTTTAAGTTCTTAACTGAACATAATCAATAAATGAAAATAGAAAACCTCTTAAGCTGCACAGACAATATTTCAAGACCAACACAAGTATTTATCTGTACCTCCTAAAAGAGTGAGATTCTTCTTGTCCCTTGACAACCTTCCGCTATTTTGCCAACCAATACACCAAAAATCATCCTACAAAATTTTGCAGAAATAAAAACAGTTAATGATGAAGATATAACTTCACACTATACAGATAAGTAGATAACTATCAGTCAAAACTACACTCTGACTTTTGCACTATTCATGTACAAATTTTGAGCTTATCTTTTATGCTAATACTTCCTCTGTTTCATAAAATTTGCAACAATTTGATGTTTACGTATGCCATGAACAACTTTGATCATTGATATCTCTAAAAAAAAAATAATAATAAAAAAATAAATTATGTAGACTTTTATTTAAAACTAAAAGAATGTGGTCAAAGTTAGAACATACTCCGTTATATATATAGCAAAGGCCAAACTATTGACAACTGTTCATGTAAAAATATAGAAATAAATTAAAAAATTATATGGAACAGAGAAGGTATATAAGTAAAATAGGATAATGTAAAATGCATTATGATTAATTTAAAATGTAATTATTACTCATTATATAAAAAATATATTCATGGTCAAAAATAAGATTGCAAGCATGAAAGTCAAAGCAAAGCATCTATTTGAAACACACAAAGCAATATACTTTATGACAGCATGACATTTCAAATAGATTTTGTCAACATGCCAGCTATAATCTCATCTCCTAGATAGCTTTAACATCAATTTCTCACTAGTTCCCTCACAAGATTATATCTTACACAATGTAGATGATATATAGCATTGAAAGGAAATGAGATAATGATTGATATTGGGGAATACCAAACCTTAAATTTGTATAAGACCACTGAAGGGGGGGTAGTTAACAGCATACAGAGTACTTTCAAGAACTTAGTTACTACCTCTATTTTTCTGTATCTACTTACTATCCATTAAAGTTTGTCTTATTATTTGTTGTTCAACTCACTTGATATTATTTCATATTTTGCATACCCCATTTGCCATCTTACCCCAATAAATTTACAACTTTCCATAATCTCTCCATTACTAGTTTTTTTTACACCCACCCATCTTTTTACACTCTCTTACTTTATTATCTTACACTCCATCATCTTTTCCCTAAGTTTTTCTTAAACTACATATCTACAGTAGTGAGCCGGACAAAAAAAAAAAATAGCTAGTATAATATCATGAATATTATCCCAAGAGGAACTTTATTCCTCCACCCGCCCCCCCCCCCCCCCCCCCCCCCAAAAAAAAAAAAAAAAAAAAAAAAAAAAAAAAAAAAAAAAGAAGTAAATTTATACATATAGATTAGTTGTTCAGCCTCCAATTACAGCCCTAAGCTTTGATTTATTCTCCAATCTCACATGTCCAGTGCTGAAGTTAAATTAATTCAACTGAAAGTCACATAAGGCATGACAGCAAGGCCTGAGGGGAAAAAAAAAAAGGGAAAAAAGATCCAACTGAGGGACTACTTATCAAGACCACACAGACCGACTATTGTTATATAAGGATGAGAGAGAAGCTTCAGAGTAGGAATTTGGATTAACAATAGCTTTGCATCAGTAATTTTCCTTTTTTTTTTTTTTTTTTTTTTTTTTTCTGTCTTAAGAATCACATTTTATTTTTTTACATAGTTTAGCTGTTCATTTAAACTATCAGTTGCACAATGCTTCAGGAAAATGAATAATAACAACCAAACTGGAAACAACGGAAACTAGACTCCCAAATTTAATTTTTACTATCACAAAAGTAGACCTTAACAACCCTTAAAGCTTGGAGTACAATATGCCATCAAATGGACTAAGATTGCAGTTCTTTTTTTCCTCATAAATGATTTTTTATATCTCCTCTTCACTACATTTCTGGGAAGAGGGTGAAACTATACATAAGATTGCTTCTGCCACGGTTGATCCCACTTTGCTGAACTATATTTGTTAATTTAATTTACCCATATTTCGTAAACATTTCCTTTCACAAACTTGACTTCTACATCTCAAATTATTGTATCCCTTAAAATATCCTGTTGGCTATAGATTTAAGTTTTCACAATCCAGTGGAGAACAAAGCCAAAAACTTTAGTCAGAAGTGCTCTACAGTTTTCAAAGTATCATTTAGTCCATGTAGCAATGGCCATCATCGAGGTTTTGGTGGCCTTTGGGAACAGGCAACAGAAATCTAGAAATCAATCATCATCAAGAGAATATTACACTACCAGGAAAGAAAAAAAAAAAATCATGGCTAGTTAGTTACCAGCTATGTTACCCAGACTTGTGAGATCTCAAGTACTCATGTTAGACATGTCTATATGTTGACAAGTCAAACTGAGACATCTTAGTTTCGCATATTTAGTCCAAATTGTTGGAGTGCTAAGTGATGAACAGAGTCCTTAAGGAAAGATAGAGTCTGAATAACATACTTTACTAAGGCATAAATTTTAATTTCCATAGCAGCATACATAGCACAAAAATCAAGATCAATAAATAATAAAGTTGGAATAAGTAGCTACAGAATTCAGAAATGAGCATACTGTAGCACAAAAGCAAGAATTTTGCAACAAATCAAATGAGGAAAAAAACATTCACACTTCAAGAGTAGCATAGAATTGATTATCAATAAACGATGTGGCTTAAGAATATACTTACAACAGGAAAAAAATACTGATTGGGGTAAACTGTCATCGAGAGCTCACCGCCAAAATAAAATGTAACAGGTGGAAATCCATCATCAACACTGGAGAAACCAAGAAAAAAAGGACATTAGTGAGCCGTCAAAGGTACTTAAATTGCATATCAATATTCTTCCTCCGATTACCCCCCCCCCCCCAAACCGCCAAAAATTCAAAAATGACAGTATTACCATTGCAATTGATTCCTTGCAAAATCATATGATGTGGGCTTAAGTAATGAAAGTGCATCTCAAGTTGAACTAACTTCTAAAAACACAGTAAGGATGACTTAGACCTCAAACGTTGTCTCTGACAAATCATTCTGTTCAGTAGACCCAGGACCCAGAAAGGTAATACTCTGTTCCATAAAGTAGGTAAAACCCATTTTGAGTTCTCCTAAAATGCGATTGAAATTGGCTTAACTCCTTGCATCACACAATTAATATAGCTGGTAAAGCAATTATTCCCTTGTATGAGATTAAGGAAGTATATTTTATGTTATACAGAACTCTTGGTCCACCGTCCACCAAACCACTCACTCTCCAGAGGCAGGGATTATATAAAGCTAAAAATTCACATTTAATCAAGATATTTAACATAGTAAGAATAGCTCTAACAGAAGATATGACAAGCTTCATTATATTATCATCTTTCTCAACTAACTAATTTGAACAAGCTATAGGACTAAATTTTATCCCTTCACATCTTATGCTCATCACTGTTAACTCATGTTTTTCACTAGTTAGCAAACACAATAATTACCTTCCTCGTGGCTAACCCAAAAAGTTCTGTAAACTCTCATACACTCTAAAAGCATCTTTCACAAAGAAAGCAAAACGATCTTGACTGCAAAAGTAATCTACTGCCTACCTTCAGCTGCAGCACAACACTCAAACAGCCTGAAGGGGTACTGCCTCTCACAAACAGCAACCCATTTCATTACTACCATAAGTGACATCAGTAAGTGTGTAAAAGAGAGTGCCTGAGGCGCAAGGCACTTGGCAATTGGGGCAGAGCACTTGCCTTGCTCTAGGCAAGGCGTGTTCAAAGAGGCACATGAGGTACACCAGAAGCGCAAGAGGCACACTGAGGCGTATTAAGGTAGAGAGCTTCTTTTGCTCTAACATAGGAGCACCTAAGGACTAAGGTGCGTGAGGTACCCCAAAAACAGAGGCATATCTGAGGCGCACATCAATCATAAATTTTAAATGTTTATATAGTGTGCCATACTTTAATGAGGCGCACTTGGCGTAACAATACGTCTATTGTTATAGTGCGCTATGAGCTTTTGTATACATTGGTATCAGCACCCATGCAAAAAAAATAAAAGAAAAGGGAAAAAGAAGAGAGCATTAAAATAATCTGATCAGAAAATTATACCTTTCAGAATACTTGAAGCATGTATAAAGGTCTTGGACAGTAACTAATTTCACGTTAGGTTGTCGCGAGAGTATCTGTTGAAGCATTCTCAAATATATAAACATTCAACACCAATGCATAACATGAATTAACACGAGCAAGCCAATAATTACCTGAATAACAAGTGGCTCGTAAATAATCTCAGGAAGATAAGCAAGTGTAGTACCAATATCAATTATGGCTCCTTTTTTGCCTCCTAACTCATATAAATTCGATGGAAGATTCAAAGTATAATTTCCAACTTTTACCCCAGTCATGTTCACATTGTAGTGTGGCCTGAAAATGTTCGTAGAAACTAATATTAGCACTGAATCTGCATAAAAGATTAGAGACATAATACAGTGACCATAACGAAAAAAAATGGATAGTCAAGACATATTCCTCACTACACGCCCCCAAAATACATGCACTTGAAAAATACACAACACACCGGCATTAACAAAGATACACGTAAGCATGAAATTTTTTTACACCGGAATCTGCGGATCTGCCAATTAGAATTAAAGACCCACATTCCCACCCTATGGTCAATGCACCACACTTGATAATTACTTCATTTTTATCAGTAAAGATGTTTCGCTCAAATAGAAGATAACGAGTATTCATCTCATCTTATTAAAAAGTAGATAGCAAGAACCAACAAAGTAATGCACTGCCAACAAAATGCAAATGCTTTAGCAAGCAATTCATATAATGCAGCATCTAAAGATCCTGCAAGCAGGGGATGCTACTGAGAGATCTTTTATTGGGATGAGTAATAACATAAATAAATAAATAATCAGTCAGAACCAGGAACAAAGGAGGGAATGAGATATACGGAGTACATTATGCTCACAACCTAAATTGAAACATGACCCACAGCTTCTTCTTTTTTTCTTTTGCAGCATACAATCAAAAGCCACCACAGCCATATTCAAAGTACATCCATACAACCCTTTCATCCTTTTTTTTGATTTGTCACACAAACTTCTGAAAGAATGGCCAATCAGTTGAATATGTCACTTGCTGAGATACTATAGTTTGTGACAATTCATTACTTATGTTAACTATTCTGATGGAGTAGGACGACAACACTATCCATTACATTGAAGATGCCACTTGTTGCCACTTGTTGCCACTTTTAAGGTCTCCCTCTCCTTCCTAAGTGAAACCTTATAACCCCTAATTGCTGCTCCTCAAACTTTACACTGGAATTGCTAAAGCAACATATAGAATATGGTCTGATCACAGATAGCAGTCTGGCTACTGATAAAATAAATTAAAAAGGGCCTGCCATGAAAAATCTTGGCCATTCTAGAATCTTTACAAAACTGTATGGCTTGCTTATGGCACTTTAGCCATTTCACCTCCAAGCTTAGATATCTACGCAAACAATGCTGTTAGAAAAAACAGTGTGGCTAACGAGTCATAATCTTTATCAAAACAAACTACACGGCTGAGGCGCTGAGCAGCCGAAGAGCTAAATCAAAGTTCCAATAACAATAAAAAAGAGATTGATGACTTCCTTTGTTTCAATATTTCAAAACATAATATTGGAAACCAAAGGATCATATCAAGAATAGAACTCTCTCAGATCAATTGTTCTGAAGTATGCTTCTATAAATCTATACTGAGCTAAACGTTAGTTGGTTGAGACTTCTTGAAAACATAACAGATACGTAGTTCGTTTAGTTTGGCTTTAAGTTCAAGGTTGAGGAAAAATATGATAGGATCTGTTGATGCACCTTAGATTTTTTTTTTTTTTCAAGGGTGCTATAGCCAGTAGGTTAGTGAGTTGATGATAGCAGCTTAAAGTAGTCACCTTTTCAAACCTCATTTAAAGTAAATGAGACCCTTTAAGCCTTGGTTTGGGCCTTGTGATGCTAGAAAAGATATCTTCAGAAGTGTTGATACTTGATAGAGACGTGGACAGTCTTACAGATTTTCTAGAGCCAAGAGCTTTTCTAGTATGATGACTAGGCATGGTTCGGAGTCCTTAATAGTTTTAATAAATTTTGGAACAGCCAACATGAGGTTGAGCCTTTAGCTTCATTGGTGAAGCCTTTTTCTCTCTATAGGCCTATAACAATATCAGCAACTGCTAGTTGTCTACCAATAATGCTTTTCCTGCAGACTATTCTTTCGTAACTTCTACACCTCTTGACACTCCTATATGCTACTTTCTCTCCATTTTTATAAAAAAGCTCCTGGTATTAAAATTGATCAGACTGCCTAAATCATTCACGTCAATCTATCATTTTCTGTGCGCCTGTGATAGGGGATTTGGAGAGCATGAGGCATTCACAAGCCACATTATCTTTCACCAGCTTCTAACAGATTATAGACTTTCCTGTAACAGTTTCACTGTAACAGTTATCACTAAACCCCAGTTAAATGATGATTATAACTATAATATGAGGTTTTTTAACAAACTCTTACATTTTCCAAAAACCTACAACATAGTAGTTCAAACACTCCTAGGGTCTAGTCAATAATATAAATTCCTAGTGACACCCACCAACCTATATTTCCCCTTGCAGCCATGGAGAACAGAAATCTTTTGAACATGACGGCAGAACCAACACAGTGAAAAAGTAAATGTTTAATCTTTCCAGCCTTTGGTAAAAATTTCTTACTCTTTTTTTATAAGAGTGTAATTAAAAACCAACTCCTTTTTCTTCATACTTGAAGGATTGATCCAACACCCACCCCCCACCCCCACCCCCCACAACTCCCTTTATTTTTATTTTTTGCACACACATACCTTAGTAGCAGCCTAACAGGTGAGCATGAAGGGAAATATACTAATATTATGATATCCTAAACAAACCATAGCTTTCACTATAAACTAAAAACCTGTCAGTTTGTATATTAGCAAGTATCTTCTGTCAAAAACTTTAGCATTCTCGCACCATGTCAATTTTAATATGACCTAACCAATATCTGAAGTGAATTCAGGCAACAATACAACAAAGCCTTATAAACAATCGAAACTTGAAAGTGGCATTGGTCTACAAAATCACTCCCATACGATGATGCATGCTTTTGAACCTACTTGCACCATACACACTTCCATACAAAAAAAAAAAAAAAAAAAAAAAAATGAGGGAGAGAGTGCAACCACTACAAAGAGCCGGAAATCTAAGGGCATGAAATGTCAAATTAATAGATTTAAAGCTAAGAAAATTTGGAAATGATGAGAATCCTAATATTCAATATCTTTACGTCATCTTAATTTAGGTAGAAGAGCTACATACTCATTTTGCATCAATGGAGTTGTGTTAACCCTCGGCTTCACGACAGTTCCAATAGCAAAGATGCCCCCACCATTTACACCATCTAGACAATGGGCAAACATCTTTTTCACTTGTCCCGATGAAGCTAGTTGTCCGATTACAGATGAATTTGACTTTCCAAACCCAAGAATACCATCAAGGGCTTCATCAGCATTAGGTGAACCTCGGTCCACATATTGTCCAGCGCTACACCTGTTGAGAGACGAATCATATACACTGTGAACCACCTTATTAACAAGATGCATGCAGGCTTTCTTGGTTATAAGATGCAAGCTCTCATCTGATCATAAAAGAGGAAAGAGTCACAGAACAATAGGTAAACAGATAAAACTGACTATATACATGTCATATCCATGATTGATCACTAAAGAACATTAAAAAAATCCAACATGAAGACAGCGAGAATCAGAAACAAGAAAATAAATAATGCATCACCTAGCAATTTTACTATTGTAGTGATCAAATTCTCTGGATTATGAGTATGTTGAAATGCTCTCATAAAATCACTCATGAGACAATAATTTTAAATATATAATATTAAATTATATTACAAATAAGGGTAATGCTAATATAAGCATTAATTACACTACCTAAAATAGTGCAAATTTAGAAATCCATGACAATAACACGTGTAAATCATTGTAGATCTACGCATGTTTTTTTTTAAAAAAAAAAAAAAAAAAAAAAAAAAAAAAAAAAAAAAAAAAAAAGAAAAAAAAAAGCAATAATTACACTAATATATGTGTGTTTTTGTCATGAATTCCTAAATTTGTACAATTTTAGAAAGTGTATTTAATGCTTATATACAGCCCTCAGGGGTGCATATAGCATTACCCTTAATAAAATAAAATAAAAAAAACTTTGAAACATATGCAAGTACTACAACAGGAAATGACTAATAATGAAGAAAATTTGGCAATATTGTACTTCACGTCTCCTAGATTGCAGTTTGGTTTCCATTTACAATGAACTAAATGGATTTCCTCATGCCTTTCACTTACAAGATACAATTTTTTAAAAATAACATAACAAATTATCCTAGAACTATACCCCATATTTCGATGGGATTAGACTATTACTTTGGGATGGACAAACCAAAAGTAAGAAAGGCATGTCATGAAAAGCTACAGACAGTAATCCAAGGTAGTTTTTCTGAACCCTCAAACAAATATAACTGTACAAAGGAACTGAGGGTCCAAGTACCTAAGCTTAGATATCTAAACAAAATACCCTAGACCTATACACCATTTTCCCCATGTAACATTCCTTGATGAGATTAGACTATTGTTTTAAGACGGACAAACCAACACTAAGAAAGCTCCTTCTTTCTTAAATTAATGGAATGGTAATCATGGTACTTCCAACCCACGCAGTACCTAAACAGTTTTTCTAGTTAACAATGCAAACATAACATCACTACATAATTCTTTTAGTATCGTTCTTTATTCATGCTACAATTGGGTATGGCACAAAGATTAAGGAAAAGGGAAAAGAGATATGGGGTGGTCCTAACAACCCATGAGATTATACAAAAGGAGAGAAAAAAGCATGGGAATTGAGGGAAAATTAATCTACAGGTTTAAATTGTTTCCCAAAGAGGAACTGTTGCAATTGATGTGAAATCTTCATAAAAAACAATTGTCACAGTTAAATAAAAACAAAACTGTATCAAATTTGACACATAGGATAGAGCATTCTTTATGTCAATTGTCAAACTATCAGCATAGTAAAAACCAGATATATAACTACTGCATGTATGCATTTCCAGAAAATAGATCTACATCTCACCCGAAACTGATACTTCCGTTTGCAGTAGTAGTCTGAAGATCCCCTGACACTTGGTCATAGTGCACAATATCTTCCATAAAGTATCCAGTGCTAGAACTCCCATCCCCATAAAACTCAGCAAATGAACATGATTCATTGGCTCTGCATACTTGAAAAGGACCACCATTTACATCTAAACAGAATGGTTCATCACAAGAGACATTTTGAGCAGTTGAAGAGTCCTTTGGATCATAGAGTGTGAGTTCTATCTGCCAGAAAAAATCAGCATTATAAAGTAATAATATGTTAGTTTTGCTTAGACGATGATCCTATGTGCATAACAAGTTTCTTGATTGAGGCTGTTTCCATAACCTACTTAATTGAGCAAAATCTGATGCATTTATAATGTTAATAGCAGTAAAATCTTCACTGTCACCATACCTGCTCTGAAAATTTTTCATCTATCAATTTGTAATAAAACTGATCTATCGTAATATTAGGTTAATGTGTAGGTATATCATTTCAGCAGCTCTTGCTCAAATGGTATGCCTACTAGACCACTTATAGGTCCAAAACAGATAATTTTACTTTTGGAGCAACCACTCAAGGATATGAATTAAAATAGTTCAATACTATTACCAGACTAACACTTATTCTTTTTCTTTTTACCTTTTTGTTTCTAACAGCACATTAAAGCATCTTTAGTATGATGCGTTTTTGGCTAGAAACTAAATCATTAAAATATTAATGTTAGAACTTAGAAAGTTGTTTGGTTTGAATGGTGACTTAACATTTTCCCTTACTTGATAGTAAGTCACACCACACACCAATTACCCTTCCCTACCCAACGGTAACACATTGTGTTACCCTCCTCATATCCTTTCTCCCTCCGTCATTTGTTTCCATTCCATTTAATTGTGATACCAAACGATCCATAAAAGCAAAGCTTATTGTCCCATTCCCTCGCAGATTCAGTTCCATTACATAATGTTACTTCCAACTGTACCAAATGCACTCTAAGCCCCTCTAAAGCTCAAACATTTTATACTTAGGGAAGTTACAGGTTAGCAGTCTTTAATTATTAATAATTGGCAGCCATTATACCATTTCTGCAAATAATGAAATTTTTCTTTCTCTTGAATGAATGGGGATAAGCAATGTATTCATCCTTGAAGAGAATTCAAATCAAGGGGGTGGCAAGTTACATAACCCAGACTAAACACATCCCCAATATTGACAGCTTTCATCTAATGCATAGCAAATAAGCAGTATCTATGAACTCTTTATAACAACTGAAACAAGGTAGAGTGTTGTTAACAATTAGATGATGAGTCAATTTTTCAACAAGATATAAAAAATCTACAAACTCACTTCCATGACACAAAATCTTCAGTCCTATTGCATGAGAAAACAAAACTCTTGTAATGTAAAGAAAGGGAAGAAAAAAAAATAGATTATGCAAAATATTATGAATAAGACATTAGCAAATGAGTCTTACGCCATGATAGCCTCTTTTAGGACACTCAGTACATTCAATGCAATTCACCCATGTAATATCGCTCCCTGTATCCACTTGCATATAAAAGCTCTTTGGAGGTGTGCCAATACCCATCTTTGCATAATACAACCTGCAAATCAAGGAAAAGGAAACCAATAAACCAAATAAGATAGCACAAGACAAAATAAGTCTAACAATCAAAGAACATGCAATATATGATTATCCATGTGTTTTGACACTGGAGCGCGCTCTTGTGTATCCGATGGCAAGGGCGCTAGCCTAGTGAAGAAGGGGCTTGTGAGCATGTCATGACACAAATGAGGGTCTAATTCGACAAAGGCACTCTTGCCTTTGGTGACAACTGACAAGAGCCGGGGTGTTCGCGCCTTGTAACAACCGAGCGGGTCAAGACCAACACAAGCGGGACTGAATCACCGAGTTTGGAGCTTCTTAGAATTTGGGGATGCAAAAGTTCACGTTATGATACAGTATCAATAAATGTCTAACAACACAAGCATTAATACAAAGGCAACCTGGATAGAAAGTTTGGATCTCATATCGATCACTTTAATTACACAACAGTTAGAACATACCCAATTAACATTAAATTAATACCCATCACACAAAGTAGCTAAATAACCACATAATTAACCAAATTAAGACAAACCCAGAAAAATTAATGCCTAATCAATTGAAAAAAACACAATCAAAATTAAAGCACACCACAATCAAAAACCCAGAAATAACCCCATAAAACAGCAGAATTCAAAATCAAAAAAAAAAGAAGAAAGGTTAAAAAAGATACCCAGAAGAATCAGGGCGACCATTACCACCCAAAGGAAGATCAACATTAGAGAGCATTTGAAGACGATTAGTATCATGAAGTTTAAGAGAATTCAGAGACCGATTAGTTCCCGCATATCTGAACTTTAAACTGAAGATTGCACTTGAAGATACAGTTGAAGAGATTGTTGTGAATACAATTGTTGCAATGATTAGAATTGCGCGCGATAAAGGGATGATGATGGGAGAAACTCGACCTCTGGAACCAGTACCTCCGGCGCGAAGATGGAAGGTGTTGGAGATGATCATGGTTGTCAGCAGACGAGGAAGGTAGGAGAGAGATTGGTGCGACGACTCTCCTGGTGTTTGGAATCTTCTTAGTTCTTACTTTCCCTCTTTCTTCCCTTTGGAAAGGTTGTTTTTTCTTTTGGGAAATTAGATTAACCCCGTGCATCAAAATAAGAATTGAGTTATACACTTTAAAGTTTAAACCCATACCGAAAGAAAATGACTTTCTCATTTTTTTTCTAACTAAATCTAATTAATTATGAATATACAATTCCCAAAAGTGCATAATTTTCATATTTAATTAAGAAATTTCAATTAAATTATATTTATTATTAACTATTGTTAACTACTCGTAAGTAAGTAAATTATATATTATATATACTAGTTCTTTACCCGAGCAACGCTCGGATTACTATTAAAAAAATAACTTAATTTTTTTTCCTCCTGTCTTCTATTTAATATCTTAATAATCTATAACAAAAAAAAAGGAAAAAGAAAAAAATTTGTAAGCAAAAAATATATGATGAATGTGTAATAAAAGCTAAGAAACATTTGTTTAATAATTGATATATCTATATTATCTTTTTAGTTATCTATGTTGAATAATTTAGAGTCTTGTTGACAAAATTCATGTTGTTTAATTAGATTGCTTAGGCAAAGGTGTTGCAATTAATTAAGCAAATAATAAGAGCATACCAAAGGAGTTGAGAACTCCATTAATGCAGCTCGATTGAACCATGGCAGTCCGATCGAACGCGAGAGTGAGGGTGAATCTCACTGGATTACCGCCGGATCGGGCCACCATCGTTCGATCGGGCGCGTGTGCAAGGTGAAGAATTGACGATCAGCCGCCAGATCGAGCCACAGTCGCTCGATCGGGCCCACAAGCACATGATAGTTGCTGGAATTCTTCCGCCCGATCGAGCGGTTGCTAGCCCGATCGGGCCCGGACGTTTTCTGGGTTTAATGTTGTTTGCATTTGACGGTTATTCACGTGGGTATGCTCTTGTATATATATTATCTAATATATGATGAAAGTGGGGGTATGAAAAAATACGAAGAGCAACTTTCATTTTTCATTCTCTTTGTTTTGCAAAGGTTCTTTAATTATCATCATCACAAATCACATACGCTTAATTACATTGATTTGTAATCATCATACTTGTGATTGCAAATGTTCTTCGTTGTATCTCCTAAGTAAATTTCCGTGAAAACCCGGTTGTAGTATAGGGTCGGAATGATACTTTTGGGAAGTGATTCCGTTCACGCCTCGAAGATTTTCCGGTCTAATTTGTTTGCTATTTTTGTGACCCTTGTTTAAATATACAATATCCCCAACAATCTATGCAATTTTATTAATTATCTCTAAGGCCATGTTCTCTTCACCTTAAACAAAAATAATTTCAGTTTAGTAAAAATAATTTCAGTTCAATAAAAATAAGTTCAATTCAGTAAAATTCAGCTTTTTTAAAAAGAGAATTAGAATAGGAAAATCTGTAAACATAATTTCAGTTCAGCAAAAATAATCTTAGTTCTGTAAATTAATTTAAGTTCAGTAAAAATAATTTAAGTTTAGCAAATATAATTTTGATTCAGTAAAAATAATTTCAGTTCAGCATAAATAAGGTGAAGAGAATGGGACCTAAAAAAAAGAAATCAACGTAATTTTTTTAATTTTTTCTAATAAAATGGTAAGGAAAAACCTTTCAAGAAAAAAAAATAAAAAAATTTGGCTTATGGACGTGATGGTATGGTTCTGAATTGTTACTGTAATTGTTTCATAATATTTTTATGAAAAGATTTTATAATTGATTCATATTATATACTCCTGTATGAATTGTTTCGGTATGAAATATGAATTGTTCATATATTTTAAAAAATATAATGCTGGTGATTACTTTTGTAATAGTAATACGTAATATATAGATATAGATTTGAAATTTTAATGGATAATTTGTAGTGAGTTTGTTATAGATATTTGAAATATAAAATATAAAATATAAAATTTTAATTGACTTTTTATTTGTTTTAACATAATCTCTCTCTTAGTTGACATATTTGTTCTATTTTATTTTATTGTTGCCTTATTTTTCGTTTGTACAAAAATCTTCTTACTTAATATCTTTCCTATTCTTATGTTCACAAATTTTTAATTTAATTTTTTTACTTTAAAAATAAAATTTTAGGCGGGAAATTTTTTAACCTCGTTGTGACAAGTGTCATTCCAGAATCTTCACCGATGATTACTTTAGTATAGAGTATAGATAATACTAAAACAGACACCAGGAATGACACGTGTCATTTCCTGGTGCTTTTTTTTCCCTACTTTGGACACATGTCGAGTTATCATTAAAAGAATTCCCGCTAAAACAATTAATATATGATGTCAAATTTATGGTTTATACATATTTTTTTTAATTGTTTTACACCTACTTAGCTTAATTTTTAGAAGTACGTTGTATAGCTTTATTAGAAAAACATGCATCATTAATGTAAGACTATAATGTATTCTACATTTAGATATTTTCAACATAACTAATCAACTACTCCGTATATATATTTTTTTCTCTCAATTTTAGTTTTATTAATTTTTCTTATATTATTTCATTTTTCTTATACACATTGCAATTGTTTTCAATGTACATGAGTTCATTGTCTCACTTTTATATTATATATCACAATTTAATTATGGAAAAAAAAAATTCACTACCGTGCATCGCACGGGCACTAATCTAGTAGCATAATATGTGTAGAAACCCAAAATTTAAAATTTAAAATTGAATATATTTTCAAAGCTATGTTAAAATAGGGTAGCTTAAAAAGGAAAAGAAATATGACATCATCCTTGCATTTTGGAGGGAAAAATTAAATAAAAAAGTGGACACGTAGATAATGATGACATCAGCTGTTGTTATTTTAATATATATAATCGATAGATACAGATAATTAAATTGGATACTCCCTCCGTGTTAATAAGTGTTACAGTTTGACCAAATACGCATGTCGAGACACAAATTTGACCATCAATTTATCTAATTATATGTTAGTAAAATCATAAAAAAAAAAAAAAATTATAATATGAAAGTATATATTATAACGAATCCAACAATGTCTTAAACAATAATACTTGGTTTTTATATATTAGTTAAATAGTCAAAGTCATTATGTGAATAGTGAAAAAAAGTTAAACTGTAACACTTATTAAACACACGGAGGGAGTGTATACTCTATACTTTTTCTCATATACTCAATTTTAAAGTACAATGTGGTCGTTTGTAGGTAGCTGGCTTTATATGTGAGAGTTGCTGGTTTAGTAGGTCCTTCGAGTTATGAAAAAAAAAAGTTGGAATGTAAAAAAATGGTTAGTGTAGTGATAACGATAAAAGTATAGATACTTATGATCTTGAGGATTTTACCTTGACAGAGAGAATTTTGAGGGTGGGAATTCTTCAAGGTTGTCACAATTTCTCTGTTAATTAGTATTATTTTGGGGTTGTTTATTAGTATTAATTTTGGGCTTGTTATAATACTCCGTAATTTTATGTATTTTTATAAAGTATTTAAGTATTTATAAAGTATATTTCAAGGGTTCAAGTATTTTAATTAAATATTTTAAAGGGTTAAAGTATTTTAACTATAAGGTTTTATAAAAGTACGTAATATATATATTTTGGGTCAAATGTTTACTAATTATTGGGTCTTGTTTAAATATTGTATATAAACTATTTCTACATTCTCTTATTGGAATAATCCTTTTCATTTAAATAAGTCCAACCCTTCATTTGAACCCTTGTAGGTCAAATGCTTTTTTTAATTCAAGCTCATTTATTCATTGAGCCCAAAGTTTAACCTTACTCTCTACTTTATAAATACCTCTCTGTTTGGGGTAAAAATACCCCCTATATGTGGACCAATGCCACCTCGACACCTGTCTGCAAGCTCGGCGCTTAATGAGTCAATTAGAGCATGACACGTGTCACTCAATGATAGAAGGGTGAAAATGGGCTCTAAGCCCACAACCCTAGAAACCGTAAAATGATGGGAAAGCCAATCTATTTAGGTTAAATAACCTAAGAGGCACATATCCCAATGCTCTATAAATACTGATCTTTACATCAGTTTCAGGGGATCCAATTCTCTCTCCAAGGGCAATGCCTCCCACAATTACTCTCCCTTCTCTCTACTTTCTCTCTCTAAAATAAATTATTTCGATCACTGACTTGATCGTCGGAGGCGGACCTCCGCCCCCCCGGGGTCCGTTGTTTTGCAGGTGTACGGGCCGTTCGAGTGTTGCATTGCGGATCTGTCTCCTGAGGGACGTACACGCCCTCCATTCGGGTACGTACAAAAAACCCCAAAACATTTGGCGCCGTCTGTGGGGAGACACATCTGTAATGGCACAACGGTTGTGGATCACCGACTCAAGAGGGAAGCCTCCTTTGGGAGGCAGCAGACATCATGAGGCCGGATGTCAAGTACATCAGGCGTCGTGAGGTTGAATGTTGAGAGTCAGGCGGCCAAAAAGGCCTGTCAGACTAAGTCATGCATATTTGAAGGTTAAAGGGCAATGCCGTTTAATCTAAATTTTATTAGGGGAGAGACGGCTAAATTGGTCAACTCCAATATTTTAATCCGACTCATTTAATGAGCCGGCTGCATGCTCAGGCCACCCAGCCGGATCATACAGCCGGCCCTCATGCTATTTATGATTGATAGTTTGATACTATCAACATCATGGCCGCATGCTATTCATGGTTGATAGTTTGATACTATTAGCATCATATATATTAACAAATATATATGTATATGAATGTTACAAATTGTATTATACATAATACAATACAATAAATTTTTAAGAGTAAACTCTTGTTATTAGTGGGGTACATGCATGCGGCAAGTGACATTCACTTCCACACTACCAAAATTTTGACAGCCATCAAGTTTAATTTATTAAACTCCATATTCTACTCTTGCATTGACTCAAGAGAATAATATAGGCGGCTTATGAGAATAATTTATAGTATCAAATATGCTTTTCGATAAGCTTGCATGCATGGGTGAGGCGGCCTTCAAACTTGGCTTACATACTGTAGGGAATATTTCAAGCATTATGATAACCCCAAACTTGAATCCCACTGTGATCATACACTAAAGTACGGTGGCGTTCCAAAGGGAAAGACAAAGAGCAAAAAGAGTCGCCAACAAGTTTTAGGAACTTGTAAACCCAAAAGACAATCCAAAGGACCGTCAACTACTCCATAAGGTCTTGAACCAAACAGGGTCCGGAGATGAGGGTACGAATCCAATCTACAAAAGAAAGGACCCGCCCTATAAAATAGAACTCTACTTTGTTCTGCTCGTATTCATGTGCGCTTTTCGAATAACATACAAACATTATATTAAACCTACCCCGTTTAATCTATGTTGGTTGAAATTAATGCACAAATAAGACTATTATTGGCGATCACTTGAGTTAAAATCACATTAGCCTAAACCAAATTATTAATTATCTTATTAAGCGTGATTCCAAGTACAAATTCCCTTTAACAATCATAAAAGGTGTGATCAAGCAATAACAATAAAATATATATCAAGCAACATAAGGATAATAATCAATAACAATAATGATGATAATAGCATAATAAGGCATAATAAAGCTTAAATATAATAGCAAGATCCTAGGCATGATACTAACAAGATTAATAACAAATCCTAGCATGTCACTAAGCAATAAAGAGCAAAGCTTTCAACTTAACATGGTACTAACATGCTAACATGATATTAGAAATAAGTAAAGGCACCCTAAACATGACACTAGAAAGCATAAAATAACATCCTAACATGATACTAGGAATTAAATACATCCTAACATGATATTAGGAATTATAAACAATAATAAGCATACAATCTACATCGTTAATAAAATAAGGAGTAAGCTAATCTACTTACTTTGAAGCCTCGTACCTCTTTCTAATAACAAAATGCACAAGTTAGTAAACTTCAATGAAAATAATAAACAATAATTAAAGAATTAAATTGAAATCAAATTAAATAAAGATTTTGACTAGTTTTGGACCAGACCCTCAGAAATTATCAAACCTTGCACGTCTAGGGCGAAGACAACTTCGAACTTGGCTAAGAGATTCTAAGTCTTGTGAATGCGGAATATTGTATTTGTAAAAAGGTAGTTTAGAAAGAGATGGAGAAAGAAAGCAAATATTGCTCGAGAGAGAAAAGAAAGAATTAAGGAAGAATTGAATGAGAATTGATTGGAATTGATGATTGAAAGTTGATGATTAGAATTGATAGTTGATTGAGAGAATTGATGGATAAAAACAGAGGTTCGGACCCTATTTATAAGAAAACAGTCCGGAAAATCATAGAATTTGATAAGGAATGAAACTCCACTCTGTCGCCAATCAAACCGACCTTGTCGCCAAAGATTTATCTTGTCGCCAGGCGACAGAGTCTGTCGCCAGGCGACAAGCCTGTCGTTTGGCGACAGAAACAGTTTTTGCGGATTTTGTTTTTATCATATCTTTTGATCTAGAAGTCCAAATAAGTCATATAATATGTCGTTGGAAAGCTCTTGAAGTCTACTTTCTAATGCAATTAGAATCAGATTAAAATCTTTTGTAGATAAAAAGATATGGCCGAAATAGTAGGACGGTGTCAGTTTTGGATAGAGTTTCGTATATCTTTAATATCTTTTTCGTTATAGCTCGGATTTATTATTATGATATATCATTGGAAAGATAATTTCAAGATCTATCCAACCATATAAAATTTGGATAAAAAATATGAGGCACGAAAATAATATCTGACTATCTTTGATCATCTTTAAATCCGAATAGAATTAGGAAAGTTTTAAAAAAGGAAAGTTTATATTTAAATCAAATTCTATGATCTTATCTTTTCAAAAAAGGATAATTAAGATATTTTAGAAACTTATAGAAGATTCTAATCAATCCTAATTAGTTTAGGAATAGGATTAAACCTTTGGACCCTCCTCATGATCATTGGATCGTAGGTAAAATCCGGTTTGGGCCCAGTTTAGTATTTTGGCCATAACTTCCTCATTATTCATCGGAATTGGGCTTATAATATATCGTTGGAAAGGTCTTTTAAAGCCCCATCCAACTACACAATTATTGGACCTTAATTATGGACCAAAATAAACTGAATTGGACGTTTTCATAAAATAGAAATGGTTTTTGAAAACAGAAAGAAAGATTTTAATAAAAACTAACCGCAACACTTGACTTTTCACACTTTTACCTCATTCGATTATGTTTGACGTGACAGGTATTCATCACTGGGTTTTGTTTTGGGGAGACACAAATGGGTGTCTACACATACACTTCAGAACTCGTGTGTGAACACAAGCGTGAGGTGGCAATTAAAGGCTGAATCTCAATGAAACCCAAGCAAGAGAACCATCAAGTGACCAAGCTCTTTTCTTGTGTTAGCATACACAATCGGCACCATCAAGTGGCATGAAAATTTTTGGCAAACAAGTCAGCCGTAAGAGCAGCTTGGCTCTTAAATTAAGTCTGGCTGCAATGCTGAAATTTTGATTGTTTGATTAATCAGGCGGCATTTAGAAAGTGGATGCTTGATTGATACAATCAGCCTTGCAACTAATATAGCAGCCGCACGAACTCCATAATGCAGTCATCATGTAATGCAGGCGGCGTAGGGGTGGCTTTCCTCCAATGGTGTCAGCCGGTGATTGCTAGAAAAGGTGGCAGCCGGTCATAGCCATGAACGGTACCTCAATTAAACGGCTTCCATGGCTGCGTTGCGCTTCAATTTACCCCGGCTGTGATGGTTGCTCTGTTCTTTAATCAAAAGTCGGCTGCCGTAGTTGCTTTGTTCAACCTTAAATCCGGCTGTGTGTGAGCAGCTTGTCCCACCAATATACCCCGGCTGTAGTGACAGCTTTGCTCGTCACAAAGGCCGACTGTAGGTGCAGCTCTCCTCGCCAATTCATCCCACTTGCCAAGGCTCAATTGCTCGTCAAATATGCTCGGTTGTGGGATGCTTTGTTCATTTCAAATGCTCGTAAAATAAACTCGGCTAAAGGGGCTTCTTTGTTCTTCAATTAAGTCCGGCTGCAGGACTACTTTGCTCCCAAGTTGAGGCTGGCCGCAGGGCTGTTTTGTTTATCAATCAAGCCGGCTGTGGTGGCTGCTGTATGCATCACTTAAGCATGGCTATTTCATGTCTCAATCGAGTGGTTGCCATGTCTGCTCTGTTCTTTTATCAAAGCCACTTGCAATGGCAGATATATTACTCATCATTATTATGATTCCAAAAAAAAAAAACAAAAAAAAAAACCGAACTGATGTTCTACTATTTTGTATGAACATACAACTTTGGTGGAAAAAAGTAAAAGCTCCATTATTTATTGCCTTAACAAGTCAGACTCGACAATATTGTCAAATTAACCATGAGGGAGCAAGCGGCTTCAAGTTGGCACCTAATCAATGCGGCAGCCGGCATTCGATGACCTTTTGTTCAATAACATAAATTGCCGATTGTGTAATCTGATAAGAGCAAGTTTATTTGTTTCTTGAAGCTTAGTCACTCGGCTTCCTATGATATGGCCCCCTATGTAAAATAAAGACCCGAGAATGCTGTCGTATATTCACCCAAACGGCTGAATACCAAACTCCTCATAGTGGGAAATGGTGATGTTGAAAGCAACAATGGAGACGGATCTTGTGCCGGCTGCCATCATTTTGTACTTAAATGCACAAGCTCAACACAATTGCATTGCAGGCGGCATGGAGCATCAACCCAGCCGTAGGGGTGCTTTATTCTTCATTAAGTCCGGATGCGTGGCTGCTATATTAATCAAATTAGCAGTTGTTCCATTGGATTGTAACCAATCTATTCCGGCTGCAGCATTGGCTCTTTGAGCTCGCACTTACTCCAAGCCGTCTGGGTCGTGATCAATCAATTTATAATTTTTGCGCTACATACCGCCTGGGTTGTACCCAATTAAATATCGGCTGTAGGGGTTGGTTTGAACAACCTCAAAGCTGGCTGCCATGGTTGCTTTGTTCAACCTCAAAGCCGGCTGTGATGTGAGCTTGCAAGAGAGCTCGATTGTCAAGGGTTGCTAATCACCCATAACCATATGTGGGTCGCATTTTCATTCAAAATCGGTCTTCTTGACCGGCTGTACCACTCATGAAGCAGCTTTATTGCGTGAAGTTAGTTGGGTTCATGCAAAATTGCAATCATTATTATGATTACAAAAAAAAAAAAAAAAAAAAAAAAAAAAAAAAAAAGAAAGCATGCAGCACTAACATTTTGTATGTACATACATTTTGGTGGAAAAAGAAAGCATGCGGCACTACTACTAAAGTATATATGTAATCCCCCGTATTTTTTAAATATATTATTAATGAAATTATATTTTATTCATAATATTTATTTGTATTTTTTCGGATTTAATTTCAAAAGTTTCAAATTATTTTTGGGGTTGATAAACGATTTTATTACAAAGAACTTTTTATGAACCTTTCTTCAATAATTTATGTCCAACAAACAAACCAAACCCACTTTCCTTTCTTAATTGGCCCATTAATTTTATGAGGCCCAATCTTAAAACTAACCCTACACCACTCTCTCAACTATAAATACCCCATACATCCCCAAAATTTCCCCATACAAAAGGTTAGTCTTATTTTCTTTCTCTTTTGTTTTATTAATTTGTGTAATTATAATTATTGATTATGGGTTTTGATTTTATTGTTTGAAATCAACTTAATTAGTATCAAATTGTATTTTGATGATTAAACTTTATAATTTCAGATTTTATAAATGTTATAATTTTCAGATTTTGTAAATTTAATAACCTAGGGTTTTTAATTATTGAAAATCATGATTTTAGGGTTTTTATGAACAATTGATTTAGGGCTTTTATAGTAATGATGTTTTGAAATTTTGGTGATTATAAATACTAATTAGTTTAACTTAATTCCAGATTATTTTGAATACGTAAATTCGTGTTTTAATGTTTAGATTTCGGTTCGTTAATATTAATCCCGTTTTAATCCCGATCAGGTTCTGAACTCATCCGATTTTGACAAAAAAGTAGTGTTTTCCATGTGGAAACGATGTTTTAAGAAAGAGTTCAGAACGAAGTGTTCTTTCGATTCCAATCCTTTAATAATCCAAATGTGGTTAACAAACCAGTCCAATAAAATTATGCTTGTATCAACATTCCATACAAACATTTTATCCAATATAATTCAACATGTTTGCATCCATAATTCCATACAAACATAATCAATTCACCAAAACATGTTTCATAAACATAAGCACATGAATTAAATCAATGTGTAACCAAACAATTTCCATCCAAGTGTTCCCTAATCATGAAACTAAGTTCTTTCTTTTTGGTACCTAAACATGATACTACTTATAACGAGTTAGACATGTACGTACCTCGTACAAACAATCCTTTGAGCCACTTTTAATCACTTAAAATTCTTCTAGGGAATAATCACTTCCTAGAAAACAACCAACAATTAATATTACTATCCCAAGTAATTTCCAACAATATAATATGATGAAAAACTTATTAAAATTAAAAAAAAAAAAATATTTATATGCTTAATTAACTTTAAACATAATTAATGCCACCTCGACACCTGTCCGCAAGCTCAGCGCTTAATGAGCCAATTAGAGCATGACACGTGTCACTCAATGATAGAAGGGTGAAAATGGGCTCTAAGCCCACAACCCTAGAAACCGTAAAATGATGGGAAAGCCAATCTACTTAGGTTAAATAACCTAAGAGGCACATATCCCAATGCTCTATAAATACTGATCTTTACATCAGTTTCAGGGGATCCAATTCTCTCTCCAAGGGCAATGCCTCCCACAATTACTCTCCCTTCTCTCTACTTTCTCTCTCTAAAATACATTATTTCGATCACTGACTTGATCGTCGGAGGCGGACCTCCGCCCTCCCGGGGTCCGTTGTTTTGCAGGTGTCCGGGCCGTTCGAGTGTTGCATTGCGGATCTGTCTCCTGAGGGACGTACACGCCCTCCATTCGGGTACGTACAAAAAACCCCAAAACACTCTCAAAACCCCAAAATTTTCCCACATAAAGAGGCTCAGATTTTCTCATGTAAGTTTTCCTTTTTTTTTTCTTTTCTTTTCTTTTTCCTTATTTTTCTTTCTTTACTTTTTTTCCCCCTATTTCTCTTTTTCTTATTTTCTTTCTTTCTTTTTCCTTGTTTTTGGGAGTTCATATGCGTGAACCATCCCACGCATGGCAGCAAGTTGGCTTGCTTGAAGACCCACCTCGCCGCCACATCACCACCTGCGCCACCTTTTGTCGGCGCCCAGCCGCGGCCACCACCCCTCGGTGGTTCTCTCTCCTCCTTTATCTTGTTTTAATTATCACCCTATAATTTTATAATTTGGGTTTTTGATTTTAATTGTTTAAACATGATTAATATATTTTATAATTGTGTTTTGATGATTAAAGATTGTAAATTTTAGATTATAAAGTGTTTAGTTTTCAGATTTTACAAAGTATTAAAAGTTAGGGTTTTTATTATTAAAGTGTTGATTTTTAGGGTTCTAACTTACAATTGATTTGAGGGTTTTATATACCTATTGATTGTAAGTGATAATAAAGTTTAAAGATTGTATCTTTATGGTGTTTTGATGAAGTTTGAATGGGGTTTTGAGTAAACTATAATGCTGGAATTTTGCCAAAAGTACTACTTTTGATGGTTTTATGAAAAAGGTTTAATTACCCATTAAAGAGGAGTTTAATTAAGGGGTTTACTATAATTTTCATATTATTTCAAGTAGTCTAAAGTGAATTTAAGTTGCTGGAAATTGTGTATACAAGGAGAAGTAATATAGGGTCATTGTCCCTTTTTGTAGGTTACTTGATTCGGGAATTGTTGTAGTGTAATCGGCTATTTTAAGGGTTTAATTGAGGTACGTTCGCGTACTTAGTATATTTATGGGTGATGTAGTAGCATGCTAGGTTTGGTTAATTGAATTACATATCATGCTAAGATTTATGTTTGGAATTATGGATTATTGATGTTGGTGATTGAATTATGAAGCATGATTTATTTGTAATGGATTATGGATTGGAAAAAAATTATATTTTGGCATGTTTTATATGAACTACACTTTTATTTATGGCATGTTAGAATGCATGTTTAATTAAACGACATGTTTAATTTGGTTTGGAATATTGAAAAGGAATTTTATTATGGTTTCATATAATTTTTATTGATGTTATAAGCATGGGAAAGGAGCTATGTAATTGTCTATATACATGAGGAATAAATTGAATGTTGGTGTCTTAGTGCACTCAAGGTGTTTTTAACACCGAGGGATAGGATTTGGGCGCTTTATGCGTTTAAGGTGTCTTTGACACCGAGGTAAATTTAAAAAGGGTTCAACATTAAATTTTATGTGGTCACTAATTAATCAAGAATTAAATTGGTACGTTGATTTTTAGAATAATTATTGTTGATTGCATGATTATAGTTTAAGAGTCATCACCAAGTCAAATAATATGTAAATAACGTAAAGTGAAAGAGATTACACACCAAAACTCTTAGAATATATATATACCTTGAGTATGAACACATGGGGGGAGTTATGAGGTTTTATATTTAACCATAACTTCTACTGGAGTACAGGACGTTGTACATTCCTTTTTATTATTATTATGCGCAGGAACTCCACCACTTACGAGTGGTTATTTGATGCTAGCACGGTTAGCTCCCGTGCTAGAAACCTTAATTATTGGGGGAGGTTGGTTGGGAATCCCGTTCGATACGTAATTAATGCTAAATATTTAGTGTCTAGTTGAAAAGTTTTGTTGAGTGTTGTGTGCTTGTATACAGGTGCATTGAGGTGAGTATGTGTTGATAGGTGAAAGCATGTTAGTGTGTTTAAATACGCTTATGTACTCAGCTTTGCTGTTTGTGTGTTTGTTTGTTTATTGGTCTGTCTTTACCTTGGCCCTATGATGACCCATTTTTAATGGAGAGTAGTGGAAACAAGTAGAGAGAAGCTTTTCAGGTGATTGAAGCATATTCATGACAGGGCATGAGTAAAGAGCGAATCATGCTAGTTTCTATTAGTTTAAGATGTGCTTAATGCTTTGATTATTTTTTGATATTATTATTCATGAGACTAACGCAAAGTTTTGAATTAGGTTTGGTTTTTATTAAGGGCCTACAATGGTTCCAAGTTGTAGGTTGATTTTATTTGACTTCGTTTGACTTTGGTTTGACTTTACTTTCGTTTGGTTAGCTTTTAAGTTGACTTGTTTTGAATGGTTTTGAGTTTAGTCTTCCGCTGTGTGTCTTTGGTAGTTGCCTTAGCCATTTTCACGGTGGCAATAATATCTTAGAATTTCCTATTTTGAGTTTTAAAGAGCAAAACAGGTTTTTTAAAGGAAAAGAATTTCTAAGTGCTATAGTTGTTGATTATTGGTCTTGGAAGAATTTGTTAAATGTAATATTGAGTAATTTTCAAATATTTGTTAGGGTAAAAAGCCCCAATTTTTACAAACCCTGGATTATGGAATTAAAGCATTTTAATCAGTAATTTGTGAAGTTGATAAATAATGTTGAAATTGGTTTTTTTTTACAGCAAATTAAAACAAGTTCTAATGATTTTATATTGCTGAAAATTATATGTAGAAGCTATTTTTAATAATTTATGAAAGAATTTCAAATTTTCGTTAATGGGTAAGTAAGCTATGGGTTCTTAATTTAAGTAAAATTTGAAAAATGTTACCTACTATTATAGTCATTTTAGTAATAACCACCAACAATTTCGTTTTTTTTTTCATTACCACCAACAATTCTTCAAAACATCAAAAATTACCACATGTTTGCTCAACTCCTCTTTAGTGACGTTATAGTAGCCCCCACTCACTACCCCCGACCTTTTCAATTTCCCTCTCTCATCTCACAATTCTCACCTCTGGTCTTCCCTTTTCTTCCCCTTCTCTTCTTTAACGACCCTCAAAACCGATTTCTCACCCACCCAAATTGAATGCCAACTGATATATTCATCACCATCTCTCTCTCTCTCCCCTCTTTTTTTCGTAAAATAGGATTCTTCGTCACGGTTCTCATAGAAATAGGGCAAGGAGGACCAAAATCGAAGCAAAAGCAGCACCATTATTGGAGGGGGGGGCAAGCTTAGCTTTAGATTCCGGCTCTAAAAGCCAGCGAGGAAGCATACAAATTAAAAAAATAGAAATAAAAAAAAAATAAACTACCCCCATTACCGGCAGCTACACCCCTATCGGAAATTGCAAACCCTACCCGAAACCCCCTCCCTACCCTTCCCCCACCCCAGAAACTTCCTTCCCCGCCCCCAAAATCTCCCCCTCCCTTCCCTCGCCTCGAAAAAGGCCCCATTCCCTTCCCCTTCTTCGATTTGGCTAGCACACCCCCCTCCTTTCCCCTAGACCACCACGGGCGTGCACCGTAATGGTGGTTGGCTGGGCGAGAAGTGCAGGTTACACAATGGGATGGGGTTTAATTTTGGTGACTGAAAGCAAGGGAGGGGGCTAAAGGTTCGCGGGTAGGGATTTAGGTAGGTGAGTTTGTTATATAGGGTTTGCGGGCAGCGGTTTGGGTAGGTGGGAGTTTTTTGGATGGGGTCCGTCGGCAGGGGTTAGGGTTGGGTAAGTTGCTATATAAGGTAGGGTCCCTTACTGCATCGTCGGCTGGGGGTGGAGGCAATTTGGGTTTGGAGAAATGGGTTTTTTGATGGAAAGAGGGTTGGGCTAGGAAGGGGAGGGGGAGGGGTGGCAATATTAAACAAAAAAATTTGAGCTTTTCTTCACATCACTGGTCGTTTGGATCTGCCAAAAGAAAACGCCCTCCAAAATTGGGATTATTCAAGAACAATCGACAATTGAGATTAAAGTAAATGGCGTAAATTTTGGATTAATAAAACCATTTTTTCCTTATATTATTAGTGGTATATAAGATTCATTTGTACACTAAGGCCTTGTTTAGTTTAACTTATTTTTACTTATTTCAGTAAAATTAAATTCAGACCAGATCATCATTAGACGTGCGGTTTTTAATTCTATATATATTTAGTTATGTAATGAAAAAAATAAAAAAAATTATAAAAATTACATAGTAATAAAATACATATTAATACGAATTTAACAAGACCTCACTCGATACATTTCTTCTTTATAGATCATCGTACAAATTAAATAAGGTCAAAGTTCAGTCAAAACAGACAATCAAATCAAATAAGCAAATATTAACAAGCCCTAAGTGTACCCCTAGCCTTTCCTTAAGTATTCCCTTCATCCTTTAATTACTACTTTCTCCGTTCCCCAAGTATTGCAATATGGGGATGAGATTCATGGGACACATATTTTGAGAAGATGAGAGCGATAGAATGGAATAGATATAGGGACTCATGTGATGAAGAGAGAGAAAATGTATATAAATAAAAACGTTACAATATTTGTGAAAATTCTTAAAATGGTAATTGTTGCAATATTTGTGGAACGAACGATGTATAAAATATGAGAAACGAACACATTATTTAGGACTTGCCCCAATTTATCAATAATGTTTGTCAACATGAAAAAATGTTAATAATATCAAATTTATAACTATTTTATTGTTTTTTTGTGGCTTATTTATCCTCTTCCTATCCTCCTTCAACCTTCCTTATCTTCTTCAACCTTTCCCATCTTATATGGTGGATGAATTGCAGTACCATAACAAACATCAATTCTAGCACACCAGTATCATGTCCAAAACCACTGACACTACAACAAACCCCAACCCCGCCGCCGAATTTAAGTAAAACCCAAAGAAAAAAATATATAAATTATGGACATGCATGGTTGACCCTAAATGGTAGGTGTTTGTTATTGTTTGTGAACTTTCCGTCTATTGTTAAAGAATTCTTCGATCTCTAGTCTTCCATTATTGGAGGAGAGAGGGCAGTGAGTATGAGGTTTTCTGTTTTGCTATAATGACACATATACCGGCCCTTGCTTGTTTGAGCAAAAACACGAATATACCCCTTTGAAAGACATGATATTTTTTTTGTTAGGAAGACATGATATGTTTTTTTTTTTGAAGGAAACCATTTTTTAAGGAGAAAATATAAGTATTCAACATGAGATACATGTTATGTATCTCAAAGGGGCAAATTCGTCATTTTTAGTGCATAATTTGGGTTAATTTTGTAATTTTGTCAAAAAGATATGTATGTTCAAGATATTACATAACAGAAGGCTTCAATGGAGCATTGAAGAACTTCAACCGAAAATGAAAGAACTTCAATGGAGGACGACCTAAACCTTTCTCGTAAGGATTAACCTTGCCCTTCTTTTCTCCCAGTTAGGGTTTTTGTTTAATTGGCGATGACGTCGACAGTTATGTGGTGACAGTGGTTGTTCACAACTCACTTATATGGAGGAGGAGGAAGCATAAAGAAGATGAGGATGGGGTAGGAAGAAGAGGGGCAGGAAGAAGAACAAAACGTAGTACAAAAAATATTCACCAAAAAAAAAAGTAGTATAAAAAAAATTACAAAATAAATCATATAATTCCTCTTTTTAAAAATATGCCATTTTGAGACACATCAATGTACATATATATATATATATATATATATATATATATATATATATATATATATATATATATATATATATATATATATATATATATATATATATATATATATATATATATATATATATATATATATATATATATATATATATATATATATATATATATATATATATATATATATATATATATATATATATATATATATATATATATAAGTAGAAAGGAAATTATGACTGAAATTAAATATTTTCTAACTTCATTTGGCCAAAAGGCGGGAATTTTTTTAACTAGATTTCGATACGTGTTATTTTTTATTCTCCTTTAGTATAGAGTAATAGATTAATCAATAACCACCCTTAATTTCACTTCTATTTTTTTCTCTTCTTAAACATACGATAAATTTTTTAACAAGACGGATTTACATAAACTTACGGTGTGGCGGAAGTTTTTTGAAAGACTTTATTTCCCAACTAGATTAGTCTCGTGCGATGCACGATTTTAACAATAAAAATTTTTATTTATTTTTGTGTGTGATGCGTATTATAAATGATTTAAGCAAAATGTAATAAATTGATGAATTAATGAAGAGTGGAACCAATTTCATACAATCTATTTAAAATTTACAGATTAGGAGGAAAGAATTTTTTTATAGGAAAATGAAAGTCTAATCACTCCATGGAAGATTATGTAGTCAATCAATTTATATAAAAAATCTTTTAGGAAAATATATAATTACTTTACCATTTTCAAATCTTTATTTATCTTAAAAAAATAAATAATGATGTCATTAATAATCTTGGCGGGGATTTTTTTTTTAGAGGTTGACACGTGGATAGTAGTGATGTCAGCAGTAATTACTTTAGTTATAGTTATAGATTTTCATCTCACAAAAATAAATTGATACAATATTTGTGGGCCCTAGCCCTATATCAAAAAATTAGATAGTGTTTGAGAGAGAAAATATTACAAAATTTTCCCTAAACTAGTAAGGCCCTGTTCTTTAGAGCTGCCCTGCTCTGCTCTCTTTGCTCTGCTCTGTTGAAATCTGCTCTGCTCTGCTCTGCCCTGCTCTGCTCTACTCTGCTTAAAATTAATACTTAATATTGAATTATTATTATAATAATAATATTTAATAATAATAATAATAAATAAATAATATTTAATAATAATAATAATTATTATTATTATTAATTATAATAATAATTAATATTTAATAATAATAATTAATATTTAATATTTAATAATAATAACAATTAATAATAATTAATATTTAATAATAATAATAATAAATAATTAATATTTAATAATAATAATAAATAAATAATATTTAATAATAATAATTAATATTTGATAATAATAATTAATATTTAATAATAATAATAATTAATATTTAATAATAATAATTAATAAGTAATAATTAATAATAATATTATAATAATTAATAATTAATAATTAATAATAATAGTAATTATAATAATGATAATAATAGTAATAATAATACTTATAACTAATATCAATTATAATAATAATAATAATATCTGCTCGGCTCTGCTATGCTATGCTCTGCTCTACTCTGCTGAAATCTGCCCTACTCTGCTGAAATCTGCTCTGCTCAGAAGCTCAAAAGAACAGGGCTTAAGTATATAATGTTTTTCCGAGACAAAATTTCCTTCTTTTTCTCTCTCCTCATTTCACCAATTTTAATTTCTCCTTGGGAGGGTTTTTTGGTTCTCTCTAGGGTTTCCCCTTGGGAGGATTTTTCTAACCTCCATTGCTAGATTTTTTTCTACTTTTTTGAAGGTTTTTCTTCCCTATTTTCCTTTTCTCTCTTTCATCTCTTTTCTTCTGATCTCAATTGTAAATTTTTGTAGGGGCTTCCACCGGTGTTTTTACCGGTGGTAATCCCCATTTTTGTATGGCTCTCAAGTAAGGATTGTGAATTCCTTACGGAGGTTGCTTTGAAGCTGTCTGGAAAGCTCGAGGTAGAGGCTGACTCAAACAGCTGCTGATTTCTCTTGCACTTAGGCCCTGTTTGATTCACCTTAATTTTGCTGAACTGAAATTATTTTTACTGAACTGAACTTATTTTTACTGAACTAAACTTTATTTTACTGAACTGAAATTATTTTTACTGAAATTAAATTATTTTTACTGAATGAAATTATTTTTACTGATTTTCTATTATAATTCTTCTTTAAGAAAACTGAATTTTATTGAACTGAACTTATTTTTACTGAACTGAAATTATTTTTACTGAACTGAAATTAATTTTACTGAACTGAACTTATTTTTAGTGAACTGAAATTATTTTTACTTAATATTTTTTTTAAGGTGAAAAGAACAGGGCCTTAATGATTTGTCAAGCATCATAGATTGATTTCTTACTGCCACCCGGTTGGTCCTGCGAATGTGTCTCTTCGGGCCCTTCTAGGGCAAAAGGATTTTAAACCAGTCAAGTGTTGCGACGGCCTTCTCCTTTGGATGTGGAGTGGTCTGCTTGTTCCTGACGGGTTTCCTCCTCTCAGCTTGAGGAGTCTTCTTTGCCGACTGACCCTTGCTAGATCTAGCCTTGCTTTTGTTGATCAAGTCCTTGATCTCACCCTTGAAACTACTCATGAATTTCTCGAGTTTGTCCCGGGTGACTGGAGCTGATCCTACCGCCTGATTATCAGACGGTTGCACAGGAGGGTTAATTGGACGAGCCTGACTGTCTCCCCGTTCCAGCCTATCCTCAGGACGGATGCGTTTAGAGATGAATGACCCATGTTAATTTAGACCCGACGGTCATTATCATCTTCATGGTCTGTATAGAGTTATAGACCTCAGGTTGAGGTTCTTTGGGATCAGGAGGTGGTACAGACTATTAAACCATCTTTGAGGTACTCTCTCCACAGACGGTGCCAAATGTTTTAGGGGTTTTTAGTCCCTCGAGAGAGTTACGGCTCGAAGACTGGTCCGGGGATGCCTGTACCCGCAAAACAATGGAGACTCCAGGTGGTTGGATCTCCGCCTCCGACGATCAAGTTAGAACACGAAGGAGAATGTGAAAAGTGCGGAAAAGGTAAAAGTGAGATCTTCTCGGATTCCGAGATCAGGTGTTTTCTCTGATGTGAGAGAAAATTAGGGTGATGTAATAAATGAATGTGTCCCCAAAATGGGGGAAATCTCCTTATTTATAGGGTCATTGGAAATTGTGCCCTTACGTAGATCACTATGACCTAGATTTGGTGGGCTGCCCCCGTTTTGGCGGCTTTTGGGGAATTAGGCCTTGAAGGTCAGCTCCTAATTTCCTTCTCTTATAAAATATTCATTTCAGTTCAGTTTAGCTCAGTTCAGTTCAGTCCAGTTCAGTTCAGCTGAGATCAGTCAATGAGAACAGGCCCTAAGTTTATCTTTTCAATATACTTTTACTTCTTTTTATTTAACTTTCTTAATACCCGCATAATCAACCCAAATGGGTCGTTCATTGGGGACGGAGGGAGTAGTATACTACATATATGAGAAAATACAATTTAGGGGAAAATGTTTTTTTTTATTTTTATTGCAAAAACGCCATTTGAGAAACAAACCCAGTATCTCAATTGAGAAAGTGGTACTTGCTCTACATATACCATGCATTTCCTCAAAATTTAAAAAAAAAAAAAAAGAAAAAAAGAAAAAAACACCATATATCCTGTGCATGGACACCAATACGCTCTAGTTTTATTAAGTTTAAAATAAGTGAAATTTCGTTTAAAAAAAAAGTAAAAATTCAGGTAAATAACACACACCTTAAGTTTTATTTTTGCACAGGCAAGTCGATTTCGCCTTCAAACCCAATTGAAACTTCACCATTGATTTCAATTATCAAATAAAACTGAAATTTTAGGGCTCACAATTCACAAAATAACATCATAATGCTTGAATTAGCGAACCAAATCGAACAAAATGATTTATCTTATGATTGAATTGAAGATGACGATGACGACGAAGACGGAGATGAAGGTGAAGCGGTTGTTGATGACTGGTGGTTGGTGGCCGGTGGTGATGTGATTTGTGACCAATGGTGGTTGGTGGTTAGTGTGGTTGGTGGTAAAGGCAATCTGCGACTGGTAGTTGCGATTTGCCGATTGATGGTGGCTGGTGGTGGTGCTGCAATGTTGGAGGTGGTGGTGTGAGGTTAGGGTCGTTGGTTAGGGCGATGGGTGGTTGGGTGGTGGCGTGAGGTTAGGGTGGTCGTGGGTGGTTGGGTGTGGTGTAAGGTTAGGTTGGTCGGGTGTGGCGTGAGATATAGGTCATGAGGAAAGAGGAGTGGGATGTTACTGAATCAAAGAGGAAAGAGGAGTGGGATGTTGTGTGAGAGATAGAAGAAAAAGGAGAAAAGAAGAGGGAGAAATAAATATAGTACTCCTTGATAACATATTAGCCAACAAACAACTTATATTAGCTAGCAAACAACTCATATCATCCATCAAAATGTACATATCAACGGGACATATGAGATACTAATAAAAATGTATCAATCAACACAAAAAACTTGTCAGCCAACAAGAGTAATATATCAGCTAACAAAAGGTACTTATCAGTCAAGACACAAAACATATCATCCAACGAAAGAAGCATATCAACCAACAAAAGGATTAAATCAGCAAACAAAAGGTACAAATAAGTCAACAGGAACATATCAGCCAACAAATGAAGCATAAAAGCCAACAAATGAAGCATAAAAGCCAACAAATGAAGTGTATCATCCAACAAAAGCAACAAGTTAGCCAACAAAATAAACATATATCGACTAGCAAAATAAATATGTCAGCCAACTAAAGAAATATATAAGCCAAATGATGTCTGATATCAGCTAACAAAAGGAATCTATATATATACATGTATATATACATACAACATATATACATACATACATATATACATACATATATATATACATACATATATATATACATATATATATATATATATATGTATATAAACCAACAAAAGGAATATGTTAGCCAACCCAAAAACCATATCAACCAACAAATGAAACATATAAGCCAACACATGAAACATATCAACCAACAAGTAAAATATGTCAACCAAGCCTCCCGCACCAAACAATTCGTGCATCCGTACGCAGACAATACCTTCTCTTTATTTTTGTAACGGAAAATTTGCCAATTACTGCCGCGTATTAATGTCATTTTGAAAATTACTACTGCGGATTAAAAAAGTTGTGCATTAGTACCGTAAAATTTTTTAAAATCTATAATTATTATTATTATATATTAAAAAGGGTTCCTAAAACATAATATGTTCCATGTGTCACATTTCTCAAGTTCGACATGTGAACAATAGGCGCCACGTGTCATTATAATTATGACATGCATGTCATTTTCACTTGTATAATTATGACATGCATATTTAAAAAATGCTTATACAAGACTTGAACTCAAGACCAACAAGTTTTAATTTAAGAGTCTTACCATCTTAGCCATTTATTAATTGTGCTTTTTTTTTTATCCAGTAAAATTATACTTAACTTTGATAAGTTAATTTGTGTCTTTATAAAATTTGTTTCCATTATGTAGTGATTGAGTTTGACAACTAAAAAATGTTTATAGCAAGACTTAAACTCGAAACCAAAAAGTCAAACTGTCTAAACAGTCGAATTTGACTAGCAAATTAAACAAGTACAAACTAGCAACCCGGGGCATCGCCCGGGCCACACACTAGTTTTGATTTTACAACCTGACTCTACTTTAGACCATTTATGACATCATTTTTCGCCTTAATCCATGTTTAACCATTAGTTAAGCATTTAAAAGACCCAAAAAAAAAAAACAAAAAAAAATTCCCCGGCCCTAACCCATGATTACCCCAGGTAAACTAAAACACCCTCCTTCTTTTCTTTCTCTCTCATAATTTCACTTTAACCCTCTAACCTTCAACCTCCTTGAAGAACACCACTCTACAAATTGGTGTCACACGAATCTTTCACTCTGTAACGAATCATTTACTTAAAATGACAAGTAATTCGAGTTATGAATGAAAAGGGAGGGATCGCTGAAGTAAAAGGACCGAATAGAAACAATTTACAAATCCACGTTAGAATTCGTTGATAGCTTAATTCAGAGAAAAATCACATATTATGCTTAATCAATAACTTAATTTGAAAAAAAAATACAAAAGCCCTATGTTAATTAACCAAAATCATAATCTATTAACCTTAAAATTCGAAAACTCTAGAATTCGAAAACCTTAAAGACGAATTTATTAGAGGCAGATTACACGTTCACTTGGAGCACTTAGAGGATAGATGGGAAGAATTAGTGTGAATTTGGAGTAAGAAGCTTGGAGGATGTTTAACAATGGTGAAGGAGGAAGATTAGTTAGCTAGAGTAACTAATCACGATTTAGGGGGATTTTTTTTTTTTTTTTTTTGGAAAAATTGCCAGAATAATCCCAACTTTGCTTTGTCCGCCCAAAATAATCCAAACTTTTGATTATTTTTTTAATAATCCCAACTTTATATTTTATCCGCCCAAAACAGTCCCAAGTGACCATTAACTTGTTAAACTGGTAAATATTTTTTTTTTACGTTTTATGTACACCTGTCACCAATAATTGGTCAAAAGTTGAATTATTATTAATATTATGGAAAAATTGCTCCAATTAATCTGAAATTTACCTCGTCCGCTAAAATTAATCCCTACTTAGGATTATTCCCCATCATTCCTAACTTTAGGGGGTATTAATTTCTATTGCATCCAACTGGTCATCCAACCTAATATTACTAGGGGTGAGCAAAAATTCAGGGTACCCTGATGTGGAACCGGAACCTGTTCGGAACCGCAGGTTCCAAACCCGAAACCTGTTGAACAGGTTCCGGTTCCGGGTAATAAAATTAGGAACCTGTTGCAACAGGTTCCGGTTCCGGGTAGTAAAATTTTGGACCTAGAACCTGTAGGGTACCCTGTTAGTACATGTTCCCTATAGGATACATGAAACCAAAACCTATATGGTATTGAATATTCTAGACAATTAGTGTTGGTTTGTTATATTTGAAACAGTTTACTAAAGTTGTAAGTTATTGTGAACATCCATTTTTAAAAATATAGAATTGTCACAATTATCAAGTAACTATTAAGCTTACTTTGAAAAACAGGGTACCCTGTTTAGGAACCGGAACCTGCAGGTTCCGGTTCCGGTTCCCAATTCTTAGGAACCTGTTGCAACAGGTTCCGGTTCCGGTTCCTATTTTTAGGAACCTGTTGCAACAGGTTCCGGTTCCGGGTTCCGATATTTTTACAGGGTACCCTGCTACGCTCACCCCTAAATATTACAGGTTACAAGACATGTGTCAGCCTATAATTGGCTAAAAAAAAAAAACAAAAAAAGAACCCACAAACCACCCATGCCCAGCCCAGAAAACATCACACCCCCAGCCCGCCGGAAAATCGGCCCCTTCCCCGAAAACCTCTCCCCCGATGCCGGAAATCGCCGCCCAGCCACCCCTTCCCTTCCCCATCCCCGAAAACCCCTCCCCCACCTCCAAAAACCCCCCCACCCCTTCCCTTCCCCCACCCCCGAAACCACCCCCCTTACCCAACCCTTCCCCCCCGGAGCGCAGACCACCGACCATTCCCCCTTCCCCTACCCTGTCGCCGATGCTGCCCCGACCACCTTCCTTTTCCCCTTCGATCACCACGCGAACCAGCCATAGTTCCCCAAATCCTGAGCAAGGAGGCCACAAAATTAGCCACAGACGGCTGAAATCGGCCAATTTAGGGTTAAAACCAACCACTTTGACCGAAATTCAACCGATTTTGGCTGTTTTCGGCCATTTCTGGTGGTCGTTTTCAGGGAGAAATGGGGGTGCGTTTTCTAGTGGTCGTTTTTCAGCGAGAGTTTTTAAAGGGAAAGGGGAGGGTGGTCAGGCGTCGCCGGCACTAGGAGAGGGGAAGGGAAGGATGATTGGGCGGCGACCAGCTCTCAAGGGGAAGGGTGTTCGGTTGGTCGTGGGTTGTTGTGGGGTGGTCGTTGGTGGCAGCGAGCTGCTATGGGTGGCTGGGTTTGGTTTTAGGATTTTTTTTGTTTTTACATTTTTTTTATTTTCTCTATTTTTAACCAATTACAAATTGACACGTGTGCAAAAAAAAAAAAACACTAATTCACAATGTTTACCTGATTGATCGGTTGCAAGTCATTTCGGTGCAATAGAAATTAATACCCCCTAAAGTTGGGAGTGATGAGGAATAATCGAAAGTAGGGATTAATTTGGGCGGACGAGGTAAAGTTCAGATTAATGGGAGCAATTTTTCCTAATATTATTATCAACTAATTAATTAAAAATAAAAAAACCACTACCAACCACCATCATCCAGCACTACCCTAAGCCTCCCCTTTGCGATCAACGCTACCCCTCCCCTACCCTAGCTGGCGCCGGACCCAGCTACCCACGGTCGGCGCCGCCCCTACCCCTCTCTCGGCCCCTTAAACCACCATCCCCACACCCAAAAACCACCCTTTCTCCCCTAAGAATCAACCTTAAAAATTATGGTTAATCACCAATTCACCACCAAGATCATTAGCATCATCGAGATTGAATACTATTGGGATCAAGATTGCTTTGATGATGATTATCATATTGAGAATTTTGATCTCCTTGATTTCAATGACACCTTCGAACTTCATCCTCCAAAACGTATTGTTTTTTTTTTTTTTTTTTTTAAATTCGATTTTTTTAAAGTTGTTTGAGGGGAAGGGGGAGGCAAGTCAGTGCGGCGCCAGCGCCGAGGGAGGGTGTCTGGTTGGCGGTCGGTGCATGGGAGGCAAGGGTTGGGTTGGGCGTGCGTAGCAATGGAGGTTGCTGCGTTGAACGGTTAAAGGCTGGTGGTTTTTTTTTGTTTTAATTTTATTTATTTTTTTTTATTTTTTTAAAACCAATTATAGTTTGACACGTGTCTGGTAACTTGTAATATCAAGTTGAATGACTGGTTGGGACTAATTTGGGCAGATACAGTATAAAGTTGAGATTATTTAAAAATAATCATAAGATGGGTTTAATTTAGGTGGACGGAGCAAAGTTGAGATTATTTTGGGCAATTTTTTTTTTGGGGTCATTTAAAAGATTAATTAAGGGTTAAACGTGTGTTAAGGGAAAAAATGATGTTATAAATGAGGAAATCTAAGTAGTATAATCAAATTTTTAAATTTTTTTACGAATAATTCACAAGTTTTTTTAATTTGCAGAAGTAATTTTCAAAATGACATTAATATGCATTAGTAATCAACGAATTTTTTCTTTTTGTAACACTAAATAAAAAACAGCCGTATACTCCCTCTATTTTTTTTTTTTTATATGTATCAGTTTGACCGGCACATTTGCCGAAACGCTACTTTGACCATAAATATCTTTAATTCTATATTAGTAAAAATTGTAACAAAATTATATTATGAAACTAGATATTATGACAAATCTAATGATATACTCATATAATATAATAACATTTATTCATTTTTTATAGGTGAAAAAATTAAGTCAATTATAGTATGTGAATAGTGCAATTGTTAAAGTAATGCATATAAAAAAAAAACTGGAGGGAGTAAGTTTTTCCAACAAAAGGAAAAAGAAAAGCCGCTTCAGCCTTCAGCATCATTGAGCTTCTTGCAGAAGAAGAAAGGAACTACTGAAGCATAAGCGACTACATTTCGAAGCTTCAAACCCTAACATTTTCCCCCAAATTCAACAGATTCAGGTACAAATTCATCAATTTCATTCCAATTTCCTTCATTCAACAACTTTTCGCATTAATTTTCTGCAATTTTATCCTTCGCAACAGTTGAAATCGGCGATAAAATGACTCAAGATGTGGAAATGAAGGATACTCAACCCCACTCAAATTCTCTCTCTTCAGTCGATCCACCTACTTTGAAGCGTATTTCTAATTCCTTCACCCCGATTTGATTTCTGTTTCGTTGAATTTTGCCCAAATTTTAGGGTTTTGATTGAACTTGATTTGTTGCAGATTTGAAGGAGATTGCGTCGTTGTTGGAAACGGGTTCTTATACAAAAGAAGCTCGTCGGATTTCTCGTGGAATTCGTCTTACCTTTGCTGTTCGTCATAAGCTCACGGCCCGTGTGCTGCATTTCTTCCTTGATTACGCTCTTTCTCCCGGTTCCGAGGCCCATGGAAAGATCTCCGCATTTCTTCCTAAGGTATCGTTTATATGATTTTAATGCAGAATTGAAACAAGGAAGATATAGATTTCCTGTTATATGAATGAGCTGAACTGGGAAGTAATCATTTAGAGTGAATTTTTTTGTTTTTGATTGGAATTTAGAGTAAAGCTAACAAATGAATAGATAGAAGTGAAAAAAGAAATGAGTAAATTCTGGTTTGGACCTAAAATCTCACTTATGTTCGTCTGCACAAAAGGCGCTCCGGTGCTTACTTTAGCTTGCATTTTGTAACGCGCTTGCCCTTACTAGGTCAATGCTATTTTCTATGTGAATCAATTCACCAAGTGCCTAGGTGTGCCCAAGTCGTGTTTTTTAAATTCAAGTAAGAGTGGGTTAGTGCCGTTGGGTGTGAGATCTTCCTTATTGAAATCAATAGTATTGGGGCTGTGTAATTAGCAATCTTCCTTATAGAGCATGAGAAGCAGCTAGTCATGAAATATTACTCTAGGAACATGCAAGATCAAGGAAGAAGTATTAATAACACTTAAATTTTTTTTATGATTGTGAGTAGTAGTGTGAATCTGTGACGGAAGCACTGGAGTGGCCTTTACCTTCATGTTGTCAAATTTGGGCTAGAACTGAATAAATAAAATTTTTTGTAGTTGCACGATCAGTTCATCTTTTGCTCTGGACCTGCTAATGAGCATTTTGTTGCTTTAGAATAAGTAAATGTCGTGTTCAAATGAGGTATGTGGGAATCATGTCTGAGCTCTTAGTTGCCTTTTGATCCCAACTATGTGCTATATGAGGGTTATATAATCATTCAAGTCACATATATTTATAGAAAGCTGATGAGGCCTATTAGGCTATTATAGCATCAAGAATAGTGACATAAAACTCAACTAAAATAACTGTTGATGAAAACTTGTTATGAGGGTGTTATCTTACCGACAGGGTGACTAAATCATTGGCAATAAGAAAAATCATTAACTCAAATGAAAATTTCTTTAGTAAATGACAAGAATATACCTTCCATGCAATAAATCTCTTGCCTGTCACATTCTCCTCTCTCTGTGTTGCTGTCCCTAGTGTCTGTGTATGGTCTTGGATTTCTAGGTTATGGTCTCTAGATGATGTAACTCACCCTTTGTTCAGTGATGGTATTAAGGAATTGGGGTCGTGGGAATCTAATATGTATTATTTATTTTTACAAAGCAATCCTCTATTCCTCTTGATAGTGCCTTCCTGCCAAGTACATGTAGACCTGCAAGGTTGGCTAGTACTTGGGTGCTGACAAAGCCTCTCTCCATATTGTTCCTTGCTGAAAATTAAAGCCTTTAATTTTTTCCTCTTCCACTTCATCAATTGAAGTTCTGTTGTATGAATTGAGGCTGTCTATCCAACTTTATGAATGGCTTATTTGAAAATCATAGAAGTGAATTTGAAGGCTATTCATAGATAAGATAGGTATTCCATGTCTGAAGGCCGAGGCTCAAAGTGGATCCAGTATCCTAAGTTGTATCTCGAGTCTCTTTTGGTCTGCATGATTATGGTTTAGATTGCTGTACTGAAGTTAGCAGAGCCTTGTTTGATAGGCTGTAATTATCTCACTCCTTTGTCATTAAGAGATAGGGCGGGGGGTAGTAAGCCTTTTAAAGGAGAAGTCTTATCATGCTCTGTTGAAAGCTACAGAAGTACGTGTAATCCGACTTTCTTCCTTGAGTACTCTCTTTCAAAGCTCTTTTATTGTGAGGGATCGGATAATAAAGGCAGCGGTAGAGGTATATGATGCATTGCATCTTATTTACTCTTCCTCTGCATTTGTTTTCATATCGGAGTTGGGTGTGGAGTTTATAGATGTGTACTAGAATTGTTTGGAACAACATTAGTAGTTACTCTCTCCGTCCCCTAATTACATGTATAAGAGAATCTTTCTATTATAGGATTGTGATTTTTGAAAATAATACCCTCATTTTACTTATTAAACTCCCCAATTGTCCTCAAATACTAGTGATGGTGTTTCTTGGTTTATGTACTGGTCATCCCTTTTGGCATTAATTAGTAACAATCACTCTCTCTCTCTCTCTCTCTCTCTCTCTCTCTCTCCCCCCTCAAACTTCATCTTCAACCTCTGGTTTTAACTTTTTCTCTCTCTTCGTATTCGAATTGGATTTTTCATTGATAAGTCTATTTCTTTGCTTGATTTTGTCCCCTTTATAAAGGCCCTCAAGTAATTTTACCATTTGTTGGTTGTATAAGCTTAGATCTGGCAAAACCCTCATATTTTTCATTTTCTATCTCCTCAAAAAATTCTAGATCTGATTGTTTACATAGACAACATAGAGTTATCTTCAATTTCGCCACTTTTCTTCAACCTACCACCATCGCAAACTCCATGTTCAGACCAAAATCAAAGAAATTTCATCAAAAAAATCCTAAATATACAGATTAAAGAGATAAAATGATTAATTTTCGTTTCTTCTTGCCGAAATCTTTGTTAGAAATCGAAGCATTGATGGTTGAATTAGACACCATGATTGAAGATAGAACTCAAATCTGATCAAAATAAATAAAACCTTACTTTTGAATTTTATTTTTCCAACGAAAAAGAAAATGAAAACATCTGGAAAAATATAGAGTTTCGCCCTTGTTATTTAGAGAAAGAAAGCTTGAGAAATTTAAAGAAAGAAAATGAGGGAAGAGGTTGATTTTGTGGGTTTTGCCATTATATTCTAGGTCTGTGTTTTCAGTTGTAAGGGAAAGGAGAGAGAGAAAGACAGGGGTTTTTATTTATTATTTTGATTTTTAATTTTTGCAATAAAGTTGTACCCACATGGGCTATTGTACTTTCCAATGATTATGTTATAACTAATCTCCCATTTTCCTTAGTAACCGTGAAAATTGAGAAATAGGCATGTAAATAGGGGATGGAGGGAGTACTAGGAAAGTGTGACTTCAGGTTCTCTTTTAACCATGCAAATTTTAGACTTTTAGCTCCAAAGTTGCTTACAGATATGTTCCAACATGGAATTCCTAACTTATTTTCATATTGGTTATAGGGAGGTGAACAGGAGATGGAAGTTGATACTGCAACATCTGCTGTGCAACCTTCAGGGAAAAGCACTTTACCGGAGCTGGAAATCTTCTGTTACTTAATTGTCTTGTTGTTTCTAATTGATCAGAAAATGCACAATGAGGTGTGCTCTGTTCCAATGAACTTTTTTTGTACCTTCATTGTCGTATGTGTTTCAAGCTAACTCTGAAAATGTTCAGGCTAAATCTTGTGCTTCTGCAAGCATTGCTCGTTTGAAATCATTGAAAAGAAGGGTTGCTGATGTGCTGGCATCCAAATTGTATTCTTTCTATTCATTGAGCTATGAGCTCACTGGTGATCTTGCTGAAATCCGTGGGTAGGCTCAGATTTGCTATTTGCCTTAATTTCTTGTATTGGAATTAGAAAAATAACCCTAATGTACATAGGCAAACTAGAAATATGTTTCATAAAGTTATTGATTTTGTTGTGCTTCTGCTCTAGCTCTTTAATCTAATTCTTTTCTTTTTCAGTGAACTCCTCACCTTGCATCGGCTGGCTACATTGCACCATGATGAGCTTGGTCAGGTTTGTGTGCAGTCAATGAGAAGCATATATTATTATATATGCATAATATGATTTATATGCTGAGAGTTTGAATTACAAGTGATTTATCTATGCTGCAGGAAACACTTCTGAACCTGCTGCTTCGTAATTACCTCCATTACAACTTGTATGATCAGGCTGAAAAGCTGAGATCCAAGGCACCTAGTTTTGGGGCTCATTCCAATCAGCAGGTATTTTCTATTACCTGTAATGCTAGTAATGTCTTCCTATGATTTATTATGCACTAGTGTTGTAAAGCAGTATTTACACAGAAATCTGTAATCCTTGGTTGTTGTTTCACATTTTACATTTTTTACCTGCTCTTCTAATGCTATGAGAGGATAATCTCATCTCAAACAGGTAAAAGTGATGTTGGCTGTTGTAAAAGTTATAAAATTTACGAAGTACTTGAAGTAACATTGTCATTTTCTATCTAATAACTCCAAATGATGCTGTATTTCTGTTTGAGACTTCCAGAAATTGAAGGCAAAATTGATTTTTTAGAATAAGGAGGGTAGTTTCATGAAGTTGCTTTGAACTCTCTCTGTAAAAGTTGCTTGTAGTTTTGTTACTTTCTAACATTACTTTTGCTTGGAAAGTTCTTTATATTGTTGGGAGTATCATGCACCTGTTTCTTATGTTTAACACCTGTCAAGTTTTTCTTTGAGGACCGCATCTATATTGGGGTTGTACTGTAGATGTTTTACAAATTTTTATTTGGCTCTGGTTTTCTTGTATGCATGGAATGTTTTTACAATGTTATACCTTATTATGTGGTGTAAGCCACTCACCCTTGGTCATTTTGTGGTTCAATTATGGGGGTAATAGGAACTTATAGTTGGAGTAGCTTAAATCCTATATATGGAGTATTTCTGGTCAAGTATGCACCATTATCTTCTGTTGTCTCCTTTTTCACCGACAACTGCATTTTTCTCTTGTAAGTGCTTATTGCCTTGTGATGATTCTGGTCTAAGTAATCAACTTAAATTTTTTGCTGCAGCATTGCCGACATCTCTTCTATGTTGGAAAGATCCAGACAATTCAGTTGGAATATACTGATGCAAAAGAGAGCCTTCTTCAGGCCGCTAGGAAAGCACCTATTGCAGCCCGTGGTTTCAGGATTCAGTGCAACAAATGGGCTGTGATAGTGCGATTACTACTAGGAGAAATACCTGAGAGAACAATGTTTATGCAGAAAGGGATGGAGAAGGCCTTGCGTCCATACTTTGAGCTTACAAATGTATGTTTAATGAATGTGATCTCATTTGCAGCTTGTATTCTCATTGTCTTAAACCTGCAAAGATCATTTTTAGGCAACTTTTTATTTTGTCAATTCTAATTTATTGCTGATAATCTATTATTGGTGGCGGCTTTGTAGGCTGTTCGTATTGGTGACTTGGAGCTGTTCAGAGGGATTACTGAAAAGTTCTCTTCTACTTTTGACAAGGATCGAACTCACAATTTGATTGTCCGTCTGCGCCACAACGTCATTAGGACTGGGTTGAGAAACATTAGCATCTCCTATTCCCGCATCTCTCTTGCAGATGTTGCTAAAAAGCTGAGATTAGATTCTCCCAACCCTGTTGCTGATGCTGAGAGCATTGTGGCCAAGGCTATTCGTGATGGTGCAATAGATGCCACTTTAGATCATGCAAATGGTTGGATGTTATCAAAGGAGACTGGTGATATCTACTCAACAACTGAGCCACAGTCTGCCTTTGATTCTAGAATTGCTTTCTGTCTGAACATGCACAACGAAGCAGTACGGGCTCTACGATACCCACCTAACTCGCACAAGGAAAAGGAAAGTGCCGAAAAGAGAAGGGAAAGGCAGCAGCAGGAACAAGAACTTGCTAAGCACATTGCCGAGGAAGAGGATGATGATTTCTGATGATGCTCACAATCTGTGGTGGCCTTTAGCTTTTCCATATTCTTGTTTATCTCTAGGGGAAAGCCCTTTTAGCTCACCCTTTACTTTGCTGAGATGATCATGATTGAAGTCTAGATGTTATGATTTTCTTGCCCTTTAAAAATTTTCAAATATGCTTTTAGTTGCTGCTGCAGCACACTCATGTTTCTAACATTTTTTCAGTTTAGTTTGATAGTTTATCCATTCATCAGCAATTCTGGATCTGTTATCGCTAAGATTCTTTGTGCGGTTGTGCCTGATCGATCATGTTTAACTGGTATAGTGTAGTTTTCTTTGCTATTATCGTTAGGAAAGCATTTATTGTATTTATTACTTGCTCCACTTTTCTTTTGTAACCGTATTTTATTACTTGCTCCATTTCTTTATTTGGAAACCTTTCATAATATTTTACTAATTTCTTCTCTTCTGGTGGACCCTCCAACTATTATACTTTAATATTTCCATATTCTTTTTCTACTCGACTTCCTTCATATTTTATTAGTTTTTATAATTTATCCTAAACCTTCGCTTATTAAAAACCGGAGCAAGTAATATAATACAAAAGAAGTATTACTTCCTAGTTTTTTCATAGCGGCAAATGTTGAAAAGTGGAAAGTAAAATAGAAGTGTCAACAACTCAACACCCAAAATAGCAGTGGGCTAGCAACACAAACATAGATGCGGAGTTAAAATACATGAGGTCGAACATTCAAAATCAGGTTTTTTGATGCCTATGAGGCTTATTGCAGTTTCTTAATTAATCTCTTTGTGTTTAAATAAATAAAACGCTTTGACTTTTTGCACGATTTGTCTAATTTACTTTGACTTATGTTTGTAATTTATTTATAAGAATAAATAAAGTCATGTGAATACTTGTTGGAATCGTCTCAATTAATAATTTATAAATATTCAATTGTTATAACTTTTACTTATTGATAGTTAAAAATAATTCCAGTTAAAGTTTTACATTGGCATACGTGCATATAAGAAATGTTTCATTTATCTAAAAATGGAGGGAGTAATAGATATGTATCCCTATTACATGAGTAAAGTCTGAAGTTTGACATACATCTTAATCATCTAAATATCTAATATACTTACTTGTGTCAAGCGATTAGTCAGCTTAAAACCTAAGGAGATGATTGGAACCCTTTCGATTTTTTAATGGAGTATTAATTCCAAATTTGCGGTTTCTTCCCCTTGATAGTCTTTCCTACTGGTTATATTTGTAAGGAAATATTGTTAGATAACACCTTTTAAGTGTGATTTGTTGTGAGAAAACACCTTATAATTTTTTTTTATTTATATATTTATTTATTTATTTATTTGTGAAAATACACCTAATACCAGAAATTATTTGTAAAATAACACCTGAGGCCGGTTTCGACCTATTGACTCGGTTTGATGACATTGACTATCACGTGGGGATCACGTGCACCAGTTTACCCCCTTCCCTTTTAATTATTTACCCTTTCTTTCCCTCTAACTCTTTTTTCTCTCTCCTCTCAATTTCTTCCCCAATTAAACCTTATTCTTTCCACATGAAAAATATAAAGAAACAAACAACTTTTTTTTTTGAAAGAAAGAAAGAAAGAAACAACTATTCAACTAAAGGGAGACTTCAAAAATAGAGAGAAAGAAAAAAAAAAAAAATCCATAAATCACATAGGGTTCAATCTAATTTAATTCATTTGCTATATAAGAAAGATTATTGCATACACTCGGGTGCACCTAGAGTTTAACGTAACTTTTTTTTTTTTTTTGGCTCAATTACTAAATTCCTCTATTAAAATAATCATAGCCTGAGGAAAAATCTCAAAAAAAAAAAAAAAAAAGGAAAATTTTTTTTTTTTTTAAAAAAAATCAAATGAGCACAAAATTTGTTAATGTGCACTTGCCTTTTTACCAGCACGGTTTGAGAGGGCGACATTCCAATGGAATATTAGCAAAAATAACGGAAGGACAGCAACAGCTAATAAATTAAGCTGTCATTGCGCCAATTTCTCAAAATCAGGATATTGGTTTGCCAAAAAGCAGGGGAAATTAAAAGTACCATTTTTTAACATTTTTAATCATCAGTTTAATTAAGCTTTTTGGTCTCACAGCCTACCTTTTTTCTTTTGATTTATTGGGATTTAGATCTGTAATTTTGCGCATTTTTCCACCTTCAAACTAGTCACTCAAGTTCCCACTTTCTTCCCACTTCTTTTTTTTCTCTTCTTGTTTACTATCAACATTTCCCAAAGTTGTTTGATCATCATCTTCTGCATATTCAACTACATGTAAGTAAACCCACCTATTTTTTACTTATTTGTGCCACCAATTTTTTTTGATGAATTTTGGACCTTTTTTGAGTTCTGAGTACTGGGAATTGATTGAATTGCTGTAAATCGAACTGGGTTTCGTTTAAATTTTTCTGGGTTTGTAGTTTCATACAGATTTGAGCTTGGTTTGTTTGAACATTTGTTGAGATGGGTAATGATGGGGTAAAAGTTGGTATTCAAATCAGGAAATTTGTGATCATAACAATAAGATTGTGTTATAGATCAGTTTGTAATCATCCATTTGTTGTGGGTTTATTGTTGTTCTTGTTATTTTTGTATAGATCATTCCCATTTTTGTTTTCTATATTGGTGTCTACCTCTCCTGTACTTGTTGGTACTGCTGTTTTACTTGGAACCCTTTTGAGTTTTGGTGAACCAAATGTTGTCCCTGAGTGTGAGGAAGAAGAGAAACCGGCTCACGAAGTTGTGCAGTCGAAAACGGGTGGGTTTGAGAGCACAACAGTTGTTGAGGAGGATGAGTGTTTTGGAAAAGATAGGAGGTACACTGAATTGAGCAGAGAGTTTGTAAAGACAACTGATGAAGAACCTTTGCTAGATAATACTGATAGATTAGATAAATCGGAAATAGATCGTGATGATGGTAATGTTGCTTATAGTACAATATCTACTGATCATAATTCAAGGGAGGTCAGATTTGAGAAAGGATGGATTGATGAATCAAAGAGTGAGCAAGAGAATGCTGAGATTGAGCAGACTGTGGACTTGGGTGATCAAATGTTTAAGATGGGAATTGTAGTCGGTTTTAGTGATGGCGAAATCCTGGAAACCAGGTTTTCTTCAGTTGAGAAGGTACAGGGTGAGCACTTTGAGGATTATATTTCAGCAGAAGGATCAATTGATGCTCAGATGGGGGATTATTTAGTGTCTTCCTTGGAATCGCAGAAACAATCGAATGAAGTTCTAGCTGATAGTATATTATCAGCTAAGGAAGTTCAACATGAGAATTTTGAAGATTACAAGTCTGCAGAAGGATCACTTGATGTTCATGTAGGGGATCAATTAGAACCTTCACTGGCATCATGGAAACAGTTTGATGCTCTTGATGATCGGTTATCCAGTGCTCAAGAAGTTGAAGAGAGGATGTTTGAGGGTTATAATATAACGGAAGGATCATCAGAGGCTCAAATGAGGGATTACTTAGAATCATCTATGAGATCATGGAGACAAATGGGTTCTGATCATGATGAACATGGTGAGTCTGATTCCGGGTCTGATGGAGCTGAGAGTTCCTCTCCAGATGCTTCAATGGCGGACATTATCCCTATGCTTGATGAACTAGATCCACTTCTAGACGATGAAATATTACAGGCTAGTAACCTATCCCGTCAAAGCTCTGCTGCAACGATGGAAGAGTCTGTGATTTCACCAGATAGCAGCATTCATTCTGAAGATGAAAGTGATCATAAGGATCACGAAGCTGATGAAGGTAAAAGTGATAATGATGATGACAACGAAGAGGAAACTCAAGTTGGTAAAGAAGATTCTGCGAAGTCTGCGATCACGTGGACAGAAGATGACCAGAAGAATCTTATGGATCTAGGGACATCTGAATTAGAAAGGAACCAGCGCCTGGAGAGCCTTATTGCTAGGAGAAGAGCAAGGAAGATAACAGGAGATAGGAATTTGATTGACTTGGATGGGATGGACCTACCTTTTCCAGTTGCGCCAATTTCAACGAGAAGAAACAATCCTTTTGATCTACCTCAGGACAACTCTTATGCTCACTTGGGGCTACCACCAATTCCTGGCTCTGCACCATCTATTATGCTGTCTAGGAGAAATCCTTTTGATCTTCCTTATGACTCTAGTGAAGAAAAGCCTGATCTTTCAGAAGATACTTTCCAGCAGGAATTTACTGAAGTTACTCAGAGGGAGGCATTATTTCGAAGAAATGAGACATTCAATATGGGATCCACTGGTTTTGATTTAGGAAGACCTAGTCGATTTAGACCTTATTTTGTGCCAGAAAGGACAGATTCTGATATGATGAGCTATTCTTCTCTTTCAAGACAGGTAAGTGAGCTTAGCGAGTCCAAGGCAAGTTCTGTTTCTGAAACTGAGTCAACTTCTGCAGGAGCAGACCAGGAAGAAAAGAAGCTAATAGAAGATGACTCTGTTCAAGAAGTTGAACCCAGTTCTGAGATGGATTATGCTTCTGTCCTTGTTGAACATGGAAGTCAGTCTTCTGCAGATTTGGATTCACTGTCAGGTGAAGAACAGGAGAAGAAAGATTTTGTTCCTCGTGAGCTTGAAGTTGAGCTCGGTAGGGAAAGGTCTTCTCCTACTGTTGATTCTGATGTGATGGGATATCCTTCTCTTCAAAGACAACTAAGTGAACATAGTGAGTCCAAAGAAAGTACTGCTGCTGAAAAAGAATCAACTTCTGCAGGAGCATATCTTGAAGAAAAGATAATGGAATACAACTCTGCTCAAGAAGTTGAAGCCCGTTTTGAGATTGATCATGCTTCTGCCCTTTTGGAGCATGGAACTCAATCTTCTGAAGATTTGGATTCATTGTCAGATGATGAAATAGACCGGAAAGATTTTGTTCTCAGTGTGCTTGAAGTTGAGTTGGGTAGGGCTAAGTCTTCTTCTGCTGCAGCTTCCTACACATCTGAAACTATTGAATCAGCTGATAATAGAATCGATTACAGGGAAACTAATCCTGCAGTAGATCCGTTGCTGTCTCATAGCAAAGTTAGCCATAGTGACATCCAACCAATGACAGAATTAATCGAAGTAAATCACAATATCACTTCTAGCCCATTATCTGTATCAAAAGTTTTTAATGATGAGACAATGGAAGATGTTGACAGTGGTTTGGCAAACAAGGAGAAACGCCAAGTCAACAATCTTTTTAATGCTCACATTCCAGAGAAGTGTTCACTGGAGCCCTCATCGTCAGGTGTAACACCTGGGTTGTCACTAGAGACATCAGAATACAGTCATGCAGATGAGGTGGATGATAATCATCCAAAGGAACCTATATATGACTTCAGCCCACTCAAGAATAACCATTCCTTGTCCTCCTCTTCTTCTGATATGCAGAGAGAGACATCAGGGATTGATTTATACCATTTATCAAGTGATTTATTTGTGGTTGATGAAACGAATGTTCACAATCAAGATTTAGAGTTCATTTCCCAGCAAACTGAAAACGATGCAGATGGAGATGACTTCACAATGAACGATATTGGTGAACAAAGTGGAGTTTACATCACTGACTTCTCAGAGTTTAATAAACTCCCTAGTAATTCACCAACATCTGTAGTGGCAGAAGATGAGGTTCATTTGGCGAATGACAAAATACCAGATGATGAAGTTGCTCCTCATGAAGTAGAGAATTTTTTTGCACAGAAAGACGGTTCTGAAATTCATATTGAAAACAAGCTAGATGATATGCCTTCTGCTGATAGACACAAGTTTGCAGAAGATTCTATTTTAGCTCAAGAGAAAAACGAAGTTACTACATTGGCAGACAGTTATTCGCCTGTCCACTCCACATTGTCTTCTTCACAGGTTGAGTCAAAGGACGAAAATCAGGAGGAAGTGAATATAAACCAGCAGTTTCAGGTGTTCAATTCCGGTTTGAAGAGTCGTGAAAATGATGGGAATGAAACGCTGGAATTTTCACTGGATGAAAATCATTTCTTTCCACATAATTCTGACATCAGTGACCCCTGGGCTGATTCCGCAGATCAGGTAAATCATGTTGCTTATTCGATCATATGCCTTCGTATTTCTAATGACATTATACTGAGGATTTTGTGATCTTATTGACTGAATTATTGATAATTCTATTTGAGCTTATTGTTCTAGTATGCTCATGCTCATAACTAAGCGCAATTTAATTTAACCAACTAAGCACAGGTTGATGTATAAAATGATTCTACTTCCTTCCTTCTACCTATGTGGGACAAAAGTTCCCACAAGAACTTCACCATCGAAGGCTATGACATGAGATATGTGTATACTTTGAATGGAGTCAAACATCTTTAATTTTTAGCAACTTCAAACATGCATGTGAAAACAATTAGTGGGTCTTTCATTAATCATTATTTTTTTCCTGTTTCTATGGCTAGGTTGCTATTAATTCCCCATGACAATATCATTTATGTGTGGAAATATTCACATCTTATGCTGTGTATATGTTGAACTTATTTTTTTGGCTGTCACTGACATATGATTGTCTAATTGAAGGAGTTGGAACACTAAATGGCCTGGAGCCCTAGACTGCTAATTATATAATACTGATACTACTAGATTTGTACACAGGAACGATCCATCATTCTTAGAAAGCTTGAGGTTGATCAGGCAAACAAAGTTGATGAACCTGATAATGTTCTCATGGCTCAAGAGCCTCAACACGAGATATCTTCTGATCCAAGTCAAAGCAATGTATCTTCTTCCCAGCCTGAGGATTCTGAAACAACAGTTGCAGAATTATCATTTAAGAAGCTTGTTCAAGATGTAACTGGCACTGGACTGGTAGAGGAAAATCACAAGGTCTTTGAAGGATTTGAAAAACCAATAGCTGATGAGCTGATCACGTATGCAGAGAATGTCAATGAGATGGATGAAGAGTTGCTTTCTGAGCTGGATGCAGTTGGTGACTTCAGAGTGTCAAATACTGTACCAATCTTGGAGAATAGTGTGATAGATCTCAATGCTGCAATTGACGCTAATATACTTGTAGATGCTTTTGGTAAAGTATATACAAGTACTGAAATGCCAATCAGCCATGAAACATTGCTTGGAGATAGCACTAATGTAGAAACCAATCCTTCCAGGATTAAGGAATCAAACTTAGATTCACAGACAGTTAATTTCAATACTGATTTGCTAAACCTAGAAGCTCACTCTTTTGAAAATGTTGATGCTGTATTTGCGAAAGCGAGTGAAGAAGCTCACAAATCTGTGGTTGCTGAGTCTGTCCAGGATGAATTTATGAGAGAGGTGGAAGGTCTTTTTCCAGAAACTGATCTATTGTTAGGAGATACAGAACCACGGGGCAGTACCTCTGAAGTAGTAACAAACACTGCTGATGCTGCCTTCAATAGTAGGGAATCAATTCCAGAAAGAATTGAATCCGACCTTGCCTCTCTGGAGGGCTTTGATCTGGATCCTCACTGGAATGAAACTGTTTCAGAAATGCCAATCGTGGATGCTAAGATTATCAAACAGTCTGCTGCAGATGTTGAGAGAGTTGAAGAAGAAATCATTGATAAATCTAATTCTGTTGAAGCTTTACCAAAAGTAAGTGAAACAGGAGTTGATTCTCTGGAATCCATGCCATTGCAAATACATAGAGACATTAAAGAGATAGATGTCTCATCTTTCATTGAGACAAGTACTGCACCGGATCTTGAGCCCATAGATCAAACAGAAAGTGTTGGTTCTGTGGAATCCGAGTCATCATTAATTGATAGGGACATCAAAGAGATACAAGAACCATTAGTACTTGATGAAAGTGATTCACTTGTTCATGAGTTTGAGGATAAGGCACCAGAGATGCATGTTCTTGGAAAAACACATGAGCCATTGCTACTGGGGAAAGAAGATACAGAGTTAAAAGAATCACTTCTTGTTGGAGTTAATGTCGGATCTGCTCTTGACACTGAAGATCAAATGGAAAAGTTTGATACCACAAGATCTGGGTCATTGCATATAGATGAAGAGGTTAAAGAGACAGAGGAATTGCTGGCTCATGAAGATAGTATCACTCCTGCTTCTGAGTCTGACGATGAGAGAGATAAATCTGGTTCATCTGAGCCATTGCAGCTGGATACGGACATTGTACCAGAATCTCCTGCTGTTGAAGCAAATATTCCATCTACGCTTCAGACAGAAGAGAGGGAAGTGGTTGGTTCCGAGGAATCCGAGCCATTGCAGTTGGATAGAGATATTCATGAGGTACAAGAATTTCCTGTTGTTGAAGTAAGTATTCCATCTACTCTTCAACCTGAAGAGAGGGAAGTAGTCAAGGGATCTGAGCCATTGCAGTTGGATAGAGACATTCATGAGGTACAAGAATCTCCTGCTGTTGAAGCAAGTATTCCATCTGCTCTTCTACTTGAAGAAAGGGAAGTGGTTGGTTATGAGGAATCTGAGCCATTGCAGTTGGATAGAGACATTCAGGAGGTACAAGAATCTCCTGCTATTGAAGCAAGTATTCCATCTGCTCTCCAGTCTGAAGAAAGGGAAGTAATTGTTTCCGAGAATTATGAGCCATTACAAAGCGACAATATTGTGGAAGAATTACGCGATTGGCATGTTGTTGAAGAAATAGCTCCTATAGAATCCAAGCGAATGCAAACAGAAACAGATATTAAAGATGTGCCGGAATCTCCTACTGCACGAGCCAGTGTTTCTGTTCCCGAGTCTTCTGATCAAATACTGACAGATGTTTCTGGGGAATCTGATAGAAATGTTGGGGAGTTGCAAGAATTGCCTGCTGTTGAAAAAATTGCGCCTGAAAATGAGTCATGTCAACTAGAAAAGGTCAGCTTTGTGGAATCTGAATCATTGCAAATGGATGGTGATTTTGAAGAGATTCAAGAGCCTCCTATTCTACACAACAATTTTGCATCTGCTGTTCAGTTCAAAGATCAAATGGAAATCAATTCACCGATGGAAGTTGTAGAGGTTCAGGCTTTGTGGGAACATCACCCAGTTTCTCAGCAGGAACCTGAAGTTGATTTTTCAAATATGGATGGTTCAAGAGCGCTCATTGTTGACTCATCAACCACTGACATTCAATCAATCAAAAATGAAGTCGGTGATCAAGGACATGACAAGAATGCTGCTGAAAATTTTTCTTCGCAAGTTGAGGAGGAAAAATCTAGCTAGTCTCGTGATTCAAGCTCCTCCAGCTCTAATTCAGGTGTATCTGTTGAAGATTAATGTTGTGCGAGATACGTTGTTTGTTGAGTGTGTCTATCACCAACATTTTGGTTCCAAATATAATTTTGAATGCCTACAGCTTTCTAAGAGCCTGGTTGGCTGGTTATTAGTGTCTGCTATAGTTAATTTGGGCTGCTTCGTTTTTGGAAAGTAGCAGGTTCATTGTTATCCCCGCTTTGTTGCAGCTGGGTTTTTTTGTGATATTTTTTTCGTTTGTGGAAAGATTGAGGTTTTCTTTGATGCTTGGAAGTCATAGTTCCTTTACTGTAACTGAGGCATCAAACCTTGTGTTGTGTTTTAGATGTTGTAAATTTTATACATTCATGTCACTAGTCTGTGACCATTGCGTTGTTCAGGATTTGTGAGGGGTAATTTCAGTATAGAGCTGAAAACTGTACTTTGGCTTCGTGTATAGAGAGTTCCTGTTGAAACTTGCAAGGCTAAATTTGTAAGCCTCCTGTTTTTGTAATGTACATTGTAATTTTTGGAATGAGTACTAGTTTTGACGAGTACCATGAAAATTATTACTGACATCTGACATTTTTATCTTTGTCTTAGTTTAATTGTTTACCAGACTACTGACATACTGAAATTTGTTCCTGTTTGTAGTTTTTGTACCAAAAACCAAAATGATCCTTTTTTCAGTATAATTTTCCTTATTGAATAAGAAAGATTGGAGTTCACCAAATAGGTAATGAAACAAATTGCTCTTTATTATACATTTTCACTGATTTTAAGATTGGTACTTAAATCATACAGACGTAGAGGTTCAAAAAAGGACTGCATGACGGAACTGTGAAATTGTATGGACTGGAGACTGGTCAAGATGAATTCTGGTCCACGTCAGACTGGACTCTTTTTCATCGTAGTAGTTTGGGTCAATTTATTGTCAACTCAAGTTAAACTGTTGTTAGTTAATTTCCGGGCTGCTGAGGCACAAGTTTTAAGTCACTGACTAACAGGTCTAACCAGTTGTCGATTAATTTTGGGTTTTGTTTGGGTTATGGGTTACTAGTACCACCCATAGTTTGGGTGCAAGTCGCGTTTGGGACATTGCCAGTTCATGTCAGTTTTTTGGGTCTATAGCTCTACTTGCAAATGATGTTACAGCAAATAGAGACACAGTTAAAGAAAGTATAGATTATATGGACTTGTGCATTTCAATAGAAACTGCAACGATTTCTGATCTGCTAACAACTCAATAAAAAAATTTAAAAAAAAAAAAAAAAAAAACGATATTCATTAATAAAAATGATGAATAACAAGTTTACAATTAGTTGATTCAATAGATCTATGTCACAGACTGTTGAATAGTGTGGTCATGCCAGTCGTAGAAAAACAAGCTTCTATTATGATTCCATTGAAAGTGTCAAGCTTGACATCAGTGGACTTTCAAGAGCAACGAGAATTTATATAAACTGGTTGATTTCTTATTATCTGTGATATTTGAAATGGGATGTGGTTGGTTTATCAGATGGTGTATCAGATATACCTCAATAATTGGTTATGTACAGGGATGCCTGCAGCTGCTTCGAGTGCAACAGATTTCTAACGTACTGAAAATATATCTGCAAGTGTTTAGCTGTTTGCTCTCCATATTTTGTAAGCGTGCCGTATGAATTGCTAATTTGACTACAGAAACAATGAAACCTTAAGAGATATTATGCCAAGTTGAATATTAAAATGTACATTAGCGATCCAGCGTTCAATACATATTTTCACCCATAACCCTTATTGGGAGCTTAATGTAACAAGCTGACAATTTCCCCGATGCCATCCTTCCTATGCATGGATGCTGATGCATGTGTCATGGTGCAAGCTGGTGTCATTACGTGTTGTTTAATCTATTTAGACATTCATAATGCTTGTTGTGCATATGGGTAAGGCTGGCCTGAATTAAGCCTCGGGATTTAGTTGCTACACGGACAATCTGCGCTCTTCTTGTGACATTAAGCTCAATATTATTTTTGGGGGTGTTTAAGCTTATCTGTGTGGGGCTACTATGCAGGAAGGACCATATATCACCTTGTTGGTGCTCCTTGGTTGAACTTACATGATCGTAAATAATGGGGTTTACATGCCACACTTGTTGGTCAAACGACTAAAGGACAATCATAATCAAATAGAAATTGACCATCACATTGTTCCATATCTGATTCATGAATAAGATCGTTCCACTTCTTCAAAAAGACTTAGTCTTCTGTAAGGTACTCTGACTTGTATAAGAGAAATCAGCTGCCAATTTAACAGAGTACTAACGGTCCATAAAAAGAAGACCATTTGTGAAAACAAAAAAAATGGCTAGAAGAGAATAAAACAGGACCATGAATCATATTTTGACTGATTTATAATTGCTAACTTGTTCTCAACTGAACCAAAAGAAATACAGTTTGTGACTTTGGTCTTCAGCAAGGCGAGGGAGCAGCTGCCACGTTTTCATCGACAACAAAAGGTATCGGTTTTGTTGGGGCAGGTAAACGCCCAATACTGTCAACTTTATCTGCAAGTTTTGGTGGAGGCCGTGCTGCTTTTGGGAGCAGCCTTCCTTTCTTGGCAAACCACTCAGGCTTAAGCAACGCTTTCAAGCCCAACTTATTGTAATGCACTTTCCTCACAGATCCTCCAGCAGCCTCCACAGCAGCTTTTGCTCTTACTGTCACCCTAGACACCTGCAGCAGCATATTCGACCAAAGTGTTTACTTAAGAGTGAAATCTTAAACAGTGCTAACAAGCTTGAGTTAGTTTGATTGTGAATTACAAGTTTCAGCACATCCAAAAGGGATTGCTCAATATCCGATTATAATATAGATTATCTTGAAATGTTGATATTCAAGAATAATCTCTCTGTTGTTTTTTTCATTTATTCTGGCTTTCACACTTGCCAATTTAGGAAAAATTCTTAGAACATTAGCATATCTAACCATTTTTAAGTGCTTAATTATACACATTTAGACAAATACAAAATAAATTTAAACTAGTTGATGGCCCGGGACATTGCCCCAAGTTGTTACATAAACAACAATTCTGAACTTTTGGAAAAGAAAGTGAAATTGCATAATTAATTATACCATCCTCTTTTTGTAACATATTTTCATTTCGGCCTATATGTTATAACATTGAAAACTGATCATTATAATTATCGATCCAATGTTAAGGTAATTCTTAAACGAACCTACTGGTATAAAAATCTAAAAATTACTTTAGAATTTCTAACTTTGCCACCATATATTGGTTACATTGATTTTCATTTTGAAATTTGAATCAAAATGGTCAATGTTTGACTCACTTAGTGTAGATTCTTGTTTCTAGGGAAGTTTGAAAAAAATAAGTGGATGTAAGAGAAAGGCGAGTAAACTAGAGAGAGTAAGTGGAAAGGTACAAAATAGTGTAGGGTAAGCGGAGTAAGGTGGTAAAGGGGTTAGCCAAAAATGAATATATATACAAGTAAATTGAACTTTTTAAAACACCCCAAATCAAAAAGTGAGTTGAGCAAACGGATGGAGTATCATCAATTTTGTAACAGCTAGAATTTTATTTTGGAAAAAAAATAAAAAATAAATTACCTATACTAAAGTTAGATACTTATAATAGGAATTTACAAAAGCACATTTGAAATCATTCCATGAACTATTGACTTTTGTGATTATTCTGATAAAGAGGGAAAAGTAGCAAAATATGATCAAGAAAAAAGCGATGTGTAATTGGGGGAGTACAATAAAAAAAATGTGGGTAAAATAATGTCGAGGGAGTTACATTTATTCTTATATTCAAAATTGGTTAAGTTTATGTAGAATAATACGACGTAGTTTATTACCACATAAACTCTATTATGTTAGTTTTTTAGGAATAAACAAACTCTAATGTCAAATTAACTAATTATTAATCATATTTAATTTGATTTCACTGGTAACAATCTATCATTACACATACTATATTGTATTAATAGTATATAAATACACAACACTAATATCTTATTAATCTAAAATTGTTTTCTATTGATTATAAGTAAACAATACCTAAAGTAACATTAAATTACAATGCTAGAAATGGATCTAGTTGTAAAATACGGAGTACTTTTCAAGTTTTCAATATTAAATGAATGATTATAGAAGTTATAGCTGATTATGGGTACTATCACTAGTTCACTACTGTGAAACGCCATATTTAAAATCTTTTATCAAAATAATGATATTAAAATTATCTATGCATTACTTTCCCTTAAATGAAAGCTAAGGTGGCACGATTTAACGCTTAGAAATAACCTTGGTATAAGTTTATTAGATTAGATAACATTTGGTCATATATATTAGAATGTCCTCCCAGTATGGTTTAATAATAAACATGTAAATCTATATAGCTGACACAAATTGGACTTGCAAATTTCTCAATACAGGTGAAGAATGACGCAGAAAGGGTAGGCAAATAGGAGTACTGCAGAAGCAGCATTCTTTAGTTAATATCATCTGATAGAAATTTACCTCAAGATGGATCGGCCATATTATTTGTTCTGAACCACGTCCCATCAGTCTCACTCCATCCTCTATCTGCTTCCCAATAGCTCCAGCCTCCTATTGGAAGCAAACGCTTGAAATGTAAAGCCAATGAGAATCAACAGTAGGGATAAGAATAGAGCATACGAACCTTGAGAGTTTTCATTGTGATCAACTCAGATGAATCAATTTTTCCCATATTTATAAGCTTCGCAATCTTCCCCAACCCTACTGGCTGCCACAAAGACACCAGAAATATTTTAAAAGAAGTTTACATTAAGAATCTACAGCTTCATATATAATTTATAGTTAATGTGGAATTCTAGGTCCATAATATCATCTTATAGAAATTAAGCAATTCAAAATAATCAAGGTTAAAACAATCAAGCAGACAAATAAGTGATATCCACATGATATACCAAGCCATATAATCATATATATACAAATTTCATCAAGACATTAAACTTGGTTCATAACATCATTGCTCTATTATTATACAAGTTGTATCTAGCAACCTATAGAGGCACATTTCATGGGAATAAGCAAATTCCAGTTCACAATTTTCTCATAACATAATACTCAGTATGCCAGGGAAACCACCAACTCTCCATCTTTCCCAATTTTTTATCCTCCTTATACACGGTCTTTGCTTCACCAGTCACAATTTTGAGAGCAACTAGAAGTAATACGCATCTCATCTCAACCACAAAATCAACCACCCTACATCAACTTTCATCACACCTGATGTGGCAAGAGGTCAGTAATTGGAATGGTAACAGGCGAGTTGATTATACAAAGGGATGGAAGCAGCTGCTAGTCTGCTGCAAGCCTGCAATCCACTCCTCTGTCCCTCTGTTTTTCCCACTTTGCTTATAACTATTATTATATTAAAAAAAATATGAAATTTCCCTTTTATTTTGAATTACACATTAATTGATATTATAACAACATACTAAAAATCTTTAAAAATTCAACAAGTGCATTCATTGTTTTTTTTAGCCAGCTTGTCTGCTGTCCCGTTTTGTAAATGTTTAATTTGGAGATAGTGGCTAAACATGGATACTTTTATTGGGGCCGGCCGCACATGGCAATGAATAGAACCAAAACTCTCCTCACTATTTTGTACGCATCCAAGTAAACTCATTTCATAAGCACATCAAGGGCCATTCCTGATATATTATAGGCCCGGGGCGAAACTTAAATAGGGGCACCCACAGGTGAAACAATAATGTTATGTATTTAATATATACTAATAGGTGGGTTGGCACTGACTCAATAAAAATAAGTTTTAATACTTCATTGTATAAGTAATTTGAGTTTAGCAACACCCAAATAAAGAGAACATAACCTTCAAGTAGAAATTTAATGTTTTTAAGTTAAAAGAAATAATAATAAATAAAAATTAAAAAAAGGAAAAAAATTAAATCTATTTGGAATTACATTAGACGAAATTATAAATTGTTCAAGCAAATAATATTATTATGAGACTATGAGTAAAATGTCAAAGTTTTCAAGCAAAAATAATTTTTTATAAAACAAGATAGCTGAAGAAATTTTCCACAATAAGACTCAAATCCTTGCAAAATTTACAGTTTTGGGCCTATATCCAAGTCAATGTTACACGGTACGTGGGACGTTTTGGAACGTGGGACGGGAACGGGAACGGGGAACGTAGGCTTTAGAGTTCCCGGAATGTATGACTCTAGTTCTCGAATTTTTTTTAATTAGAATTTTCTTTTTTATTAGACTTTAAATTATTTTTTTTTTGAGGGAATATTAGACTTTAAATTTATTAGACTAAATCACTAAAACTGAAAAGTACTCGTAATCAACTACTTCGTATTAACCAAAAAATTAATAAAAATATATAACTGTACACTACTATCAGTACATACCTAAAAACTAGGCAATAAAAATAAGATAATAATAAAAAGAAAAGATTACAGCTGCACATGACTACATGGAGTAAAAACAAGGTGCTAGTAATAAAATAATACAGTAAAAAGAAAAGATAAAAAGGGAGGGGTCCACCATTATGTTTAAAAATTAGGTTAGGGTTATTTTAATGATTTAAAGCTGTCAAGGACCCTTCTTCTTCCTTCTACTCACTTCTTTTTTCATTTTCCTCCATTAATAGAACTTGAAGCTTTAATTAAATTTAAAAACTCAAGAAAACAGAAGATTCCTTTGCCTATAAGTGGGTACCCTATCAAACACGAACCAGATCGCGAACCACCACGAACCAGAACGAGTAAGTTCCGCGTTTCGGGACACGCGTCCTGGTTCGCGGAACGCGCCGTCGTCCCGCGTTCCGTGTATCTTTGATCCAAGTAACCAACTGAGCTGTTGTAGGCATTGATTATAAAGTAGCATAATTCGTATATGAAGTAAGTACATGATATTGAGTTTTGGGACCCCTTCCTCTTGGGGCTCTGGCCGGTAGCCCCTCAATTCACCCCTCAGGCACAACTCCATTTCAGAAAATAAAGGTATGCATAAGATATGTCTGTCTCAAAAGTTCGTTTCACATAAATAATTTCTATAAAAAATGTATCTTTAAAAACTTAAAAGTCATAGCTATAATTAGTAAGAAAGGTAGTCTTCTAGAAACACACTTGAAAGCTATGTCTTTCTGTATATTCAAGAACAATACTAAATCTAAATTCTCAGCATTGGTGTCATTCACAAAACAGGGAAAAATCAACATCAATTATTGTCCTTCTCCATTATCCTACAAACCGTAATCCCCATGTAAACTGCTAGTTATAATTTATAAGAAGTGTTTCTTATCAATCAATCTTCAGCAAAGATCGATGAACTTAGCAATGCTAAACTTTGTAATCATGTTACATGATCGATTCAAAAGATCATATACCAACATTACAACCACTTAACTGACAGAATATGACTGTGATGGTGTCCATTACCAGCAATTTTTGCCCTGTTTTCAGACTATTGATCTATATTTTGTAGATTCAAAATGGCTAGGCGTCAAGGTCAAGTGTACTCCAAAAGATTCTTAATGTCTAAAAATATGAACAGTGATGAAAACTACCAAACTCCATAGAATCACTTATTTTGATCATACTCTCAAATGTTCTTCAATGTTCTCCAAAAGCCAATCGATGTAGAGTAAAAACAATCCCACAAAGATCCATCTTTATAGAAAATCATAGTTCTACTAATTTAGCATTTACACCACCTTAGTTTTTATTATAATAATATAAACATTTATCAAATATTTGTTTACTATTGATTGAAATGTTCTATTCTATAACCGAAGACTTAACAAAACCATTACTTGATTATGAACCCCCTCCCTCCAACTTCTAATGGGTTCAATCCCTATCCTGAACATTAGCAAGTCGACAAAGAAAACTTCAACATTAACAGGTTCTTAAAGAAATTACAAAAAGACAATTCAGCCATACAAATCATATTACATTGTTACTTGCCCATATATGTCTTTCACATGAAAACAGTAACAAAAACTCAAATTAATTGGATGAACATTCAGCACTGGGATAGTCCTACTCAATATTGAACTTTAATGAGTCACAACAGAGAAATCCACTGACATTTTTAGTTGCACACACAAGGTGTCCTAGCCACATTCTACTTTGCGAGCACATGATAAAACCGAATGCAATGATAATGGCAATAGATAAAAACAAAGATTGCCACTCCAATCAAAGGCATATGATATATAGCTTCCATACCATCACAATTTATCAGCTTACAAATGCTTAAGAGGCAATCACATTCGAACTCGAATATCATTTAAACCTCGCAAATGCTTAATCTCTAACTAAAATTTTTACATTCCAAAATTTCCTCTCATTTCTCAAACCAAACAAAAGTCATACAGTAAGATTCAACAATAATTCAAAAGAAAGCAAAACCCAGATCCAGCATAACCAAATAAACCCAATTAGAACACAAATTTAAAGAAATGATTGAAACTCACATCACCTGAAAAGTGAGGCTAAAGGGGTTCTTAAACCCTCGCTTTGGAAGGCGGCGGCGCAACGGGGTTTGACCACCTTCGAACCCAAACTTCATCGTCCCACGAGCCTTCTGACCCTTATGACCACGCCCAGCAGTCTTCCCCAAACCAGACCCAATACCACGACCTTTCCTCTTCTTCTGCTTTGTTGCACCTGGGTTATCTCTCAGATCATTCAAGCTTAATAAACTACTAAATGACCTTGTAGTTGAATACCCATTTCCCCAAAACGCTCCATTTGAGCAAATATTCGAAGAATTTGAGCATTTCAAGAGGAAATTTGAGATGGGTATTGAGGATTTAGCAGGAAAAGAGGGGATGTTGGGGTTGGAGAAAGAGCGGATTGAAGTGGAGAAGAGTGACTGGAGTCGTTTTCTTAGCATTTTTGAGATTGATTGGAGTTTTGGAAATGGGAGACTGTACCAAGAATGCAAGTGAGAAATTTGAGTAAGGAGATTATTAGTTTGATTTCATGGTTGAATCGATCAATGAGTTTTTGGAGAGAGAGTGAACAGGAGGAATAGGGTTTAAGAAAAAAGAGGTTTTTTTTTTTTTTTTTTTTTTTTTTTTTTAAAGAATACGAGCAAGCCCCGGTTTCTCAAAATGAGAAATATAAGTTGTTTCTCAAGGGTCAAAAAGGTAACTTCCACTTGTTATTAAAGGGTACAAATGTAATTTGTGGGATGCAATAAACAGATCCTACCTTCCTCCTTCCTCCAACACATCTTCATCCTCATCCTCCAACCCATCTCCAAGTTGTTTCAACGTGCATTACCACGCCACCGGTTTCGGCGGCTTCGCCGCCGGAATTAAAACGAAAACCCTATTAAAACAGAGAGAAATTAAGGGTATAGTTAACCCTAGAGGGTAATTGAGTTTTCCCTCCTCCATTAATTTCTCCATTGAAGCTAAGCACGCCCTTCATCTCCATTTAAGCTGAGATCAATTTGAATTGATTTAACTTTTTTTGCATATTAATTAGATAATTTGGTAACCACAATTCAAGCCATATGTAAGATCTACAGCTCGTCATCATCATCCGGCGAATTAGCCATCGTCTCTCCTAGCTCAACCTGTACAATCCCCCTTTGTCTCACACTCTTCTATCACTCCAAATTTGTGATTGTATTTTGCGACACACTATATTTTAATTTGATTTTTTATTATTTTTGAATTTGATTGAAAATAATGCAGGTGTCTGAGAAATCGAGGAAATTGATTCTTTGATTTTATTATAGGTTTTTTTTTTTCAATATTTGGTGAACAAGAACAAACTTGGGTTAAGTTTTTTAACCTAAGGTTAGATATCAGGTGTAGCTGGAGAAATTTTTTATTATTTGTCACGGATCCCAAAGCTATTTATTTACAAAAGTTGCCATTTGATAAACGCGGAATGTTTATCAACATGATAAACTTGAATTTCCTCAAAGAATACTATTTAAGTAAACGGTATCGTTTTACTCACAGAAAAACATGTTAACAAAAGAGATTTCTCAACAGGTGTCAAACATGGTGGTTGATGACTCCACTCTTTCTTTTGATGCTAGGTCTTCTGATTGTGCTCCTTCTTTACTTATAACTTCTCTTGGCTCTCCAAAAGGTTAAGTCACAATCTCTTAAAATAATTCCCCTGTTTTGCATGCTACAGAAAAACCAAATGAACAACCAAAAGAATTCCAATCAATCCCAGAAAATGAACAAAGAAATACCTCAGAAAACCAATCATCCACCTCTCAAGCCGTGGGAAACCAGGTCTTTGATGCCGATCTCGGAATATCAACAATGGAATCGTCCCCCTCAGTCGTCATCACCGCCGAGGAAAGTAACCCTAGGACATCCCAATTATGGAGCGATCTGCCCGGAACTCATGCATTATGCGAGACAAACCAAGCAGGATGCAAATCCGCAACTCTTGAACCTATTTCCGGAGACTCGTGTATCCCATTTCATCCCTCTAGTTCCTCAGAGACGTTACCCATCGAGGGAGCTTTGAAGTTGTTGGATTCCCTGCGAAGGAGGGAGGAGAGAATGAGTCGTACTCCACCCCGATTTCTAATGCACGAGGGGCTTCCACTTCCGAAAAGAATGGAGGTCGTGCCCTTGGTGTTCGTAACTCGAGTTCACAACATAGAGATTCCGTGTCGCCGTATTGCTATATTCGTAACCAAGGAGGAAGTGGTAGGAGTTCAATTGCAAGTGAGCTATTATCCGCGTCCCAACGGTGTTCCGGAGATACCGGTGTTGTTAACCCCGATCAAGTTGGAGGATGTGGTCCCAATGCAAGCAATGGAACATTGGATGGACTGGAAGAATTACTTCCTTCTAACTCCAGTGCAAACGTTTCCAACTAGTGACTCGCATGCTTTCCTTCAACGTTTCGTTCCCTCTTTGAATATGAAAATCATAATTTGGAATGTTAGGGGAGCGAATAATGAGGAGTTTGTTCCTCATGCAAAGGATATTGTGGATTCTCATCATCCAAATATCTTTGTTTTTCTTGAAACAAAAGCTAACTCGTTATGTGCCGTGCAAGTTTTTAGGCGATTGGGCTTTGATGATCATAGGGTGTTAGAGCCAAATGGTAGAAGGGAAGGTGTATGGATTTTCTGGAAGAATGGAGTGGATCTCCTCCTTCTCTCTGATAAAGGAAATCACTTCCATGGTTTATTTCATTTTAGGAATGACACTCCGGAGGTTGTAATTACGGGCATGCATGCCTCTAGTGTGCCGAAAGAAAGGCACTTGGACTGGCAAAAGATGAAGGGTTTGATTCCCCCGAAAGATACTCCGTGGTTGCTTCTTGGTGATCTTAATGAGGTCACTAAGCAATCTGAAAAGTCAGGAGGGCGGCCGTTTAGGCAAAGTCAGTGTCGTGATTTTAACCAATTAACTGACAAAGCTGGGCTTGTGAATTTGGGTTTTAATGGCGCCTCTTTTACTTGGACGAACACTAGGCAGGAAGGTGCGAATATTCGACAGCGGTTGGATAGGGCTCTTTCTAATCTTTCTTGGCTGGATCTTTTTCCTCACACGAAGGTTTTTCATCTTACTCATACTAATTATTCGGATCATTGTCCTCTATTAGTTGATATGTCTAACCCTTATGTTAAAGGTCCCTTTCCCCTTCGATGTAAAGAAGTGTGGCTTGAGCATCCTAATTTTGCATCTTTCTTTGTTAATAATTGGAATTCTGTGAATAATAATTTTATAGCTGGACTAGGTAATTTTAATCATAATATTCATAATTGGAACAATAATGTTTTTGGTAGTATTAAAAAAGAAAAAAAGAAGATCTTGGCTCGGCTAGATGGTATTCAACTCTATCTTTCTAATAAAAATTCTGTTTTCCTTAGTAATCTAGAGCAATCTTTATTGAAAGATTTAGAGGATATTCACAAAAAGGAAAGGATAATTTGGGCGCAAAAAGCCGGAATTAATTGGCGAAAATATGCGGATCACAATACTAAATATTTTCATATTTTGGCTAAAATTAAGAAAAGTCAAGGTAAAATATTGGCTCTTAAAGATAATAATGATTTAAAGGTTACGGATAATTCTAAGCTTAAAATTCTGGCAACTAATTATTTCAAGGATATCTTTACCTCTAAATTGCAATCTTTATTAGTCCAAGATGATTATGAGCCTAATTTCTGTCTTACAGATTCCAATAGACATGCTATGTGTCGAATGCCCTCTTTAGATGAAGTTAAGGAGTGTCTATTTAGCATGAACCCTATGAAGTGTCCATGTCCGGATGGTGTGCAGCCACGATTTTATCAGCATTTTTGGGCAGAATTAGGTGCTTCAATATATGAGTTCGTGTGTCAGTGTTTCCTTTCCTGTGAGGTTCCTTCTAGTGTCAATCAATCTTACGTTGCTCTTATCCCTAAGGTAGAAAACCCTTCAATTCTGTCGGAGTTTAGGCCAATAGGGCTTTGTAACACTAGTTATAAACTCATCACCAAGCTAATCTCTAATAGGGTCATGCCGTTCCTTTCAAAAATTATCAACCCTTTACAGTCAAGCTTTATTCCGGGCCGTGGCATTGAGGACAATATTATTGTGGTTAAAGAAATAGCTCATGTTTTTAAGAAGGAAAAAAAAGGAAAAAATATTTGTGCTCTCAAACTCGACCTCACTAAGGCTTATGATAGCTTGGAGTGGCCTTTTATCAAAGACACTTTGGATTTTTTTAAGTTCCCTGATTCCCTTATTTAGCAAACTTATTCTTAATTGTGTCTGCTCTCCTAGGATTTCAGTTTTGTGGAATGGTGAGATATGTGAATCTTTTAGCCCTTCTCGTGGTATAAGACAAGGTGATCTGTTATCATCATATATTTTTGTCCTTTGTCTAGAAAGATTGTCAATCATGATAGAGAGCCATGTGGGTAAGGGACTTTGGAAACCAATTAAGCTCACTCCCTCGATTTACATGTCTCACATTTTTTATGCTGACGACGTTTTCTTGTTTGATAATTCTTCCCTAGGAAATGTTAAGGAGATGATGAGTGTTATCAATGCTTTTGGTGATATTTCAGGTTTAAGAATAAATCAAGCCAAATCCTCCATGATTTTCCCTTCTAAGATGAATCACTCAGTGCGCACTAATATTGCTGGTCAGTTTGATTTTAGATACATTACCTATTTTGGGCTTTTAGACAAAACCATGGATAGGATAAAAGGTTGGCAGGCAAAGCTTTTGAACTTGGCAGGGAGATGTACCTTAGTTAAATCAGTCTTGAGCTCTTACCCCGTTTATCATATGCAAACTAACCTAATCCCTTTTACAGTCTTGGATAGGATAGAACAAAGGTGTAGGAAGTTTCTTTGGAATAAGGTGGATAATGTTCATTACAGTCCTAGGTTGGGATGGAGATATGTCACCATGCCTTTAGCTGTTGGGGGTCTAGGGATTAGGAGACTAAGGGAATGGAACATGTGCTTTATGGCTAAATTGGGTTGGACTATCTTGAACAAACCCTCTAAGCTTTGGGTGAGAATTTTCAATGAAAAATACTTAAAGCACTCTGCTTTTTTTTATTGTACCCCCAAAACTTCCCATTCCCAATTATGGAAGGATAAACTCAAAGGTAGGTTGCTTCTTGCTTCAGGGCTTAGAATTGGGATTGGTAATGGAGCTACCACTTCACTGTGGTATCATCATTGGGTTGGTCAGGGGCCTATTTATCTTTATATTTCTGGTGAGATTCCAACAGCAAAGGCTCATTGGTTAGTTAAGGATATCATTAGAGATGGGGTTTGGTATTTGAATGACATAGAGCATCTTCTTCTAGCTAATTTAATTGCTTCAATTTTGGCAACTCCTATCTCCACTGTTTCAAATTGTGAGGATTTTATTCATTGGCATGCTTTGAAATATGGTGAGTTTACTATCAAGTCAGCTTACCATTCTCTCATCTCTCCCTCTTTACCTACTCTTTCATTTTTTTCATCCTGGAAATCTTTATGGAAGATTACAGTCCCTTCGAAGTACAGGATGCTTTTATGGAATATAGTTCATAGTATTCTCCATGTAGCAGAAAAGTTAGCTTGTTTTCTTCCCCACATTTCACCAATTTGTGCTCGTTGCAACATGAATAATGAATCTCATCTACACTTATTTAGAGACTGCTTCTCATCTTCTATACTTTGGAAGGATATATTTGCTAAGATTCATTTTCCTGCTGGTTTTAATTTTCATAATTTCTATGCTATGGATTGGTATGATTGGATTAATTATTGGAGAATGACTTTTACCATTGCAGTTTGGCATATGTGGAGGCAGAGGAACACTGCAGTCTTTGATTTAAAAATGTACAACTCTCAAGTTGTTTTTAGCAGATTTATTTTTGATTATCAATGCACTAATCACATTTTGCAGGGCAAAGGAAAAGCAATTGCTAGCAGCTCAAGAGTTCTAAAATCTTGGAACCCCCCCTCTCAAGGTTGGGTTAAGGTAAATACTGATGGTCCTTCGGTTGCTATTAACGTGGCTGCTAGAGGTGGTGTGGTTCGTAAGGATGATGGCTCTTGGATAATGGGTTTTTTGAGCAAATACAATGTTGTAACAGCTTTTGCAGCAGAATTGCTTGCTGTTAGGGAGGGTCTCATAATGGTTAAGCGTTTGGAGATGAAAGAGGTTGAATTGGAGGTGGATGCTTTATCTATTTAGGTAATGTCAAGGTCTGCAGAAAACAACTTACATCATGAAATGGCTGCTATTTTGAAGGATGTTGAGGAAATTATTGAGTACTTTGATGTGTTCGAAATTACTCATGTTAAAAGGGACAGCAACGCGGTTGCTCATGAGCTGACTGCTATTGGGTTGGAGATGAGTGTTGGGCATCGTCTGCATATGGCTTGTCCAGAGAACATCAGGCCAATTTACAATGAAGAGCTGGCTGCCATTGTTGCTGTTGTACAAGAAGGAAATCAAATGGAGCAGGAGGAATGATCTTCTTTCTGTCAAGCTAAATTATGAAGTAGGCTCTTGGTCTGTTAGTGTTAGATTTGGTAATGTTGTTCGGCAGGGCACTAGTGTTTTGTGTTGTTCTGTTTTGATCTCCAATTTTCATTTGCATAGGAGATCAGTAGCTTATATGTATTACATAGCCTCTAATTTTGTTTTCGGGTTGAGGTTATGGTTGGTTTATTTCCCTGAACTTTGGTATGTAAAACTCGTTAATTAATATATATATCGTCTATTATGTGTTAAAAAAAAACATGTTAACAAAAGCAATCCTTTCCTTTTATTTTCGGGATCTCTATATACTTCATATATATTAAAACCCAAGGCGGAAAGCTAAACGTCGCCCTCGAATATCTAACTAACGCCCGCAAAATAAACTAAAATTACAAATTTATCCTTTTTTACCAAAAAATTACCCCCCCCCTCAATTTACCCCCTTTTCATACTACCCACCACCACCTCCACCTCCTGTAACCACCAACTCCTTACCTCTGGTTTCTCAATCTACACAACCGCGGTAATAACAAGTAAGGACAAAGGGAAGTCGGTTGCCGATGGAGAAAATATTTGTGTTTTTTTTATATTTTCTGAATTCGCAACAAACACCTTGATTTTTCGCACGACGTAGGCTCAAACGCCTAGTTCCTGTGAACAACCGTGTGGTTGTATGAAAATTTTGGGCATTTGAGGTGAAACGCCTAGTTTTTTTAGAATACCCTAGGCTAAAACGCCTAGTTTTTTATAATACCCTAGGATGTTTCGAAAAAAACTAGGCGTTTCAGCCTAGGGTATTCTAAAAAATTAGGCGTTTCAGCCTAGGGTATTCTAAAAATTAGGCGTTTCAGCCTAGGGTATTCTAAAAAACTAGGCGTTTCCTGGTTTCGTATTTTTTTAAAAAAAATTATCGCAGCGTACCAATTCCATACGGTTCGACGAGCCTTCTACGAGAGTCTAAGGCTGTGTTTCTTGTACTTTGTCGTTGTCCATAAAATCTAACGAAATTAATTTTGCAAAATTTTAAAAAGAATTCTGATTTTGAAACTCACGGTGGTTGGGGTGGTTGTTCGATGAGCGTTGGTGGTTGTTGACCACTAGAGAGAACAGTAAAAAGTTTTGTGTACAATAAAAGTGTGAAATTAATTATTTTTATAATCGTTATTATAAGGATAAATACGTAATTGTATTTTATTTTGTGAGCGTTAATTAGATATTTGATGGCGATATTTAACAACGCCCAATTGTAATCATGTCACTCATGTGATTCATGTCATATTATAACTTATCATCAATTTTCCCTCACAAAAAATTAATGTTCATAAATGCTAATTTTTTAATCCTTATTCTTTCGTTTGCTCATCTATACTTTGAAGAAATTTATAATGGTTGATAAAAATTCATTTAACAGATAAAACAAACTAATATGAAATATAAAAGTTAGGTTACTGCATATTTTATAATGGATTTTGTTAATGTTCGACAAAATTTATAAAAAAAAATGATTTTTTTTTAATAAATTATAAAACCATCAATAGACTTTCCTTTAATTTATTAAAGTTATTTTTTAAAACAATTTACTATACTTTTAATTATATAAAAAAAATGACCAGGGCATCGCTCGAGCCTCAAACTAGTTTGTGAATAATATAGCCACCTGGTTGATATAATTATTTTTAGATTATATAATTATCATGTTGTGACATATTCTGAATGTTATAGATGTATTTTAATTAATTTAGTCATATGATATAATCACTCTTCAGATGATATATTTAATTTTCAAATGATTTAATAACTACTTTTTGAATGATATAATTACATTTCAAATAATGTTGTCATTTTCTAGATAACATAATCAATTTTTGGACATAATAACTTTTTAAATTATATAATTACATGTCGATTTCGGATGATATAATTACCTTTTACGTGATATAACCACTTTTTTTGGGTCATAGTAAAGGTGAGATGAAAGTGGTTTGAGAAAATAGTTTCAAATGAATCTAAGAAATTCTTTTTTTAAAAAAAAATAGTTGGGTGTACAATAAGTTATACTGTATATTGTGCACTAGGTTTATCCTAATTTTATTTTTATAAATATTCTCTAAACTAGATGTAATTGCAATGCTCATTTGCGTATCAAATCGAAAAGATGCAATGAAATATTTGATAAAGAATGCCATGTAACTACATTTACAAAAGAGCATAAGCTTCCTCTTTTATCTCTATCACAAATGCGGTTCCTTCCAGCAATTAGACCCTCTCCACTGGTGATACTCAAGTGAGTATTTTTAGGAGAGAGAGAGTATTTTTTGCAATGTATACCAATAAGTTGGTATCTAAACTTAGCAACTCCAAAAGGAAGTTGCTAAGTTTGGATACTCAACTGTGAGTCTCATTTGGCAAAAAGTGTGGGCCCATTGTCAATATTCTAATATATTTTGTAATTTATTTAAATTTTACCTTTTTTTTATCTTACAATATTTGATATTAAAAAAGAAATGGATTTGGCGGGTCATAAATTCAAAGTGGCATTTGTATATTTAAGAAAGTCTCACTATTAAGAAATTAAACTTCACATGAGTTGCTAAATTGAGAAGTGGGTTGGGTATCACCAGTGGAGGTAAAAAACAACTCAAATTGTATTGAGAAGTGGGGTGTAACTCCGATGATGGGTGGTAGGGGTGTTAAAAAATATCCGATCAGAAAATCCGATGATCCGATACAAAATTTCGGATATCTGATCCGGTTTTTAAGGTTTTAGTTATTTCAGATCGAATATCTGAAAAAAATTTGGATTTTCAGATCAGATACGGATCGGATTTTGTACGCAAATTTTGCTACCCAATCCTAAAATCCGACTATCCGATCTGAAAACCCGACTATCCGATTCAAAAATCCGGATATCCGATCTGAAAATTTAGGACCGCAATTTCTCCGATCCGATAAATTTCGGATATTCAAATTTTTGAATTGGATATCCGAAGATATCCGAAATTGAACAACCCTAATGAGTGGGTTGCAGATGGATTGTAAATCATTGAAGAATATAACATTATTTTGACTTAATTTTTTTTTTTTAGTTTAATCTTCTTTTTTTTTTAAGGAAATATTATTTTCCTACTTTATTAGAAAATGATTTTAATAAAATAATTATGAAAATAAAAAATAAGATTTTTGAAAATCAGAAATTGTTTTTGGAAAAAAGAAAAAGAATTAACAATAGAAGGAAAAAAAAAAAAAAAGGCTTGACTAAGCTTTTTTTTTTTTAAAAAAAAAAGTCAATCAATAAGATTTGATAATAGTCATAGTCATTTTAAGGATGATGATAAACTAGAATTTTTATTACTTATATTGATACATTTTGCAATGAAAGGCATTTGCATTGTTAAAAAAAGTAGGGTATTTGCAGTAAACATCAGAGTTGAACATTCTAAATAATGGGATGTTAACAACAACAATGCAAAGTGCTCAAGTCATTTATAGATGATGATTTGGATGACAAAAGCTAGTCTGATAATGCAAGAGTTAATGAAGTCTCTTTCTCCCTCTTTCAATGAGCTTACTATCACTAATTATCAATCAATATCAATATATATCAATATATATTAAAACTCATGGCAAGGATTGTAATCTTGCCATGTGTTGTCAATCTTGACACGTGTCGACATGTCACCTATTTTAATTACTAACTAGTATTTGGGCCCGGGCGATGCCCCGGGTCATTAAATTTTTTCTTGTAAATAATATGTTATACATATACTAAATTTGTATAACATATTATGTTATAATATGATTAATTTGTTTTTGTTCATTCTTGTCTATCATTATTCAGCTCTCAGTAGTGCTTGCTTTCAACTTCTTTTCTCAAGAAGGGAACTCGAACCTCTTAAGCACTTGGAGGCTTCATTCATATTCAAGCTCTTGTTATAGAATCAATTGCAATTGGAAAGAGAGGATAATTCAGAGCATTGAATGGAATTCCAGCATCGTACATCCATTTAGCAAAGTCTCCACATGCCTTTTGTCTTTGTTCTTTCTTGTAAGATTCATTAAGTGTTCTTTGCTTGCCATATGTTTCACTTGGAGGCTTAATAAAAGCGTCCATTGGCCTAACTTGTCTTGAGTTTTTTTACATTGCTTGCTGCATTTGCTGCTTTTGTCCTCTTTAAGCTAGTTGTCATTTGCATTTTATCTTATTGTTCATCATAATTAGCAACTTCATCAAAGTCATGTTCCAAGTTGCACTTGTGCTCGATCGTTCTTTTTTTAGTTAAGTATTCAATAATTTCGTCTCTCACATGTTCAGGGCATTTTTTTTTGCAGATCGTTATGTTACGATATCCACCAGCCAAGTGTTGTTTGAGTCTATCAATTCCACCTTTGGCTACTTTTCCACAATACTTGCATGTAATAACATCATTTGTTTTTTTCGGGTCAACTAGGAAACCATGTTTCCAACCCAAGTCAGAGCTTCCATGCCTGTAGGATGTCATAAATTTAGTTACACTAAATAACTACATCAATTGAATAACAACAGCAAGTAATTGCATAACAGTATCAATCATATAGTTAATATTATACAAAATAGTATATATGTATTAGTATTATATAAAGTAATATATGTATATTCAATTCCTTCAAAAAAAAAAAAAGTAATATATGTATATATAGTGATTAAGTTTTGATTAAGTTAACTAGTATGTATCCCGGGCGATGCCCCGGGTTGCTAATTAGTGCACTTCTTGCTTTAATTTAACAATTATGTTGGACTATTTGTGTAGTCAGTGTGTAGTGGTTCGGACATTGCCTTGGATGTCACCTTTTTTTTTTCTTTTTTTTTTTTTATTTTTTTTATTTACATTTTATGCATTTATATTTTAATCTTGTGAACAATAAATGAATTATATTACCTCTAATTTACTTAATAAATGAAAGGAATATTATAATATTATGTGAAACTTGAAACATTAATAATAGTTGGTTGAGATGGTAAAAGTATTACCTATATATATTGGAGGTTATGGGTTCGTATCTTGTTGATAAAAGCATATTTTATTTTGTTAAATGATCGAAGTGACTAGCTTACGTTGCGCATATACGTTGGTTGATAACGTGGCATTGTGACATAGGCACACATACTTTGAAGAGTGCCACGTGGCACCGTTCCTTTAAAAGGAACGCCTTTTAATATATTGTATAGATTAAGAATTTCCTAATTATTTACTTTTATAAAACCGAAAATATTACATAGGTAATTTCGGATTTTACTAGCTAAATAAATAAGGTTTTATTATTGTGTTTGGTCCGAAAATTCTAAACAATAGTTAGTTTGAAATTTTTGGCTAATCAATATAATTAATCGGATTTTGTTTAGATTTTATAGAATAATTATTTTACTTTAATTCCTATATTTTCCTATTACAATATAAATTATATTATATATATATATACATATACATATATATATACATATACATATATATATATATATATATATATATATATATATATATATATATATATATGGTGGGCCTATCCATCCTAACCAGGGGTATGTTGGGATTTAACACTTTCCATAATCATCTATTTTCCTGAATATTCTCCAAACAAGCTCACTTGTCTTCTTTTATTTTATGACTAAACACTTACCCCGATTCCACCTACCCTCACCCTTCTGCAGCCTCGATTTCACCCCTTCCCGGCCACCGCAGCCAATCCCCACCACTAAAAACTCCCACACACCCCACTAACGAGCCGAAGCTCCCCACCCCAGCCCACCCAATCAGAACTCCCTTGTGAAGGAGTTATGTCTTCGTCGTGTGCAATTACTAGATATATAATTGGATCAAATTATGGAGATAATTAAGTCCGGACATTTGGGTCGTCCTTTTTCCATAGCTAGAGGTACATACGATCTTTGGACTAGTAAAATAGTCCAAAGCCCGATTAGACGTCTCCCTATAAGGTCACACAAAGGGGCTAGATCGAGCATTAGAGGACGAGGCCCATCATGGGCCTCATCACTCCAGGTGGCCGGCCATGCAGGGGCATCAAGAGGGCTTTTGGGCTTTGTCCCCTAGTCTAATTATAATGAGATTATAAATAGACTAGGCGGCTAGGTTTGCAAGTAAGCAGTTTAATGATCTTTTGATCAAACTCGAATTAGCAAACACGAAACCCAACCCCTCTCAAAGTCCTCTTTCTCACGGCTCTCTCCTCCTCCTCGGCGCCGGTGGTGTCTCGTGGTGGTGGTAGTTCGTGCGGTGGTCGGTTGTCCGTAAAGGTGGTGATCGCGGTTTTCCTCAATCACTCGACCAATCTAGTATTGGTGGACGGCTCGTTCGAATCTCGTGGACTAAGTAGAGGAGCAACACTTGGGGCTCTATTCTCTCCCTGATTTGCCTGTCGAACAGCTTCGTGGAATTCACGCATCAAAGGTATGATTATGTGTCTTGTGTGTTATGCTTGCGATTCTTGGTTTAGGTGCTTTATGAATATGATTCATGTTATTTCCGCTGCGTAGTACCTATAAACTCCAACACCTTCTCCCTCACGAACAATAACCACCACCAACAGCGCTACTGCTCCCTCTCCTCACACCAACGATAACAGCCCCACATCACCAATTTCCCAATTGCGCACCAAATCACAGCTAACACCACTAATTACCACCAATTTATTGCCACCCCCATTCAGCGATTCACCACCAATTTCAACATTTTCGCCTTCCACCGTTGATTACGTTGAGATTTGTGATTGATGATGATGACAGGCCAAACATGATGCGTGAAGAAGAGAGTAGGGTCAGGGTGGTCGGTGATTATTGGAGATAGGCGAGTAGGTAGGCTCGGGGTGGGGGAGGTGGGCTGGTCACAGGTGGCTAGCAGGGGATGGGGCTGAACATAGTGACATTTTTATTAATGTAAACCCTTTATATTTAAATAAAAACTAGTTTGTGGCCAGGACGATGCCCCGAGTGTTGTTTAAATACGAAATGAAAATAATACCTTAAATTTAAATAATATTTTGAAAACATTATCTTAAGTTTAAAATAAATTCAAAAAATGAGAAAGATATCTGGGAACTGAAAGAGAAATGTAGTAGTATACATGTAAATATAATCTGTGTTCTTGTCAAAAAAATAAAAAATAAAAAATAAATCTGTTTAATTGCTTAACTGGTTTTTAATCTAGAAAATTACTCTTACCACCCATGGAATCAACAACTAACCATTAGTATGTGATTAATTTCTTGCAAGTTAAATTGTAATTTTATTGTACTATTACTTAGAAGTTATTATACACAAAAATAAATACGAAGTTAACATATATGAAAAGTTTTAGACTGGTGACACATTGGGTGACACGTAAGGGTCACACATAGCGATGATGTGGCGCTGGATCATATTAATGCAACAGTGACACATGGCGGTACTAGGTTGTCCTTTTGTATTTTAATAATATTATAGATATTTAAACATAGTAACCATAATATTAATGGTCTACGATAAATTAGTGTGAACCACGTCTATTTAGGAGTTTGTAAGAGTAAAAAGTGCTAATGGAACACTTATAAAAAAACCAAAGAAATTACTACTTAGTACAAACATAATTTCAGTTTTTTTTTTTTTTTTTTTTTTTTTTTTTTTTGAGGCAAAGCAGGGGAATTTTATTATTCAACTGAGGACAAGTTGTCCATTAGTACATAGGGAGATATATCACTAGGACAACAATTCGACCATTGTTGCTCGACACCATAAGGGATGATACGAGCTAAATGGTGTGCTACAAAATTCCCTTCCCGCTTTACATGAGACCAAGAAATAAAATCAAAGTAAGAGCAAGCATCAAGCACATCATCAAGCAAGGAGTCAAGATCAGAGAGGTAGGTAGAATCCTTTGTGAGACGAGAGATAATTGTGCTGTTGTCTGATTCGAGGATGACATTTTTAAGACCATGTTGCTTCGCCAGTTTGACAGCATAAACCGCGGCTTTGCATTCAACCAACTGAGGAGACCAGTGAGCTTTATACCTTCTGACACCAACAAACAAGACCTCACCCAAGTGGTTGCGAGCAACAGCACCTAGCCCGACCCACCCTTCAACATTTAAGGCTGCATCACAGTTGATTTTTATGCAGTCTTGAGTTGGAGGCTGCCAGATTTTCGAACTCTTGGGAGGTTTGGGAAGCTTGCAACCGTAAATCTTCTTATTGTACCTGTCATAGTCATCAACAAGGTTCGACATTCGCATAATGACAGAGTTATGGGAAGTTTCTTTGTTGTTAAAAATTTTATTATTGCGCCTTCCCAAATGAGCCAAAGAAGGGCAGCTCCTCTCTGTTGGGTCTTGACATCCACCCCTCCCCAAGCTTCAATCAAGCTCTTAAAATCAGGATAATCATCAATCATTACCAGCTTTTCACACTTGGCAGCATTCCAAAGATCACAAACAGCAGGGCAAGTTTCTAATTTTCTTCTCTCATAAAATATTCGTTTAACTCAATTTAGTAAATGTGAACAGGCCGTTAGATAAATAAATTTTCTTAAAAAAAAAAAGTAATAAGACAAATAAATAGACACACATAGAATAATTAGCAAGGATTTTAATGACGATGTATTGACATCATAACGATCTTATTTAGGTAGGAGATTCACAAGTCACAACAGAAATAATGCAAAAATCTTTTGAGGTTTATCTTATTTTTTTCAAAAAAATAAATAAATAAAATAAACTTTTTTGGTTTGGTCATGATGACATAAGAATAGAATCATCATCAAAGTTGGTCAGTTGAATATAAGTGGAGAAATGTCCTTAAAAATCTACATCATCCATGATCCCACCCCCATTATTTTCTCCACACGCACACCCTCACCCAACCACAATATTTTCATTCAATTTCGGCCCATTTACAATCTTCCATATTCATTTCACTTCCATTTTTATATATATTTTTTTTTTGGTAACAACGCAATCACATTTCAATTAATGTTAAATCCTTCTAGAAAACCCATTTTAAATTTCCTTTTTTATTTATGACATGTTCTTTATTTGTCACCTATCTTCACATATAAATACAGACATAGTTCTACAACATCACAAGGCCAAATCATCCAATAATAAACAAAAAATAATTGGTACGACTTTTTTTGAATGAGATTTGCTGCTATAAACAACTTCTCTAGAATACTACTGTTCCATCCCCAAAATACACCAAAAATAAGATCATTTTGTACCATTTTTGCTACTACAAACATGTCTTCTGAATTCAACTCCCCTAGACAGGTCGTTAAGAAGGTCTTAGCCGAATCACAGCGCGAAGGCGATGGGGCTACAGTTCGACGTAGCATTAGCAGGTTTATTTTTGATCCCGCCTTTTTTTTTATTAGTATTTGTTTAAAGAGAGTCGAAAAAGACAATGATGTAAAAAAAAGGGGTTTGATCCCAAATTAATTTGATTTGTATAAGCATTTTACATCATTGTCTTCTAAACTTATTTGAATGTCAATTTTTACTCGTATTGAAATGGAGATTGTTTATGACTTGCAGGCCAGGACTAAAGTTTTTGGATCCTTTTCTTATGTTGGATGAATTCTCAGGTAAAACTTACAATTTTTTTTATTTTTTTTTTTTAGGGTGTTAATGTTGATTTATTTTATACAATTTGTGGAATTTTAATGATTTGGGTATTATTGTGTTCTTCAGTTTCTGCACCAGCTGGATTTCCAGATCATCCACACAGAGGTTTTAGTTCTCCTATTTACAAAAATGATTTGTTTAATATACTGTAATATCTTTTAATTTTTTTTATTACATAGTTTTCATGAACAATTGAATCATTCAACTTTCCATCCTTAAGCAGTCTTTGACATTTTTTTTTTTTTTTTTTTTGGCCTTATCTTCTTTTAGGATTTGAGACAGTTACATACATGTTGGAGGTAAATTAAATTTCTCACTTTAATGAAATTTTTTAATTTAGTTGACTTTTTTCCACATTAAGAAAAAAATTCGTTATTGTTTTTTTAAATTTAAAGGGTTTTATTTTATTCGACTTTTAAACCGTCTAATACAAGAATTTGCGGATCCACTTTTGGTGGTGTATGTGAACAGGGTGCTTTTGCTCATCAAGACTTTGCTGGACATAAGGGAATCATTAGAACTGGTGATGTGCAGGTAAAACTAATTAAAATATTAAAGGTTGAAATATATGATTATTTATTTGATTAAGTAATTAATTACTAATTAGTGTCTTTAATCATTTTTATACAGTGGATGACAGCAGGAAGAGGGATAGTTCATTCTGAGATGCCTGTTGGTGAAGGAGTCAACAAGGGTTTACAACTTTGGATCAATTTATCTTCCAAAGATAAAATGTAATAAACTTTCTCATCTTTTTTTTTTCTTTTCTTGAAAATATAACATTTCCTAACGTGTCTGTAAATAATAGTCACATATAGAACATAGGGTGTCCGATACCAAATATATAATAAAATGATGTTCGTTATCAGTTATCACAAAAACTTGAATCGAATACTAAATTTTTTTTGGTGCAGGATTGAGCCGAATTATCAAGAATTGTTAAGAGAAGACATACCAAGAGCAGAGAACGACGGAGTAGAGGTTCGAGTAATAGCAGGAGAATCAATGGGAGTTCATTCACCAGTTTATACAAGGACTCCAACAATGTACCTTGATTTTACACTGCAACCAGGAGCTCAATTCTCTCAACCAATACCCGAGTCATACAATGCCTTTGTCTACATTGTAGAGGGAGAAGGCGTATTTGGATCATCGAGTTCAAAACCAATGTCAGCTCATCACTGCCTTGTTTTAGGTCCTGGAGACGGCCTAAATGTATGGAATGTGTCATCAGACTCGCTACGATTTGTGCTGATTGGAGGTCAGCCCTTAAACGAACCAGTGGTGCAATATGGTCCTTTTGTGATGAATACACAAGCAGAGATTGAGAAGACATTTGAGGATTATCAATTAGGCAAGAATGGTTTCGAAATGGCTAACTACTGGAGGTCTCAGCCATAATTGGTTGCTGCAGTTACATTCTGTGTGTCTTTGTGTTTTCTTGTATTTCCTTAGAGAATAATAAGTTGATAACTAGTATTATTTCTTTCGCATTGTTTTCTTATTATATTTTTTCTTACCTTTTATTGCTATTATAGTTGAATGATCGATTATTACTTAACCATTTACTTTGAATAAACATTAGTTTTCCTTAAACTTGTATCTTACACTATGTTAGAGTGAATGCTAGAACTCCTGATGATGCTACAAAATGCCAAATTGAAAGATGGTATTTGAGAAATTACACAACCATTGCTTGGAAAGTAATATACCTAATGTTTACCGTGTTTTGGACAATCATTGTAAATTTTTGTATAGATGTCAACTAGTTTAATTGGTTAAAGTTTGAGGTGGTAACCAAGAATGCGATCAAATCCTGTCTACATTACTGTTTTTTGCGTCTTTCTCTACACCAAGAGAACAATGACTACCACCACCACGGCCACAACCACGATTATAACATCACTCTCGGAACATATTTGACTTTCTGTCCATTCACCATGGTCTCCATTATCACCAACAACCATACATATAACACTTCCATTAACAACTTTGGGGTTACAGTGGGTTCACCAAAATGAAATATTTCTAATGTGAATGAAGAAAAGCATTTGTATTTTGTAAAATGGATGGTCCAAAGTCCAATTTTATAATGAGGAGAAACCATTAGAAGTGGGCCACAAACTTTTTTAGAAGCTTCAAAAAACTCAAAACAAATTGATGTTGATAGAAAAGATTATCTCTAGATTTTTGTGGGTACCTTCTTCAATTGTTATTGTAAAGAGTTGAGATAACATTAATTTTATTGCTGTTTCAATTTTTATCATTGAGTTTCGTACTTTATGCCCTTTTAGTTGTGCTTCTAATGATATCAAGAAAGTTGAGATTGGTGAGGCCATCACTATCCACATCGAATGGCCTCTAAGGCTCTAACCTCCCTTAGTGATTTAGTTGCTTGAAGCATTATGCACACTGAACTAGAATAAATGCGGTTATACGACTAATTTCAATGTTCATACAATGCCATTATAAGACATACTATACATTTAACAATTTGACTCTAGAATACGGAATCGCTTTACATTCTTTTAGACACATCTTTTAATTTATTGACCAAGTATATGACCCTGGGTGTTGCACCTGGTTGCTACTTTTAATTAAATCTTGTGATTATATGTATTTAATAATTTTGGCGTCTTTTTTTCCTTGTTATATTAGTCCTTTTGATTGCAATTATATACATTTAGGCCTTGTTCTCTTCACATTAAAAAAATAATATTAAGTAAAAATAATTTCATTTCAGTAAAATTAATATCAGTTCACTAAAATTAATTTCATTTCAGTAAAAATAAGTCCAGTTCAGTAAAATTTATTTTTTTTTAAAGAAGAATTATAATAGAAAATCAGTAAAAATAATTTCAGTTCAGTAAAATAATTTAATTTCAGTAAAATTAATTTAAGTTCAGTAAAAATAATTTCAGTTCAGTACAAATAATTTCAGTTCAGCAAAATTAAGGTGAAAAAAACGAGGCCTTACTTTCATATTAATAACCATTTTCCTATCAGAGGTTGGGTGTTCAGATGGGTTCTGTATTTAGTGTTCAACTTTGGGTCAATTTGTCCACGCATATGGACTTTGGATGTTGGTCAATTTGTGTTGGTGGTTTGAAATAAATCTAGTCGGTTATTTACAGCTCGGACTATTAATTATATATGGCTAGACTCTAGTCTAGGCATCTTAGCCTACACCCCTCCCTAAACTCATCGTTTAACACCCCTTCCCCAAATACTCATTTTTACAGTAACTACATAGTAATATCCGTACTATTTCCCCCACCCCATATATACAGAAGAAAAAAAAAAACCATTATCATTTCACTTTCTCTCTCCTCACCCATTTTCTACATTTTCTCTCTCGACATCTATTTTTTCCATTTTCAAATCTGAAATTTCTATGAATTTATGACAAATTATCAAAAAAAATTGTTCAGTTACTACATAATTCAACTAATCAAGGTCGAAATTCAAAGGAGTAAGTGATTTTGTTCATATTTAGTTCAAAAAAGAGTATAAACCCTAGTTTTAGTAATTTTTTGTTGCAATTGTGTTACAGGATCATCATCGAAGTATAAAACATAGAAAAAGATTATGAACTATTGCATTTTAGTAATTTTTACTAATTTTCGTTTAAAAACTAGTAATCTGAACAAGTAGCTTTTGATTTTTGGGTATGAACTATGAAGTATTCTCTTTTTTTTTTTTGGGGGGGGGGGCAGTTGAAGGAAATAGTTTCAGAGAAGAACATCAAAGAATCTGGAGAAAAGTAAGCATTAATTGAATTAGTTCGTAGCGTTTCTTTTTTACTGAATGTTCATTTCCGTTTCAATAAATGTTCATTTATATACTAGTATACAATCATTCACATGTTAATAGATGATTAATATAAATATATTACTACATTTATATATTACAACATAGTCATTGTATTAATGTTCATTCTTTTTCATATAGTTTGGAGTGGAAAATTATTACTACATAGTCATTGTGTATATAAATGTTCATTCTTTTTCATAGTTTGGAGTGGAAAGTTATTTTAGATGAATATTCATTTGTATTTTGGTAGATGTTCAATCGCATAAAAGTATATGGTTTTCACATATTAATATACGATTACTAGAATTTTGATAAATATTTATATTTTGGTCATCTTCTTCAAATATTTCATGCTCGGTTAAATTTTGAGTTTCAACATATGTCTTTTTTTCAGATGGATGTATGATAAATCACATATTGATAGCTTCAAGTGTTATTTACGTATATATTTCATGTTCATTGATTGATATCTTTCATAGGCATTTTTAAACTAATGCATGTTCATTTATATATTAATAGATGTACATTTTCATATTCAATTATGTAAATATGTTCATTATTGTATTAATAGTTGTTCATTCCATATTAATAGATGATCAATTCTACAAATATATATGTTCATTTATATATTAATATATGTTCATTTCCATATCGATCATTTCAATTGTTATATCTTCATATTCATATGAAAATTGGTTCATTTCAACACTTATTCTTGCTCAAATCTAACTAAAAAAATCTTGTTTTTGTCTATTAGTTAAACAAAGAATCGTGGATATTTAGCAAGGAAAAAAAAGGAAGATCAGACAACAAAAATAAGGAAGTCAAGAATGCATGGATTCGCGCAACATCAATATGTGTAGAATTGAATTGTATATTTAATATTCAATAGTTTAATTTTTGGTGATATACAATTTCTATTTGATTTTAATAAGAAGGATATAAACTTTTTGTTTCCCAAAGTATTATTACAAATCACATCGTTCAAAAGCAAATATTTAAATAGTATATATATAATACTAATATTTTTTTGACGACTTTGAGCCATCATTCACTAACTATATTAGAATATATTCATAAACACACCTTAACGATCAATAGGAAACTGTACAAAAGTTAAACATTCAGTTCTTGTATCAAGTCACTCATAGGAAATAATATTTCTACACTTATTATCTTTATAACCCCTTATTAGAACAAATAAATCCTTTCATAAAAAATGAGCCATCCTTTCGCCTCTTACTCCTCCTAACTCTGATCTCAAACCTTTCATAAAAGCATACTCATTATACATTTCATAAGCATCATCTACCGAAGGAAATTGTTTCCTCCAAAAATCAAAGTGACTTGCTTCTTAAAAAATAACAGCATCCTCTATTCCCACTGCAATAATTAAACATGTAATAAATGAACAAATACAGTAGCAATAATGGTCAATTACAATAATGCATTTGATCAATTACAATAAAATTACCATATGTAAAAATATATATGATTATCTATAGTTACATAACTGAACATTATTAATGAAACTACAAAACAGTGATAATCATTAAAAGTTGCATGTACAACATATAATTCCATAAACACAAGTGTATATATAAATGAACATTTATAATTGCATAATTGAACATTATTACAACAAAATCGAATAACAAATGTTAAACTAGTTTTTTGGAGGGAATAAATATTAAAATATTTTCACTAGTTAAAATTTACATGAGCATCTTTAAAAGAATGAAAATCATTCAAATTTACATGTACAACATATATTTTCGTATACGACTACAATAAACCTATAGTTTACTACAGAAACATACATTAAACATAAATGAACATTTACTATTACACAAGTGATCATTTTTTTTACTAAAATTATTTTAAATGATACACCGATGTGATAAAAATAATCGATTTGGCAAAACAATAACAACTATAGATGTTCATATAAGACGCACAAAACTGGAAAGGCAACAATCAAATAATAAGATTACAATCATAATTACAAAATAAAAACAATTACACAAATAAAAATCAAATTAGAAGAATAATACAACCAAAATTTTGAATAAACTACTAATAACAAAAACCAATACCAAAACCAGAGCATTATAATCAAAATTAAAATCAGTAGAACAAAAACTATGAAATCAAAACATTATAATCGTACAATCACAATCACGATCAAAAGCAATTAAGCTAGAATCACAGTCACGATCAAACGCAATTGAGCTAGAAATTTCCATGGAAGAAGAGAGAGAAAAATTGGGGGAAAAATAAAAAATGCAGGAGAGAGAAAATGAAATCAGTAAAATAAGAGAGAAATAAAATGGAAATTAGGTTAAGAAAATCATTATATACTTGCTTGAATAGAAAGTTAACAAAAATAAAAAATGAAAAAAAAAAAAAAAAAAAAAGTGGCAGAACAATGCAATATAAAACGACGTAGTATCATGGGGGTGTAGGGAAAGCTGACTAGCCTAGAGTCTAGGCAAAAATTTGTATCGGACTATTACCTTGAAGAATACAGTTTTTTTGGTAGTATTCTTGCATTGGATAGAAAATGAATCTCCTTTCAAGGCATCTGAGTTGTAAATTAGTTCGACAAAAAATAAATCCTGAACAGTTTATAGCAGTGGAAAACTGGAAATCAACAAGTTGATGCAACCAGATGACATTACGCCAAAATCAACCTGGACAGAAGAAGCCAGGATGTTCACGAGAACAATCTAAGCAGCGTATAGCACCCAATAAAAGGGTAGCGGAGGCAGATAAATGGTGATACCTATAATTACATGTTATGTATATATGGAGATCTCTAAGAGCTCAGTTGAGAATCAAAACTCTGTGGTTCGCTATACACGTCTTCTAACTAACCTACTTTACCTCTCTTATATCTAAATCCGGCAGATGTCACACGGCAGTTATCCTCTATGTATTAGACTAAAAAATGAGGGAAAACATTTGAGTCTTGCTTTCAAGAATGAAAGGAAAGGATCTTCGTATTAGCCCTATGTTGGGTGCTAAGCGATGGCTCTCTGCCTCATCCATTTGGTAGCCGACCATTTCTCGCCAGAAAGCACTTCACATCCACCGTGTACACTACGTGGGTCAGGCTGTCCATCAAGACCCTGCAAAGAATATAAGGAATATATAAATTCGCCAAATTCAAGGAATCATAACATTGCATTCATCTTTAAACCTGAGATGCTTTGTAATGCTAACTTACCATACTCCAAAAAAGAACAGCATCTCCTTTGAGTGGTTTTACAGACATTCCTGAAACCATCTTCCCACCACAACTACATTCACCAGAACCAGCCTGACAAAACAAATAGTCTTATGTACTGCTGTTGCATACAACTAAATAAACAAATTTAGCCATTTCTTTATATACTCAAGAACCAATCAGGTGTTTACTTCTCTATCATTTCTTTATCCCGGTAAAGAAGGTAGCATGAAGTTATAATTTCCAGCAATTTTAGCCATTTAGAGATGACTTATGAATTCATTATGCAGCAACATATTTTTAATGTTGAGAGACGACGGCCTAATCATCCTTGTTTATTTTACCCCTTATTTCTTAAGAAAACATACTTGTATAAATCTTCAGTAGCAAGCATATGTAGTCAAGTGGAATTTAGAGATAAACTTATATGAGACATGCATATAATGCTGATACACAACGAGCTGAACATAAATTTAGCAACTCACTGCACTTGCATGTGGTGAACATGGGGTGGAGGAGGTAATGGGCTGGTGGCATAGATGATAAGACAATGAGATATATTGGGCTACGAGGTTTAGAACTCATCAGAAAGAAAGCAATGATTAATTACTACTACTCCCACTCTTACCAGCACCACCTTCTGAAAATGCTCAACTTATTTAAGGAAACTGCTATCAACACAGGTCTTTCAGAAATTGCCTTTTCAACTGAATTAAGATGGACCTTGTATACATCTGAATATTACTATTTCCTAAGCCTAAGATATAAACTACAGTGCACTGACACTACTTTCCTAGGCAAAAAGAGCTCTAATTTATTTCTACAAAACTTTGCAGGCACCAAAAAGATAATTTTTGTATTAAATATCCCAGTAACGTAAAGGCTCTCAGATTTTCTATATGAGCCACTTTTTAAACCACATGTCATCAGAGAAACTAATAAATAGCACTACAAGCATTAAGAATAATTGAGAAAGGAGAAGTAGAACACATAATGACACAGTGCAAAACTCCCTAAAATGTAGTCATTCACAAAAACAAAATTCATCCATCATTGTTTCCAATTACTTGACTGATCCTTTTGATCAGGATCAATCAATCAATCAATCAAAGCCTTAATCCCAAAAGTGGGGTCGGCTAACATGAACCAAATTTGATTATTCCGTGTAGTCATCAACATAAATCTTTCTCCTCCATCCCTTACGATCCAAAACTTCATCCTCACGTAAATCCATGCACTTCATATCCTTCCTCACTCCTTCCAACCAAGTCATCTTCGGTCTCCCTCTTCCTCGTTTAATCCCTCCATGGTCCCACTCTTCCACTCTTCGCACCGGTGCACCCTCGGGTCTCCGTCTTACATGTCCAAACCAACGCAGACGATTTTCCCTTAATTTATCTACAATGCCCGCCACACCTACTTTCTTGCGAATAACCTCATTTCTGATTCTATCTCTTAAAGTGTTTCCACACATCCACCTTAACATGCGCATTTCCGTAACCTCCATCTTTTTAATATGCTCTTTCTTAGAAGCCCAACATTCTGTACCATAGAGCAACACTGGTCTTATGGCAGTCCTGTAGAATTTTCCCTTCAACTTTAAGGGAATGCTGCGGTCGCATAGCACTCCCGTGGCCGCTCTCCATTTAAGCCACCCTGACTTAATCCTGTGGGTCACGTCTTGATCAATGTCACCATTCTTCTGGATGATCGACCCTAGGTACTTAAAACATTCACTCATGGTCAAATCCTTTCCATCCAAACTCACCACTTCATTGCTTGTCCCCCTCTGAGTGCCAAAACGACATACCAAATATTCAGTCTTACTCCGACTTAGCTTAAACCCTCTAGATTCCAACCTTTGCCTCCATTGCTCCAACTTGACATTAACCCCATCCTTAGTCTCATCCACCAAAACGATATCATCTGCGAACAGCATACACCATGGAACCTCATCTTGAATTGGTCTAGTTAATTCGTCTAGAACCGTTGCAAAAAGAAAAGGGCTTAATGCAGACCCTTGATGCAATCCGATTGTAATAGGGAAATCTTTTGTCAACCCTCCGCATGTCCTCACATTTGTTGACACATCCCGATACATATCCTTAACTAGGTCTACATACCTTCGTGGGATACCTTTCTTCAACATTGCCCACCAAAGTATCTCTCTTGGCACCTTGTCATATGCCTTCTCTAAATCAATAAAGACCATATGAAGATCTTTCTTCTTTACCCTATAAAACTCCATCATTTGTCTTATCAAATGGATTGCCTCCATAGTAGATCTCCCAGGCATAAAACCAAATTGGTTATCTGAAATGCTTGTGCATGCCCTCAACCTTTGTTCAATCACCCTTTCCCACAACTTCATAGTATGGCTCATAAGCTTAATTCCTCGATAGTTAGAACAATCTTGAGCGTCTCCTTTGTTTTTATAAACCGGGACCAAGGTGCTCTTCCTCCAATCTTGTGGGATCCTTGTAGCCGTCCATATCTTGTTGAAAAGGTTTGTTAACCAATCAATACCAATCTTACCCAAACACCTCCACACCTCTATCGGTACCCCATCAGGGCCAACCGCCTTCTTAGGTTTCATCTTCCTCAGTGCAATCTCCACCTCTACTCTCCTAATCCTTCGCACATACTCCATGTTGATTTCTTCATCACTCATAGAGGTATCTCCTATCACAACTCCATTACTTCCATTAAATAATTCATCGAAGTACCCCTTCCACCTGTCCTTGATGTCCTCCTCTTGCACTAGGACCATTTGGTTCTTATCTTTGACACACTTCACCATGCCAATATCCTTCCTTGCCTCTTGTCTTCTCTTTGCCATCTTATAAATGATCCTTTCTCCCTCCTTGGAATCAAGCTTTTCATAAACCTCCTGATATGCCTTTTCTTTTGCTTGGCGAACAGCTGCCTTTGCCTTACTCTTAGCCTCCTTGTACGCTACAAAGGTTTCATCACTCCTACATTTTCCTAAGGCTTGATAGCATTCCCTTTTTTGCTTAATTACTGCTTTCACCTCTTCATTCCACCACGAAGTATCTCTCTGTACCGAAGTTCTTCCCCTTACTTCCCCTAAGACCTCTTTGGCCACTCTTAGGAAACAGTTCTTCATTCGTAACCAGGTCATGTCCGGATCCACCTCTCCATCCCAATCCGCTTCTTCAATTACCTTTTCTGTAAAAACCTTAGCTTTTGCATCCCTTAGGGTCCACCATCTTATCCTTGGTTCTTCTTGTCTAACTTTTTTCTTCGCCTTCTCTTTCAGACGAATAGTCATTACCAATAGCCGGTGTTGGGTGACCACACTCTCCCCTGGGATAACCTTACAGTTTATGCAACTTTGTCTATCTATGCTCCTTGTGAGCAGGAAGTCTATTTGAGTTGCATTTGCTCCATTCCGAAAAGTTATCAAGTGTGAATCCCTCTTCTTAAACCAAGTATTAGCCAAAATTAAATCATATGATTGGGCAAAATCCATAATAGCTTCACCACCGGCGTCCCTCTGCCCATACCCAAAGCCTCCATGGACACTCTCATAGCCATCTCGGCTCGCCCCAACGTGCCCATTTAGATCCCCTCCAATATATAACTTCTCTGAGAGGTGGACACCCTGCACCACCTCGTCTAGGTCCTCCCAAAATTGTCGTTTCTCTTCTGCATCTAAACCCACTTGGGGAGCATAAGCACTGATAACATTCACAATCTCCTTGCCACATAGCAACTTCAGCCTTATCAACCTATCGTTCTTCCGATAGACCTCGATCACCTCTGTTGCCAACCTCTCATCGAGAACCACACCAACTCCGTTCCTAGCTCCACCATTCCTTGTTCTGTGGCTCGTTTCTTGCCCAACATACCATACCTTATACCCCAAAACCAAGCCTCGAGCTCCTTCTCCTGTCCATCTTGTCTCTTGGAGGCACATGATGTTCACGCGTCGTCTTTTCATTACTTCTACCAATTCTGCTGATTTTCCCGTAAGAGACCCCACATTCCAAGAACCAATCCGCAAACTAAATTCTTTTCTCCCACGCTCCCTCCTGATCCCAACTCCAAGTCCTTGATTATTTGACACCACAATTGGGCAATATGGCGCGTCGCTTCTGGGCGACGACCTAGCAACCCTTACATACTTATCACTGCACCCGGGTCTGGGAAGTGCAGCGCGTCGCTCAGTAGGGAACGCCCCAATGGCACGCCCTTGCTCATTTGACACCACACTCGGGCAATGTGGCGCGTCGCTTCTGGGCGACGACCTAGCAACCCTTGCATACTTATCACTACACCCGGGTCTAGGAAGTGCAGCGCGTCGCTGAGTAGGGAACGCCCCCACGAAATTATCTGTTTGGCTCATGTCATGGGATGTGACGAAGTTTTATACTGGCTGTCACTGGCCTACCGTAACCCTCCTCCTTTTGATCAGGATAAGATTGAAAATTCCTGAGATGCCACTTTCTTTCTGATCAGGATCAGATGGAACCCCTGACCTGCTAAATGTGAAATAAATGGTAGTACTCTCATAGGTTGTTTTATCGTGATTGTCAGCAATACTAACCAAAAAAGAACTCTAGAAGTGTGACATGCAATAAAATAAGATACTGATAGCAAAGCATTTGTAAGAGAGCAAATTTAAAAATTATAGATAAGAGATCAAAGCCACTTTTTAAACCACATGTCATCAGAGAAACTAATAAATAGCACTACAAGCATTAAGAATAATTGAGAAAGGAGAAGTAGAACACATAATGACACAGTGCAAAACTCCCTAAAATATAGTCATTCACAAAAACAAAATTCATCCATCATTGTTTCCAATTACTTGACTGATCCTTTTGATCAGGATAAGATTGAAAATTCCTGAGATGCCACTTTCTTTCTGATCAGGATCAGATGGAACCCCTGACCTGCTAAATGTGAAATAAATGGTAGTACTCTCATAGGTTGTTTTATCGTGATTGTCAGCAATACTAACCAAAAAAGAACTCTAGAAGTGTGACATGCAATGAAATAAGATACTGATAGCAAAGCATTTGTAAGAGAGCAAATTTAAAAATTATAGATAAGAGATCAAAGCACCTAACTATTGTGCAGATTTCTACTCAGGCTTACCATAGGAAAAAATGTTTCACCCCCTTCAACATTGTCACTTAAGTACATAAGCATTGTTGCAACTCTTTGACCACCTCGCTTCACATTAAACTGAAATCACACAGAAGTTAAAAAACATCAATATATAAGACAAGTATGTGCAACAGATGGTTCTTGTCATAAGAAGACACAACTTACAGAATCAGAAAAGTAGTCATGGTGGGGTTTGTAAAATTGATCCTTCTCGTACCTGTGTCAATCAAATATTAGATTAAATTGTCAATAAATAAGATATAAAAGAATGCTATGATACTCCAAAATGATTCTAGTTAAATACACCATAAGCAAATCACCTTAAAACTTGAATGAGCTCCCCATTTTCTGCTGGTACTTGAGAGTAAACAGAAATTCTTTTTTCTATTGCCTGATGATTCAAGGGAAATAAGAGAATACCATTCAGTCTTTTAAGTAGCAGCTCACAATCAGGAACAAATAATAGTAGCCATCCAGTGTAATCTGGCTGTGGTAGGGTATGGAGAGCTCCAAATGAAAGACCCCAAATGCTTGCAGGTGTAGTAAACGCAGTCATTTATGTTTCCACACCCCCATCATCCCCCCCCCCCTCTCTCCAAGTTAGGGTGGGGGTAAAGGAGAGGGGTGAATGGTATAAGGGAGTACATACTCGAGGAAGTACACCAAATGAATCAATCAAGAAAATCTCAGAACTTCATCCTAAAGCATGAACACATACCGTTTCTATAGCTAAAATTTTTTATTCTCATGATGCAATAGAATACGACCCAGATCACTAAGAGTCAGATTTAGATTATTTTTAATTTTTCTCCAAATTATGACATTAAATTCTTTTCTTCTAAGCAAGCAGAACATTAATAAATTCACACCAATAATCACATTATAAGACATTAGAGAATATGATATTAATGCAACAAATTTCCAAATATACACATAGCACCACTGCAAAATTGCCAAAAGAAAGCCAAGAATTTCCAATAGAAAAAAGGGCTAAAAAGAGCAACAAGCCTACCTCTATCAATGGGTACTTCCTCTCATCTGGATGTAAAAACATTCCAGAACTTGTCCGAACTTCACTTCGAACTCCCTGAGATCATGTATAGTGATGATTAGACACATTGTACATAAGAAATTCATGCAAGGAAATTATGCTACCACCAAATATGAAAGTCCACCACATAAATTATACACAAGTGAAATTTAATATAGAGATTGAGGGAAAGGAAACCAAGATAAGGAGAAGAAAAAAAAAAAAAAAAAAAAAATACCATGACTAGATATTTTAGGGGCATAGAAGAAAAGAATTAAATCTCAAAAGCAAAGCTTACAGCACAAGTGATCCATGTGGTCATAGCAGATAAAGGGTATTAACAACCAAGGCTATCATGAGCTGATAACAAGAGATACATATAGCAGAATAAGAATGGTCAACATGAATATCATAATCCACAAAAAGGATAGCAAGATGGTCATTACAACAATATATATATTTAAAAAGTATCAAGAAGAAGAAATCCATGCAGCACTTATCCAAGTCTATCACTACTAATCCATTTTACCCTCTGCTGATTATTAACCCAATAAAAAATTCAGCAAGGAGCAAAGGAGGAAAAAAAGAGGAAATTGCAACAACCTTTCCAGTTTTTGTGTCAACCACAGTAGAAACTTGTAGGCGAGGCAAAGCTATAGCTCTCAAATAATCACATTCCTGGAGAAAACAAGATACTTTTGATCAGCAAATGAATTTTACTTTCACTGATACTTAGAGAAAATTACACGTAAATACAAGACACGATTTTAAGCCTAAAACTTGATGTTACTGTGAAGGGGGATGGGCATCAAATCAACAAGATTACACAACGGTTAGTATATGAATGCATGGGATTTTGTGTGTTCGTGCATCAAACTTGTAGTTGTTGCAGCTTTCACGTGAGACATGCAAATTAGTAAGCACAAAACTAAAAGAAATGCAGCCTTTTATACTTCATTAGTCCAAACTTCAAAATCAGCATCAGTATTTCTTTTTACCCTCTATGCAATATATCAATAAACAATCAAATGATTTTATTTCATATAAGCTGAAGTAATTATATGAAGTTACATGTATGTGAAGGTATTGGGTGACATGCATCATGCCAAAACAACGGTGAGATGAATATTAGGTTTTGCACATTTTGTATCAGGTCTTGTATATATCATCACAAGTGTTGGATAAATTATGATCTATTAGATTTTGGACATACCATATCATCCTGCGTGGTTTCATGCATGTGGTAATAATTCCTCCATTTATTTTATTTTTTATTTTTTTTTCAAAATTGCAACATTAAACTTTCATAGCTATCAACGTACAGCTTTGAAAACTAATATTTTAAAACAACCTGATAGTAAATATTAAAAAAAAAAAAAAAAAAAAGTTAATATTTTGAGAGTATACAATGAGACTAAACTAACAAATGTTAATAAAATAACATGTAATTTTTAATGTATTACTAACAATTACGATTAAATCCAACTTATCCACGCTTTTTTTTTTTTTTTTTTTTTTTTAAAGTAGAGGATGTATGAAATTAATAGCTTGACAAATTCATTAAATCTAACTACTACATCACATGAAGATGATTGGTTAATAGGAATAAATTAATAATTGATGATTGGATCAATGAGGAATATAATCATACGAAGTATATGATAATTACTTGTAAATGTGATTGAAAATGTTTAGTGGTGTCTATATGCTCATTGTCTAGTCATTTTGCAGTTTTTGTTATTTGTAAATAATCATACATTCTCTTATCTTTTTCAAATACGGAGTACAAGGCATAGTTTGATGAAATATGCACTAAAATATTTTAGATTATCTGGTAAGTCATGTAAAGTTCATATGGGGTATTGTGGGTTGCAGTCTACACGTACAAATTTAACGTATAGAAAATACTTAACTTACTCTTCAAGGATATGGTACCATGTCAAACTAAAACAGGGCTGACAAGTGGCACGGTAGCACTGCTTTGCTTTGGGGTATAGAATAAGTATATGTAAATACAGAGTACCAGATTTTATAATTATTAGTTTTTTTATATTTTTTTTTATAAAATCATCAGTGTTTATTCAAGGGTCAAATTTAAGTCACTAAGTCACTTTAATTACTATTTTTAAGGATGAATATCAATTTAATTAGTGTGCAAAGTTTAATGTCTAAGTTACTCTGTCAAGTTTTAAAGATTTGGTGACGGTTTATTCAGTGGCGGAGTTACGTTAGAACATGGGGGGACAGCTGTCCCCTATTTTCCATTTTTTTTTTTTTTTTTTTTTTTTTTTGCTTGTATGATGCAATAAAAAGAAATAAATACAATACAGATATGCAATGTATCACAAAAGTGAACATGGTCTAGTGATTAGAGTGAGTGAATATAGGTTTTACCCCTCCTCATTTTGACCCAGACTCCCAGGTTCAAGCCCCAACTCTCACATTTACATTTTTTATTTGGTACTTTCTTATTTTGAGATTTCATTTTTTTTTTATGAGCGTACTTTTGAGATTTCATTTAATAATACTACAGTTTTTTTTTTTCTATTTCTTTTGGATTTTATTTAATACTTGCTTTTTTTTCCCATGTATTTGGATTTCATTTAATAATTTATATAAAGTATTATAACTTGAAGTTCGTAACCACTCTCGTTTAATTATTTAATTAACTACTATTTCTTCAAAAAAAAAAAAAAAAAGTAATTAATTACTATTTGTTAATCACCAATGAGTTGGTTCATACATTTCATTAATGAATACACATACACCTCCATAGTTTATAATCTATTTTATTATGTGTGCCTAAATTCTGTTTCATTTTTTTAATAGATTACCATTTATTAATTCTTTGTAACTAAATTTCCAAATTTATTTATGTACGGGGTACAATGTAATAGTTTGATTAGAGAATCTTCATTGTGGCGTTTATATTTCTAGAATGTAACCCTATTATCCAAGCTCCTTCATATCTATAATCAAATTGTTTGAAGGTTGGGTAAGTATTTTATTCTATAATAAAGTAACTGATTTGAATTTATTCGTGAGTTATGCAATTATCTTAATATGTGATGGAACTTTTAATATCTCTTTTCCATATAGCAAAGATTGTCATATAAAATTTTAAATAATTAAATATTAAAAAATTTATGTGAGCAATTTTTTTATTGAGTTTTTTGTCAAATTATTGAACATCTAAAATTTGTCCCCCCGGAGTAAAAATCCTGGCTCCGCCAGTGGGTTTATTAGAGAATGATGTCAGTTTATAGGTTCTTTGTCAAAAGTCTCCAAAATTTAAAGAAAACCTTTTGTTTCAATCTCAATAAGTGATTCTTCTAATGTCAGTCTCAGCCAATACTTTTCATATGCATATTGATTCAGAGTAGATTTGCGATTTGGTTTTATGAAAAGCTTTAGCAAGCCCAACAATTTATTATCATTATAGCTGGGATTTTGTTTTGGTCCTTAGCATGAGATTAACAGCAGCTGGATTTTTATACAGACTGTATTACGTTATGGCATGATACCTCAAGCTAGCAGCCTAGCAACAGTATTTTGATGAAGATTATTAACACATCTATTGTATTTGGCAACAAAGAAATGTGGCAGCAAATGCACAAGATTTTGACCCAGCTGGGAAGTATTTTAGTTCATGTTCTATCAGCCTGGTAGTTGCAATAGTAGAATAATGTAGTTAAATTATTTCTAGGACAACTTTGATCATTAGACAATCTGTCAAACAAAAGTTTATTAGTTAGTCAGTTTTGCTGCAAGGTTTTACCATAAAATAATCTTGAGTTTTACATGTAGTATCAGGTAGTGATATTAGTTTAGGTTTCTAAACTTATTTCAACTTTTTTAGGAACAAACAAACAAATCACCCATACAAAGGCCTTATGTTGTAACATACATTTCTACATTGACTTTATGAGAGCCTTGAATCATATCCAAAATTAAATTGTTTTGAAAGAAAAGTCAAAAGTCAAAACACATAAAGAACAAGTGAAGCCATTCTTTATGCATTAGATCCTTTATTCTTTAGTTCAACTGAGTAAAGGTTATTTGGAGCTAAATCTTTGCATTATAAAAAACGCATCAATCAATATTCAGTTAGTCAGTATTAGCTGGCATGACCAGAGAGCTCAAGCTTGTCAACCACATAAAGTTCGACAGCAATTGTCAGACCCCTTGGAGAAGATATGGCAGATTCAACAACAAAAAAAAAAAAAAAAAAAAAATACATGATTGGAAAAAAAAAAAATAATAAAAAAGAGTTCAAGCATGACAGCTCATCAAATTTTTTTCTTTGGAATAGTCCTTGTCCAAACCCTATGACTAACTAATATAGTATAAGCTAACGCCTTCCAAGATATTCTTCCTTGAAATATTAACATTAATGTCTATGAGCCAAAAGTGACTTAAATAAATAACATATTGAACTTCGATCTTATTAGCTTGATCGATAGTGCAAAAAAATCAATTCTAAAGACTTTGCTCCTAAGTTGAGTCAAGCTATAGGTAAATTGGTGGGTCCCTTTCAGCATCCAGTTCTCAACGCACATAATGTGTTTATTTCATGACGTTGAATCAGAATAATTTAAAGTGCAACCTACACCTGGGAAATATTATGATTACATTTCATGGTATCCATAATGTCAATTCTTGCGGGATTGGGTATTCATAGTAAATGATGGACAGAGGTTCTTTTTGTATTAGTAAAGCTCATTTATATATCCAAGCAATTACATCGGTCAAAGGTAACTTAGAAAAACCCTAATACATGGAACCACCTTCTCTGACATTTTCCTCTCTGCATTATATCACTGACTTCAGAGGGGCTTTATGGGTTCACCCCCCATGGCAATTAATTTTACATTGTTTGCAAATCACTTTCATCTCCTCACTGGAACAACCATAAGTTAAGATCGTTGTCAATCTTCAAAGTGTTCGGGATGACTTGGGGATAGGATGTTTGATTTGAATGAGATTGCGGGTTACGGTCAATTGAAAATCCTTACCGAAATGGTGTGGCCTTTATTTTTTTAGCATCATAATTCTAGCTTAAGTTACAAAAAGGAAGAGTTTGTTAATCACATACTTCCTATTGTAATACTTGCAAATGGCACAATATTTTACCCAACAGGAAAGAGGCAACAAGTAGGTTGCTTTATTTTTATTTTATTTTTTGTTAAAAAAAAGGGAAAAGAACACGAAACATATCTGTCCCCCTAACCCAGGAGATGACAAGGGGCTTGATTTATGCAAAAATTAAAAAGAACTATTTCAGGGAAGTTAAGGAGAAGTAGAGAGAAAAGGAGTGGATCAAGTATGAGTAAAATGAATAATATGAGCTGTAAAAGTTACCAAAAAGGGTGGTGTTGTAATTCTTCATATACAACTCAAAATAGCAAGTGTTAAAATTTTAGTGAAACGGAGGAAGTGTAACTCTCTTGCTTTGGAACTGTTTAACAAGGTACAACTTTGTTTTACAAAAGAATTATGATTTGGATAAAAAGGACAAAGAAAGTTTGACTTGCTTAAATGTGGATGAGGGTTTCATCACCAAATGTCAATTTTGCGGTGCACTTGTCAAGAAAGAAACCACCAAATTTTGACGGAAAAGGTAGAGCTTGCCCCCTCAAGGTTAGATTTTGAATAATACTTGACATCTTCTAAAGTTTGTTGGAAATACTGTTACATGAAAGCTTGAGATTTTGGCCTTGGACCTCTTTTAGTATGGTTTCTCTCTAAATAAACTACAATAAGTCTAGTCTGCTCATGAGCTAGTTTGACTTGGATCGAATTAGAGCAACTTAGAATTAAACTTGGGTCAAGACCATTGCAAGCTTGAACATAAGCTCAAAAATGCTTGAAACTGCAAGGAATCAATATTAAGGTGAGGGCATGTTAGTCACAGTCTATTAGTAGTGACTTGGGGAATAAGTTAGAGGTTTGTTAGGAGAGATTTTCTATAAATAGGCCTCATTAGGAGGAACAAGGATATGTTGAATATTGTGAGGATTGTTATTGGGAGAGAGTGAGCCTCTCGGAAGCTCATATTAGGAGAGCATCCACCTCTCGAAAGTGGAATTATCATTCGAGTTAGTGTAATTATTATATTATCAATATCATCATCATTTTTCTTCCCTAATTTCTGCCATTATTAGAGCTGTAATGGTGTCAGTTCCTAGCAAAAACCTTCAACATCATTTATGGAATTTATTGTTTTGGACAACACGGTGAACAGTATCACATTCACACATGGAGACGTGGTATAATGAAAGAGTGACAATACCATGTCATAAGGACATCTTAACTAAACTGTATGACTGGGCCATCACCAATAAGGAAATTCCATAGGACGATGGTGTTAGACAACACCTCTAAACAACTTCAGCATCAATTTTACTGTCCCTTTTCTACAAGTTATTCTAACTGAGACTTATGGGTTAAAGCTATATATATAGGGTTTTATAATTCAAACAAAAAGCAGAAAGAAAGACACCAGTCACTATAGAGAAATATTTAATTAAGAGTATGTATTTTGCCTAGAAATGACAGACCAATTACAGTCTCATATATATGTAGTAACACAACCATTCAACATCATATGCAAAGAAAGGAGGATGCAATTGTTGCTGAATATTGTAGTATTAAGCTTTGTAAGAATAGTGACAAGGCTAAAAACTTAAAAAGAGATCCATCAAGCATGAGAAAAAGTGAACGAAGGATGCTTACCTCCATGCTCAAAAAATTATGCAGGACAATGATTCGGGGTGACCAACTAATCACCTCAGGCTTCACCTACAAATTCACAGAAAAGGAATGACCACCATTTGAAGAAAGGAAAACATGCAGGACTGTAAAATTATGTTCACAAGATGTTTGATAGCCAAAATATACAGAGGGCTTGAATAACCATGTGACCAGCCAGTAAAAGGTATATTAAAAGTTAACATCAACTTTATTGTTGACAATCTTGACATCAATCAATTTATATGTTCATTGTTGTAATAACCACTTGTTTATACTACTGCAATCATGCTTAGGGCAACAAATCGAACTTTTTCTTAGTTTCTTAGCTACAGCTATTATATAAACGTTGTCAAATTTGCATCATGTAATCAATCTCCTCTTTAACCATCAAAAGATCTATTCTATAATTTTACTTAGCTTGCCTTTGCAGCCAGTCGAGCTTAATTCAGGCATTCATACAATATACATAAACCAAGGAAAAATCATTAGTAAGGTGGCATGTGGTTATTCCTAAATACACTGAGCTAGTCTCAGTTCTTCTTAGTTACATTAAGGTGGTAATGGCCAATCAAACAGCTTGCATTGGAATTTATATTCCCAGTTAAAAAAAAAGAAAAAAAAAACCCTCCCCACTAGATTGGACTCAGGTATCCATACCAAATATCAGACTTGCCTTTCAATAAAAATTTCCTTACATTGGTCTATAAACAGATATCAAGATCCATACCCATATTGTAGTATTGAGGATCCAACACAAGTAATTGAGCCCAAATGAAGGTAGATATATAGACTATGTAATTTTGGGCTACAATAATAAATCTAAGAATACTTTTATCTGAGACCAACACACACTGCTCACAAATTAATGAATCCTAAGCCCCAACACCTTTTCTCTCTAAATTTGTCACACTGAAATTTCTCTTACACTTCTACCTCACATAGCTTTGCATATCGATTGCTCTAACATATATAAACTAAAAGATAACAGAATCCTCATACTAGTTATATGTAGTACCAATGGTATAAATGGAAGTACGGAACTATGAGACTAATGTGAGAGTGAAGAGATAACAGGTGATTGGTACATATGCCTTGACAAATCAAGTTTACACACAACTTCCCTTATTTTAAATTCACCAGGCTTGTCTAATGAGTCATAAATGGCTTAAATGTTGGAAATATTATAGGTTGTCCTTTGAATAATAATTCTATACTTTGCACAAAGTTCTCCAGATGAAACACAATCTAATAAAGCACTATAGGAAGATTGTCAACATAAAGAAAGAAAGTAACACCTAAAGGTTTTACCCTGGACAGATTTTATGGCTTGCATCCAATACGATTCCCAAAATGCGTAACTTGTGGTCTCTTTGCAGTAATTCTCAATCAACAATGGAAGAAACCCAATTAAACAAAAGGACACACAGAAATATCCAACAAATAACCTGCTTAGATAGATAAAAGAATAATGTACAATAGACACAATTGCCCAATATTATGGAGAAACATGATATGAAAATGAGCATAGCACTCTGGAAAGTAAGGAGCAACATATAGAACAATAGCTGTTCAAGTCCAATTTTAAAAAATGACTTACAAGTCCAAGGCGTAAAAGAGCAGCTTCTTTGTCATTACCCCAACCAACAATGCCTGCAAAGTCAAAGGAAAGAATAAACAAAGTCCAGCTATTAAAAAAAAAAAAAAAAAAAAATTGCATTAAGAAAAATGATGGATCCAAAGATACTATAACTTTTCTTTGAGCCAGAAAATAGACACAAAGAAAAAATGTAACAAAAGCAGACACACTGAACATCCCCACCATAAACAGAAAGGGACAAAAAAAAATTCTATCAATGCTGATGCAATTGAAAACAACTTTCTTCTATTCATCAAGATGGCATAAATAAATTCAGACACAAGTAAAACATAACATGATAATTAAGGAAAGCAACCAACAACAGTTTTAAGACTTTTAACGGCTCAATTTCCCAACATTAGTCCTTGGTATTATTTTCCATCTTGTTTCTCTTCTTGCTCTTCTTCCTTCTCCTTGAGAAAGCAGTATTAGAAACAAAATATGAAGGGTTGGAATGACTATTCAACTATAATAGACACAAAAGTTAAATACTAATTCAAAGGAATCAAAGGTAACATTTACTGAATTGAGCTAAGTTGAACTGAACTGATTAGAGATGAACTGAACTGATTGGAGCTGAAGTGAAGTGAACTGAGCTGAGAAATGAATATTTTATGAGAGAAGGAAATTAGGAACTGACTGAACAGAACTGATTGGAGCTGAACTGAACTAAACTGATTGGAGCTGAACTGAACTAAACTGATTGGAGCTGAAGTGACAGCCCTAACTCTGTTTTGAACAGTCTCTAAAAGACAATTTTTCAACTCAGGATTGCAATAACCTACCCCTTCCTCTACTTCTTTTCTGTTATATTCTGGGAAAAGTAAATCAATTGCATTTGACACCTAAGGTCTAGGTGTCTAGCAGAAAAAACCTTATTATAGTGGTACAAGAAAAGCTGCATACATCTACACCTTATCACTCTGCTCCAAAAAAAGCCTTCGGTACATTAGGAAAATGGAGTAATATGGGGAATAGCAACGCAATAATAAACAATAGTAAATGAACAAATAAAAAGCATAGCAACATGACTTTCATACACTTCCTAGAGAGTAGATAGGCACCAGAGAATTCTCACATTCACACAAAAACATCACATTATGTCCTGGGTTAAAATTAAAAATAAATGTATATATTCTTGAAAACATACTTTGTTTGTAGTTGAGTTGTGAAAACATTTATGGGTAACATAGAGAAAATATGTAACATTGAAAATAATCCTTTTTTAACAGCAAAATAATAAATAAAAAAAACCTCATTTGGGCATGGTATGCCCTAGAACAAACAAAAATTGTATACTGAGGCTACAAAGAACAAGTTTCACTATAGACTATTCAGCTCATTAGATAAATACTTTCTGAGAAAAACAAGAGGATAAAAACCTGTGGATAAAGGAAGATAGCCTTTAGCCTGTGTTTGCTGCATCTTTCTAGATGATGGAAGACCCGTGCCTGTAATTAATGTAATTGATACAAACAATCAGCATAAGGGCTATTGTTTAACTCTTATGAGAAGACAAAGTGCACTCTGAATTATTTCACCATAGAATATCAAAGCCAACAATACCAATTGATTTCTTCGATCACCAAGACACACCCTCACTACATCAGAGTCCTTCAAGCATACCAATATAAGTCCTCGTTCCCCAATATATCAAAATCCCTTATGTCATACGACACAAAATTATTGCCTATGCCATATAGTAAAATCCTAAAAACATATTACATCAAAGTCCTCACTTATCAATTTCCTTATCCTATTCCATCCAATTACAATCCTTAAGAAAACCACTCAAGAAGTCCTTACCAATATATTGAAATTTTCAATATATTCAACTCCTCATGTATATCATATTACAACTAATACATACTAATGAAAATGTTGCCTAACAATGACTCCAAGTTTTGTGAAAAGAGGATTCATACATTGAGATTAACAGGGCAAGTGCAGCCACTTCCAGGCACATTGTGCCCGCATAAAGTAGAAGCATGCCTTATGTTTTAGATGGTTGTCCTGGGTAGCAACAACTCATTTACACCCTTTACCAAATAAATAAAACAAATGCTTATCAAGACACTTATTAATGGCTTTTAACGGCTAGAAGTAATAGACATTTTTGCCTTTTAATGGCTTCACAATTGTAAGTGTGGGTTATTCTGTCGTTTTCTTTTTGGTTATGTATTCTGTCATACTTGCATTTGCATATATATATGCATCTAATACAATAATACCCATAAAAATAAAGAAAAAGGAAACAAATGAGTGGAAGGTATTTTGGCCATTCCGTAGAGAAATCATAGGCAAACACTATGGACGGTAGGGTATGGCCAATCAGCAATGTATCTTTCAAACCAATAAACTTGCAATGTAACAATGCACTTGACCTAGCAACTGAGACATTCATTAGGAATATACAGCTGAAATACTACAAATAAGGGACATAAAATTATTTGTACCAGATGAATCTTCAAGCTGAGATATGAATGCTAACTGAAATAAAGCACCTGCAAATTCCAACAACGAATCAGTCATTTTTTTTGTATGGAAGCTGATGAAAATGATCTATCGGGATTCAATATCATTATAAACATATACTCCCTCTGTTCTAATTTGTTACACTCACTCACATTTTGCACGATCTCCAATACAAGTGTTTGACCGATTATATCTATAAATACGTGCTATTGTAAATTATGAATATTTGATATTTGGATTACACACATTTTGCAACAATGAAAATAAGAGCTCACATGATAACTTTTATATCTGTTATAAGTAGCAATAGACAGCCAAAGCTGCTTTATTTTGACGACTTTGACCTCATTTATAGTAAGTGAGTAGAACAAAAAACAGAACAAAGAATCTATCAAGTAGTGAAAGACAAAAACTTATGACAAGGTGAACAAATTAAAAAGAAAATTAATTAAAAAAATAAAACAAGCAGAAAACAGCAACCGCATAATGTGGGAACAATGTGTCATATAACTAATTATTAAATGTTGAAAATTTTGAGAGCCAAACCTAGAGGAGCAGCAATGTAATTTGTTCCTAATGACATTCATAACTATATAAGCATATATACGGTGTCTTTAATGAAAAATAATCCACCTCTGAGAAATTGTCTTCACCAGAGATACCACTCACAATAAAATTATAAAAATCTGCCATATAAATTTTGGAAATCTGATGGCATTGAACACAATAACATTCTTATGTGCAATTACTGAATTGTGACAACATCGACAGTAAAATCGATGTTAGACAACCCCAAGTATAAACTTCATATTTTACATCAGAAATTCTTCATTTTGAAATTATTCAACTATAAAAATTTGCAATCTGTACAAAAATGCAAAATAAAAAGGATGTGATCTCATATTCAAAAATGGCATATTACATAATATAAATATAGCATCCCATGATGATTACAGCATGAAGAGTAATTTTCAGCATCAATTTAAAGGCAATTTCAACATTATTATTATTATTACTCCCTCTGTTTCATAATGTTAGTCCCATATGGAATCAATCACATAAAATAAGAAATAAGATATATTTGGATTCTAACATTAAAGTACAACATAATTCATAATTAGTTTAACTTATTTAACTTTTTAAATTTTTTGTTAGGAAATCACAAGTCATAATTGCATAATTTAAGGTAAAGATTTCCTTACTTAGAGTCATGTCATCAATTCACAACTTATTAATTCCAAAAAAAAATCAAGTTATAAATGAAATATATTCAATATGTGTATATCTTTTTGAAACGCCCAAAATAGTATATGGGACTAACATTACGAAACGGAGGGAGTATTATTTTTTCTTTCAAAGTTAAGTGCTCTCAAAATTCAAATTTCCGGCGATCTAATTCCTGTAAATGCAATTGTATAACAAGCAATTTCTTCAACAATTTCAACATAGGGCAATGCACTAACAATTCAAATTTTCCGCAGTTCGTTCAAAAATTTCAACATACTATGATTTCACTTGCTTATTCTCAAATTTCTCAGAAATATTCCACTTGAAAATTCGTAACGTGATCCACCAAAATTAAGACACAAATTATGATCTCATAACAAGTAATTTGTGGAATAGCAACAAAATCGCCTAACACGAGTAAATATTAAAATTTCACAGCACACTCACAAAACTCATACTGTAATTAACAAAAAAAACAATTCAGCTGATAAGAATATAATCAAGTACCAAATCAAAGAATTAAATTGTGCAAAGTTGAAGATAATAAATCAACAAATTTGATAAATTAATCAGTTAATTAAACGAAATAATAGAATAAATCAAAGAATTACCGATGATCATGCCAATAGTGACAAATGTGAGTAGACCGAAGACGACTTTGATTGCAGTCGCCATTTTGAGTCGTGAAATTTGGTGACAAATTGTGTATGAATAAGTGAGAGAGAGAAAATCAGACTCCGACGGGTTAATCGGAGTCCTAAATTTGGTAAATGTTTTTATGTCAAAAAAAAAAAATAAAGTGTTTTAAACGCCCACAGCTTTGAAATTGGCCCCTTCGCTCTCGTACTTTGCCCCTTTTTATACGTGGGTTGACTAGTCTTTTATCAGTTGTAAATTTTCGACTAATTGATTAGGTGTCGTGTCATGCATAATAATTTTCATTAAAAAAATTTAAGGTACATAGCCTATACCTTATTTGCAAGAAAATTCAAGTTTATCTCCTAGATAAACAAGTTTTGTTTATCCAGGGATAGCATCGTAATTTTCTTATTTAGTTATGAGGGCAGAATTGTATTTTTGTCTGTACGCTGCAATTGGAAATCAAGAAGGACTTGACGTCTGTTAACTGGTGCTAATCAGACTTTTTTTTTCTTTTCATTTTTCACAATAGTTCAGCAAGTATTTCGTCTTCCACCATTAAAGTACTTGAGTCGTCTCTACCATTGAAGCAGCGGAGGAGGGAAAGCTCACAAGATAACAAAAATATCTACCCTTTAGGGGTTAACAATGCCCTTTATTTCTCAGCTTTTTCTTAGGATTTTCGTAGGATTTCGGCGGCGAAGCCGCCGGAAATTGGTGGGACAGAGGAGTATGAGTCAGCAATAGGTGGAGACGAAGTACAGAAACGGGTAGCTAGGAGCCTAGGAATGGCCGTCGGAAATTGGTGGAAAACAGATTAAGGAAGGAGGGAAGAGGAAGAAGTGAAAGACATGGCAGCGTCAAACCAAAAGTAACGGCCGTTAATTCACTTGTTGGGCCCATGCTTTTTACTTTTCACTTACCTTTTCCAACTTTTATAATATTTTATTCTTGTGTCTTGGGATATTTTCCTTTTGTTAATCGGGGAGATAAATGGGGTACCCCTCCTTATTTGCTATAGAGAAAAAATGTGAAAAGAACATGTAGCTATTTTGTAAAAAACATACGGCTGTTTTATAAAAACCATATAGGTGTTTTATAAAGAACTTCCATTTTATTTTTTTTTTGTTAAATACTTTAAGAACATCTGTAATATTAATAAAGAGCATGATAATATTATGTAATGAACATTATTTATCTATATTCACCATAATTTTAAGATAAAATTCAAATAACATTTCACAATAAGCAATAAACATTATATCACAAATAAAAGTACATTAAAAGCAAAAGTTTGTGTTCTTCTATTTCAGCGGAAAATCCTGTAAACAAATAAAAGTACATTACACTGACAATCAAAAAACGTGAACATATATCCTTTTCACTCTTTTTGGTGCAAATATGTTCTTTTTATTTTAGGTATGTGTTCATGCTAAACAGGCCTGGGCCACATCCGTCGCAAGTGTCCACTTTACACAATCAAAGAGGTTCCATCTCAAAACCATATGGCAATGAGGGGAGTAGCCCCTTAGCCTTATAAAGTGTACACGACTTTATCTTTTCTTCAATGTGGGATACACATCTCAATATTTCTCTTCACTTTTATACTCTTTCAATGTGGGACAATACTTTCACGCACATATGGGTTTTCTCATGGGCTCAACACTCCCCCTCACATGTGAGTTGTCCATAATACAGGCTCAAATCACAACACAACCCACCCTGGCTCTAATACCATGTTAAATTTCGAACCAATATGAAATGGGCTTGGGCAACCCGAACAAGGAGGAGGAGAGTTTGGTCCACAAACAAGGCTTTGGAGCTTCAATATTAAAACCAATTGGCAATCGTAGGAGGTACTCCTCTACCTTATATAGTGAAATCATCTCTCCTCTTTCTCCAATGTGGGACACTCATAAGTGGTCTACAATGGGTTTCAACACTCCCCCTCACTTATGAGTGTCCTTTGAACTTTTTAGAGCTATCTGGATAAGGCCAGATCAATAATCGTCTTAGGGGCAGGACATCTTGTCGAGGTAAATCCTTATTCAATAGCAATTAAATACCCAATTTAGAAGAGACCAGCAACCTGGGCTCTGGTACCATGTTAAATATTGGGGAAAATAATACTTTGTATTTTCTTATTGTGTTTTCCCATTCATAATAGTCGGCCACATTACAATATATATATAGACAATAGGAATATCTAACCCTAATATTCCTAAATATCTTAACTTCCTAAACTCTATCACAATATCTTACATACTTCCTCCGTTTTCTTTTACTTGCAACACTTTCCTAAAAAGGAAATGTCACAATACTTGCAACACACTATAAAAGGAAAGTTACTTTAGGGAAAAAGTATACTATTTCCCTTATTTAGAGCACATGACCCACTAAATTACACTCCTAGCAACCACTCATCCCATTTTAAAGTGTATTATATCATGTGAACCCCACATTTCTTAAATACCGTGAAAAAGTGTGTGTTGCATCTAAAAGAAAACGGAGGAAGTATATCTTTTCACAATAATATCTCATATGAAATGTGATAATTTATTCTTTTTATTCTTCTAATATCATGGAGAAATATGATGATTAGTTTATTCTTTTTATTTTCTAACATCATGGAGAAATATGATGATTTTGATGACGAGAAATATCTTCCGTAGCATGATGAAGTTGATTTTCGGTGGATCGTTTGATGATTACATATTGCACTTTGATGATGAATGTAAATTTTATTTTATTATCCAAGTAGGACGTTCGAGATCTACACCTCCGACTTGAGGGAGGATATTGATATAGGAAAATATATTGTGATATGATATTATGAGAATAATATCATATGAGATATTATTGTGAAAAGATATACGTAAGATATTGTGATAGAATTTAGGAAGTTAAGATATTTAGGAATATTAGGGTTAGGTATTCCTATTGTCTATATATATTGTAATGTGGCCGACTATTATGAATGGAAAAACACAATAAGAAAATACAGAGTATTATTTTCCCCAATATTTAATAGTTCATTGCATTTTAATAGTATGTTCTTTTCACTATAGCTTTATGTTCTTTACATTTGTATAATATATTCTTTTCGCAAAACATCTGTATGATGCAAGGTACCCACACCTGTAGGAATCACACATTGAATTTTCATTATTTATATATCACTAGATGAAGCCTGTGCGATGCACAATTTATTTTTATTTTTATTAACAAATATTTTTTTTGTATTTATTTAATAAAATAATTTATTTTTTTAAAAATAAGTTGTGAATATCCGCTCACTTGCTATATATTAAGATAAAATTTCTAATATCAAAAGATAATATATTATAAAAGAATTTACAAAATTTTGATTAGTTACAACTAAAGTTTATAATCCTATGTGGCGCGTTAAAATATTTCATCCTACGTCGCTCTCTATAAACTCCCCTTTATATATATATACTAATTTGGGCCCCGTGCGATGTCGGGGTTGTTTATTGAAACTTATGATAAATTTTTATTTAAATTATGTAGTAGGCATGTAATGACGACTAATAATAATATTGTGAAAATATTCGGTTTAAAAAATGATATCAAATAAAAATAAATAGCAAAGTAAGCTTGAAATATTAGACACTTCTAAAAATTAGTCAAATAAATTAACCAAAAAACTTGTTCTAAGCCCGTTAGTTTGACCCGAACCCGAAACTTCAAGCTAGCGTTGACCGACTCGAAATGACCAGTGACCCGATGATCTGATAGATTGACAGGTCTACAGACAGTAATAAAATCATATTTGATCGTGAAGTATTTTATTGCAATTGATTAAAATAAATTATAAAAGAATGTTGTACATTTTGATCTACATCCTTCGCTCCAAAAAAATTATGACATAAAAATAAATTTATATGATAAATTATTTAATTATTGTTTATATAGCGCAATATTTGGTGAAAAGTTGAAATGTCAGGTGTTGCTGTCTCGTGATTTGGCTAAACTTATAATTTATTTTTGTACATGTGAAATATTGGTGTTATCGAAAATAAAACTCTAAACCAATGATTTCATCCTATAAATCCAATTATTATCCTACAAAAAATATATCTAATTTATTATCCTACTAAAAAAACTAAAAAAAATTATTCATAAAAAATATATCCAAATAAATCTTATGTGTCATACGAATATTTAAAAGTTGTCTATGTGGCGTGATACTTAGCGAAAAGTTAAAACGTTACCTAATTCAAAATGGCATAAGTGTAAATACAATGAACTTTTTTAATATTTTATTATTTATTGTTGTACTTTTTTTCCATCTTCTTTCATCATCTTCTCATCCAACCTACCTCCATCTTCTACCTCAATCTCAAACCACGACCCACAAACCTCCACCTCCATCTTCTTCCTCAATCCTCAATCCCAAACTACGACCCACAAACCTCCATCTCCATCTTGGTCCTCAAACTCTCCTCCCGTGAACCACTGAACCATCACTTTCACCATCATAATTTCGATGACGAAGCTGCAGAATTAAACGAAAACCTTAAGAAATAATGGAGAAATATATGGCATGGTTAATCCTAAAGGGAATGAATATTATCCTCCTCCATTGAAGTCGATTATCATGTAGAATTTCACCATGGAAATACATGCTTCTCCATTAAAGCTCTTCTCCTTTGCTAAAGCAATTTCTACATTAGACAGTTTCAACCCAATTTATTGGCTATAATGACCAATTCACCCTTTGAGATACATAATATGTTTCTCATATTGAGAAACTTGAATTTTCTTAGTATTTGGAGGATATACCAAGTTGGTGAGGGTAGTTTCGTGCTACGAGATGCTAGTTTTTGTGGTTAGAGGTGGTGGTTTTAAGGTTCAAGGGTGGAGGCAATTTCAATCATGTTGTATCGATTTTGGGATGAAAATGGTGGTTTTAATAGTATTTTGAGGTGGGTCGTCAATGTTGGAAATGCGGCAGAGTAGTATTTTATAACATTTACCCTTCTAGTAGGTAGTTTTTATATAAACATTTAACCTAGCTTTTATTAGGTACTTTCTTACAACATTTTTATTATTAGGTAGTTTCTCACAAAATTTGGGTTTTATTAGATGGTTTTTAACAGTAGGAAAAAAAAAAGAAAAAAAAACACAAATTATAAGAACATTATCAGCATAATACAAAAACACAATATCCTTAAACCAAGATAATCCTGAATCGTTGTATTCCTATGATTCTTAATAGCGTTAATGCCATTGCTGCTTAATGCGGCCGTCAATTAGTAGTCTAGATACCTTTACTCATTTATTCATCATACTTTTTTGTCTTTACAACGACGATGGAGTATCAACGCGCGCACAACGTTTAATCAATGGCACTTGTTAGTTTTGATGTAAACATGTTTTTCCATGACACTTGTATTGTTAACTAGCTTAATGTTAATTAATTTGTCCTTTATGTTGTTTTGATTTGACGGTTTCCGAGAGCTTGTGAACGAATAATTTGGATTCAACTTAGTGATTAAAATCTTTTTATTGTAATCAAGATTATTTCTAACTGTCAATAAATACTCATTTTTTAAAAATATTTGTATAGTATTTTCTCATTGTTTTTAAAGTGTAATATGTAAATGCTTGATTTTCTCCGGGAATCCGAGATTTAAGAATTTTGTTTTTCAATTTTTATTTCATTCCAATCCATATATTGCAGTGAGTGCAACCATATCCAAATTTCGGAGCTCATGTCTCTCACCCTCCAGATAAAACTCTTTGTTTTTATCTATCATAATGTGTTAAGAATCTATTTGGTTTATCTCACTTTTTATTTAAAGTTATTTCTAATTCTTTAGATTTGACTCTCTTATTTATCTCACCTTCTATGAATAGTTGTTGTTTCCATTTTCTAGATTTTTCTTAGATATTTCTAGATACAATAATTTTTTCATTACGCATGAAGATTTTTCTAGGTTAACTCTAAAAGTTTTTAGGTGCTAATGAGCGCTATGTACCCTAGATGTTGAAATTTTTTTATCAATATTGTTACACACAAAAATCAATATTTACATCGACCAATATTTTGGAGGCTCATCAATCATCTGTGTGACTTAGTGTAGCCCCTTATAGTAGTAGTTACCATACTATAAATTTATTTTAGGTTTTCAAAACTATTACAATAAACTTGATCTTGTTCTGCTTCTTTTGATATAATGAATTGGCTTACCTCAATATTAATTTGAAATGGCTAGCATCGTTTTGTGCTAATAAGTAAGAAATTCAGGTATATGTTCAAGTTCCTTTGGATACTCGTCATCAAACTTCATGTAACATCCCCATGTTTTCTAATGTTAGCAGGATTTAGGCTTTTATAAAATCTCATGAAAGAAACTGATGTTAAAATATGAAAGGCTTTTATCTATATGCCAAATGTTAAAAAATATAATTGATACAAAATTAGATAGGATTTGATGTGCTTTTTTGTGGCAGTTTAAATTATGTACGTAGTAGGTAAGTATTGGTTAATAATAATATTAGTGAAAATGTTTGAGTAAAAAAATTATTAAAAAAATAGTAAAGTAAGCTTGAAGTATTATAAATTTCTAAAAGTGAGTCAAAAATAAATTAATTAAAAAAAATGTTCTAAGCCCGTTGGGTTGATCCAAACTCGAAATTTTAAGCTATAGTTGAACATTTCTTGACCTGTAACCTGAAGTGACTTGACTCGTAACGACCCGTAACCTAACCCGATTGACAGGTTTACATTTAGTAATAAAATTATATTAGATTGAGAAGTAATTTATTTCAATCGTTTAGAGTAGATTACATAATCCTAAAGATTGTAAGAGAATGTAATGGATGTGGTACGTTTTGAACTACTTTTGTCGCTCTAAAAAATTTGTGATAAAAAATAAATTTATAGGATAATTTTTTAGAGTTATAATCTAATACTTGTATGTTTTTTTAAATATAATTATAATTTAATTTATACATATATTGACATGTTATTGAAAATAAAACTCTAAACTAACAATTTTATCCTAAAATTCTATCCAAATTTTATTGAAAATAAATTTTTAAAAATAACTTTTTTATCCTACGAAGTCTATCTAAGCCTATCTAATTTTAGCCTAGTATTAGTTCGGAGTAAATTAAATCTTTATTTGTATGACTTTGAGATCGCCAGAACTATTTTTCACAATAAGAATCAAGTAGAAGCCAATACGGGCGAATGTGACTCCATGATTCACTTCGTACCATCATCCCCGATCGTCTTTTTGTGGTTCCAAACCATATAGACTACGAAGTTAGTAATCTCATGGATTATGAATGAGGTGTAACCTTCACGGGTGAATCGTTGTTATCTGTCATTATTCATTTATGGTGGTTGCTTTAAATGATCCGTGAACGGTTTACAAGTTCCTTAAAAACTTGTTGGCGGCTCCCTACTTTGCTTTGTCCCTAATCGTTATCCTTAATCGTATAATGTCAATTCCCACTTCTTATGAGTGCCAAGCATATTCACCACATGCTTAAGTAGGCGCGCTTCGAATGACAGCTATAAGTTGGCAACTCCGCTGGGGAGGCTGGGGAGGATTCTTGATTACTTATCGATTTGAGTGATCGATATTTAATTAAGCTAAGGTGAGTGGATGAGACTTAAAATATTCTTGAATCGTATTCCTGTGCTTTATTTGGCATTGTTGCAAATGCATTGACGTTTTAACGTTGTATTTAGGTTCACCTCGTAGGAAAAAATGAATAACCTGATCACAATCATAAAAATATAAGCACTGTTGTGTTTTTATTTCTACCACGCAACGACAAAATTTCTGTGACACTATAGAGTACCGCAGCACGGTGCTCTGTACCATGGCACGGTAATTCCTGTTATGGTATGGTTGGAATAAAAACATTCTAGTGGTTTTTTTTCCTCATAATTAGCTGATAAGTGACTTTTATGTCACTTTTAGGGTGTTTATTGAGTCGTTTTCGGCTTATTTTCCAACAATTTAACCCTTTGTATCCTTTATTTATATTATTTTCTTATTCTCGTCTTTTGTCTTTTATTTGAGTGTTTTGGTAATTTTTTAGTGTTTTTAGTTTATTTTAATAGTTTTTAGTTAATTTTTCTCTTTTCACTTGTTTTCTTATTTATTTTAGTTTCGTATTTTATTTTATTTTACTTCGTTTTATTTTATTATTTTAGTTTTTGTCCCTTTCCTCTTGGTTTTCTTGGTTTGTGTAGGATTGTGCTCGAAGGTCGGAGGTTCGAGTCAAAGGTTTCAATCCAAGAAGCTTTCAAGGCCCATAGTTGCTGCCCAAACTTAACCTTCACCCCACAAACACCTTATCCTTCACTACACCTTCCATCACCATCTCCCCTGCTCCTAAACAACACCAACCTCCGCAACCTTCCCCTATTTCCATTGGCTCAAACAACAACAATAACAGCATCGGAATCCACCGCCCTGAACCACCCAACAGCCACACCAACATCACAACACCACTCAACCACAAACAACTCCCCTGCTTTCCCTCTCCTTTCCTCACACAACCAAACCAAACAACACCAACTACGCAACCTCCCCTGCTCCCGACTGCAACCATCTCCTCCACGAGCCACCACAAATCACCAGCAGCAACCACGCACAAAATCATCCCAATTCACCAACAACAATAACAGCAATGGCAGCAGCACCGTACTTCGCTCACCCACCGTGCAATTGGCCACCGTAGCCAAGCATACACAAATCTACCCAGCATCACCAATCGAACCCAAATCCGCAACAATTGCAATCCCCAAGCACCCCGGACCGCCGCAGGTGCGTCTGCCGCTGCCACGGGCGCGGGGATCTTTTTTCCAGCCTTCTCCAACTTTCGGTAGATGCCGAGGAGAAGCCTAGCCGCGGCCGCTCCTTCGTGGGTCTTGTATTTCGTAATTACCACGTGACTTGCTCGTGATTGGGGTTCTTAATGAAATTGAACGGCCACAATTCCTTCAATTAATCCAAAGGCCGAGAATTTGGTGATGCTAGATGATGATGATGTTGATTTACGGTGGTGATTATGACGGTTGTTTGCTGTTGATAATGGTGAATGAGAGCAGCAAGTGAAGGTAGAAATGGGTTTCGTGGGTTTGAGGGGATTTTGGGTTTTATTTTCCTTTTTATTTTCTTTTTTATTTTAGTTTTGTTATTTTATTTACTTTAGTTAGTTTTATTTATTTTATTTTGATTAGTTTGTATATAAATACCCTTTGGGGGTTTATTACTCTCTCTGAACTTTTGAAACAATTATTTTACCCTAGATTAGAGTAGTTTAGCCTTTTTTATTTTCTCTCTCTTAGGGTTAGATTAGGATCCTCTCTCTCTAGTTTAGGAGTAGTGTTAGAGAGAGAAAGGTTTGATTTTTCATGGAATTTTGAGAGGTTGAATAAGCAATTTGTGGATTTTCTTCTCATATATTCAATGAGTCTTCCTAACCTTCTCTCACCTTTATTGCTTTCATTTATTATTGTTTTTGCTTATTTGTTTGTTGATTTGAGTAGATTAATTAGTTTAGTTATTTGATTCTTGCTTTTATTCTTGTTTTACCTTGTTTTCCTTGTTTTTGTTCATCATGTTAGCTTAGATTTTGTTCTAAGGAAATGGATGAAGATTATGTTAATGAATTGAATGATTGATTGTGATCAATATGAAATTGTTTCTTGATTATTGTGTATGGATGATGCTTGTATGGTTTAGAATCTTTCTAGCTAATTGATTCTATGCTCTTAATTGTGCTTTCAATTAATTGTGAGAAAGTGAGTTGGATGAGAGCCCACAATTCTTCCATACCTTTCCTAGGCTAGTTGCACGAGAGTGAATTAGTTTAGTAGGATAGTTAACATGCTTAATTGTGCGATAGTGAGTTAAATATATTGATTGTTCCTAATCGAGGTCATTTTCATCTAATTGTATGATGTTGTTGAATGCATTGATGTAATTGGATTCCATTTTCCCTAGTTTTAGTTATTTGCTCCTAGTAGTGTTTAGTTTAATCTCTCTCTATCTCACAACCTTTACTAGTAGTCTAATTAGCATAGATTGATACACTTATTCTTCGTGGATCGACCCTTTACTTGCCACTAACTAGTTTAGTGTAAGTTTAGGTTTTATAAATTTCTAATTTGGTTAGGGTTAGTAGTCCCAACGACCTACTTTCACCCGCGATCATTAGCTTCCTTTGATTTTTCAAAAAACTGTGTGTGTTCTACATATGTTTTAGCCGCGGGGGATTTAAGTTCTATCAACCTTAAAACATTCATGACAATAAGGATTCATCCGAATTATTAAATCCATCCAAACCATGGAGTCGAGTTCGATTCATACACCCGTTGGCATACACTCTCAAGGGAGGTTGCCTTGCTAACTCATCCAAAATCTTAACTATGGTACCCTTTTAACACCCAAGTCAACTTGATCACAGTGGAACATAGAACTTGACCTTAAGTTGTGAACTTCATTGCATCATTGTGACTACGTGCCCTATGTGTGCATATTTGATCGTCTTGATCCTAACCTTAACATTCATTCTTTATCTATGATGTTGGCTTACTTTGTTTGATTTACGACTAACGAATGCCAAACAAACTGTACTCACTTAGTAATTAGCGCAAACTCGAAAATTCACAAAAAAGAGGAAAATACGCACAAAATAGAACCTGGAACTATTTACCTTGTCACGACAAAAGTGCCGTGTCACGCCAGTCTTTACCATGGCACGGTAACGTCTGCCATGCCACGACAGATGTAGCGTGGTGCGGTACCTAGGAAATATTCCGGTTAGTCCTGTTTTAGTCTTCCGAACTATCTTGGTCCTTGCGTCAATCGTTTTTTATACCATTTACATGTAGTCATGCAATCATACTATGAGTCTTATAACATTACTTAATCACTTACGAGTCAAGTTTAGTGCACACTTTATTTTCGACTTGAGTCGTGCACCATGTCGTTTGTGATCGTATACTAGGTTCATGCATGCGTCCCTCTTTTCCGTCATAATAAAGAATGAGTGGAGTTTTTCTCACCTATTTTTAAATTTCTATCTTTCCCCCTTTCTTTCCTATCTTGAGCAGTGAGTCAAACCATTAAGTGAATTTGTTTTATGTCACAGTATTTGGTCAAGGAGCTAGGGTCGACTAAGCTAGTATGACTTGGTTCACAACCGCAACCACCTCTTAAAGCTCTGTCATCTCCACATTACTTATTGTAACACCCCCAAAATTCGAGTCTTTTTAAAACAATAAGAGTATTCTTTTTAACTGTCAAACACAACCATCGAACCCTGGGAGTGGTATTGCTACACTTATTTTTCGTAGAAAATAAGTGTAAAGCAAAACGAAATACAATTTAATAAATTATGTGGTCTAAGTGGTGGCAAAAGAAAATAGTCATTACATCAAAACTGCAAATTATTTTAAAAACACTAATTAAAAGGAAAATAAATAAGTTCGGAAGTAAACTAAATTGTCTTAGATACGTGATTATTCTAACGTCTCCTCACACATAACTGAGTACCCTCTTACCAACCTGCAAAATAAATCAGAAACATGAAAAGAGAGAAAACTCCCAAAATTAGATAAACTAAGTAATTCCAATTCCATCCCGTAAAATAAATAGTTTTAATTCGAAAACATTTTATACATAAAACAGTTACATAAACAATATAATACTAAACCAATATCAAATTGTCACATAACACTTATTACTTTGGTTAAGAAAGGGAAAGAGAACGCCAGTAAGTCGGGACTAGTCCCTGTCACCATCTACTTTTCCTATAGGGTTGCGCGTAAACCCAAATTATCATAAAATAATACAGAATGTCCCTAGTGTGCACACCCCTCACTAATATCCAGTGATTAGGAGGAAGACTAAACAACAATATACGTTAATTTAAACCAACTAGTAGCAACCATAACTACTAGTGGGCAACATGCTCTTCACTCGTTCGGGTTTCATTTCCCATCTTAATTTCAATATACATTTTTATAATCCCTCGTATTTTTAAATATTTTATAAAAGAAAATTTATTTTATTTATAATATTTATTTGTTATTTTTCATAATTTAATTTCAAAAGTTTCAAATTATTAATCTGGGTTGAAAATTATTTGAACAAATTATTTTATGCACCTTTATTCTACAATTTATGTCCAATCACACAAGCCGCGCCTAACCCATTTGTTTACTTAATCGACCCATTATTTTTATGAGGCCCAATCTTTCTTTTTACCCTACAATAATTCTCTCCTATAAATACCCCATGAATCTCCAAAAATTTCCCACACAAAAAGGTTAGTCTTATTTTCATCCTCCTTTGTTTCATTATTTTGCTTAATGTTAATTTAATTGTTTTGGGTTTTCATTTTAGTATAAAGATTATATTTTTAGTATCAAATTATATTTTAATGGTATAAAGATTATAAATTTCAGATTATATTTATGTTATAAATTTCATATTTTATGAATTTTAAACCTAGGGTTTCAATTTATTGAAAATCATGATTTTAGGGTTTTTATGAACAATTGATTTAGGGCTTTTGTAGTAATGATGTTTTGAAATTTTGGTGATTATAACTACTGATTAGTTTAACTTAATTCCAGATTATTTTGAACACATAGATTCGTGTTTTAATTTTTAGATTTTCGTTCGTTAATAATAATCCCGTTTTAATCCCGATCAGATTCTGAACTCATCCGATTTTGATGAAAAAGTAGTGTTTTCCATGTGGAAACAACGTAGGTAGTGAGTACCACCCTCTCGTGGCCAAATTCAGCCTCTAAATATGATTTTTGGGCAGTTTTTGATTTTAACGAAGTTTTTTTATACTTAAAATATTATCCTTGAGTTTGATTAATAAAATTAATTATGTTTAAAGTTAATTAAGCATAAATATATGTTTTTATTGAAGTTTTAAGTGTTGAAAATAGTTTCTAAGTATTTCTCAAAAAAAAAAAAAAATAGTTTCTAAGTACTACTTTTGATGTTTTATAAAGAGGGTTTAATCACCCATTAAAAAGGGAGATTTTTAGGGGTTTTTTTTATATAATTTTCAGATTTTTATTAGACTTTGAACTTGCTGTAATTTCATGTATAAGAGTGTATTTTAAGGTTTTTATGAAGAAAAATTTAAAGAACTATATATAAGCCTTTAATTTTAACTAAAGGGAAGGTTTTAAAGTGTTGTTTGATTTGGATTTTGAAGGTTTTAAAGTAAGTTAGTATTGCTGTAAATTTGATTGATTGGGTATTGATTGAGATGTTATTATTTGGCTTAGGAGAGGAGTTTATTGAAGGTGATTTCTAGTTGTAAAGTGGCATACCAATTCGTTTGCTCAAGGTACGTACAAGTTACGAAACCTTTCTTTTAGGTGCATGTTTAAGGACGACGGATCGAGAACTTAGTATCATGTATAGGGATGACTGAGTTAAATTGTTTGGTTATACATTGTGAATTTCGTATGACGTGCACTATTTTATATTGCAAGTATTATTTGTGCTCTAATTATGCAAGGTGCACTTAGAGGCAAAGGTATATGATTGGTGTAATGATTAATTTATACTCATTCATGATTATGCAAGCAGGATGAGTAAAGGAAGAATTCTAAGTCTTCTAAGACGAGATTGAGGTTTTGGGGTGCCTTATGCACTCAAGGTGTTTATACACCGAGGTAGTAAAGGAATAAATAATAAATGTTGCTTTCCACTAATAAATCAAGAATTGAAATTGAAAAGTTGTTTTACTTGATTGAATTAATATTGGATTGATTGTATTGTTATGCATATGAGTCATCACCAAGTCTAAACCTGTAAATCACGTAAAGTGCAAGATGGATGAGCAATAAAACTTTGGATTGGTGCACTTCTGGAGTAATGACAATCAGGGGTTGGGGTAAATGGGGTATTAGCCGTGTACTTTTCTCGAGGCCGTCTGATCTACAAGTCTCTTATTTCAAATATTTTTCAAAACTAGGAGTTAGGTGAGATCTCATACTAACTACGGTCACGGAGTCGCGCCCGTGGTCGTTGGATGTTTATTGATGTTTTCGAAAGGAGGCATGGGGTTTTTCTTTTATTGATGTTCCAAATGGAGCATGGGTTGGACAACTTTGTCTATTGCGTAATCCAATGAATAAAAATAATGATTTACCTATTATTAATTAATGGAGTCTTAGTAATATAAATAGTTGAGTCGTGTGTTGAGTCTATAATTTAATGATGCATGATGATTGATTATTAGTAGCATGTTATGGATTTCTTAATTTATTTTGCAGCTTGTATTTGTGTGTCTTTCTTTGGTCATGGCCTTCGCCTTTCAATGACCCTGTGACGATCCAATTTTTACACTTGTAGTGTTGGGGAGCAGAATTACCACAGGTTCTTACACATGCAGCATTCATCAGGGTTGCGGGATCTTGAGTAGAGAGTTGATTGTTTGCATTTATTTCTTTTGCAAGTTTGAATTTATTTTAATTCGATTTTATTCGACACTATTTCTTTTGGGTTTGAATTTATTTGAACACTGAATTTAATCACTTACTACTTTTATTGGGTTTTGAATAAGGGCCTTAATGGTTCCAAGTTGTATGACTTAATTTGGTTTCATTCGTTGGTTTTGAAACTTATTTATAACTGATTTAGTTTTTCCGCTGCTATTTTCTGATAAAGCCTTAACGTTTGAACACGTGGCGGTAGCACGCCAATAATTCTCTTGAATATTGTTCAGGGTCCTCACAGGTTTAAAGAGAGAATTATTGGGGTGTTACATTTTAATAGATTAATTAAATTGTCGATCACATTGCACACAAGTATTGCACAAATCAATTTAATCCTAAGTAACAATAATATTTTTATTTCAGTATTATTTGAACATAGTCATTCTACATGACATACTAATTACAACTTGATTCCCAGGCCAATATACCTTAAAGATCATCAATCACATATAATCAACCATCCAATACCCAAGATTTTAATAATTTTAAAAACACATACGATATCGTATACTCAAATTTTCTAAAATACTTATACTAGTACATAAAAATAGAAAACTAGTATGAAATAGTATTTCATAATATCATACGATTACACACTCATCACATATAATTATATAAGCACGTAGTTGGCACACAATATTTCAAAACAATTTCCTAACGCGATTCTAAAGATGATGGACATTGAAAATTACCTTGATCATGCGTAAGTCTCAAGGTAAGTAACCTATGAAACGTCCACCTAGTAGCCTCCGTCTACAAATAAACAGTCTGACTCATATAGTTAATAGCCTAATTAATACGAAGTTAGTACGTAGTACTCCCTCCATTCCCTTTTGTTTTTGACGTTTGGAATTATGCGCGGTTATTAATAATTGTGTAAAATTGAGATATATTGACGTTAATTCAATAATTGAAAATAAAAATTTAGTTAAAAAAGGAATATTATACATGTGGGGTAAAGAAAGTAGGAAGAAAGTAGAAGAGAGATAAGAGAGAAAGTAATAATGAGTATTGAAAACCCATTAAAATATGATAAAAGGTACAATTGCATACGAAAAGTAGAGGGCAATTGAGTATTTAAATAGTAAAGCAAGGGTGATTTTGTCCAAAATTAATGACTTAAAAAGGAAAGATTCTAAATGTAAAGAATAAAAAAAGAACACCCTAAATGAAAACGTAAAGACAATATAAGAACCGAGGGAGTAGCACGGAAAAAAAGAAAGAATTCCTATAAGTAAACTATGGGGAGAAAAATAAAGTTGGAAGCAAAGAAAAATCTAGTGGCCATTATCCACATTACTTTCTCCTCTGCAAATTCCCACGCACCAAACCCCAAAGTTCTTCCATTAAAATATGCTTCAATGGTGTCTAATTTTTGACATAAGAAAAACAGCCTAATTTCTCAATAAAATTCCAGTTCGTCAATTACGACAACAAGAGACAAGTTTATAGAAATTGAGTGGGTAAACAAGAAATTATAGAAAGGTTTAATCAGTGTTTCGAATTGGCCAAATTCAATTCATTACAAGGGAATTACAGTAAGAAATCATTGCTTATCGATAAAAGATCGGTCGGGGATGACGACTTGGGTGGAATTAAAAGAGAAGATATTGTATTAGCTTTAGAATTTAGATGATTTTTGGTGGGATCGTGATAATAATGACGGTAGAGAAGATGATGAATATATTCATAAATTAGTCTTGATGGTATGTATCAGTGTAGAAGGTTTATAAAATAGGATCATATTTTATCCTTGAAACCACTTATGCCAAGTATTTGTTACAAGCCTTTATCCGTGAAACCACTTATGCCAAACTTTTTTTTTTTAGTTTTCAAAATCAGCTTTTGTAAATTATCCGAAACCAGTTTTTTTTTTTTTCTTTTTTAAATAAATCCAAAAATAGAAAATAATAATAAAATTTATTATTAGAACATATAAATTTAAAAAAAAATAATTATAAATTTAAAAGTTTATACTAGAAAAATTGTTAACTAAATATACTCAAAAATTTGGGGTATTACATCTACTCCCCCTAAAACGAAAGTTCGTCTTCAGACATTAAAATTTGCTCTCAAAATAAGGCTCACCCGATGCCAAAGGCTAAGTTAGTGTTACACATATCACCTTCTTCAAATTACTTTCAAGTTTCAACTCATTCCAATGGCCACTAAAGAAGAGGTTGAAAACATTCAAAAGTCCATTGAGATATTTTCTGCCATGATGTAAACCTTTACTACTAAGGTCGCCACCATAGCACAAACCAACGTTAATATTACTACAGCTGACAAGATAAAAGAACAAGTGAGCAAAACTTCTGAAGATTTTACCTTCGTGGAACAACCTTCCACTGCTTTGATTGTGAAGGATAAGCTTCCTGAAAAGTTTTCCAGTGCTGACATATCGATATTCAAACCTAATGACAATACAATATTGTAACACCCTAGAAATTCCTTTCCTTTAAATATCAAATCAAATCCAAAACCTTGTGTTAGTGCCACATATAAATAAATTCATAATTAATCAAAAAATTAAGCACATCAACTAAAGGAAACTAGCATGGTTCGCTCTTTACTCATGCCCCGTCATGAATACGCTTCAATACCTGAAAAACTTATCTCTACTCGTTTCCACTACTCTCCATAAAAAATGGGTCATCATAGGGTCAAGATAAAAACAAGGCCAACACAATCAGCAAAGCAAAGTACGTAAGCCTATTAACACACACTAACATGCTTTCACCTACCAACACACACACTTACCTCAATGCACCTGTTTACAAGCACCCAAAACACTCAATACAATTAACCAACTAGACCGCTAAATAATTTATTAGCGTTGATTACGCATCGAACGAGTTTCCCACTCTACCTCCCCCAAATTAAATGAGGTTACTAACACGGGAGCTAACCGTGCCAGCATAAAAACCACACATTGGTGGCGGAATTCCTGCGCATAATAATAATAATAAAAAGGAATGTACAACGTCTTGTACTCCATTAGAAGTTATGATCAAATATAAAGTCACACAACTTCCCCCATATGTTCATACTCAAGGTATATACGTTCCAAGAGTTTTGGTGCGTAATCTCTTTCACTTTACGTTATTTAAAGATTATTAGCCTTGGTGATGACTCTCAAAACATAATCACTCAAAAAAACATAATTATTCAACAATCAAACATACCAATTAAATTCTTGAATATATAGTGACCACATAATATTTAATGTTGAACCCTTTTTAAATCTACCTCAGTGTCAAAGACACCTTAAACGCATAAAGCGCCGCAAATCCTATCCCTCGGTGATAAAAACACCTTAAGTGCACGAAGGCACCAACACACAATTTATTCCTCGTGTACATAGACACTTATATAGCTCCTTTCCCATGCTTAAAGCATCAATAAAAATTATATGAACCATAATAAAATTCATTTTCCATATTCCAAGCCAATTTAAACATGTAGTTTAATTAAACATGAATTCTAACATGCTATAAATAAAAAGTGTAGTCCATATAATCATGCCAAAATATACTTTTCCAGTTCATAAGCCAACACAAATAAATCATGCTTCACAATTCCAATCACCAACATCAAATATCCACAATTCCAAACATAAATCTTAGCATGATACTACTTGTAATTAATTTAATTCAATCCTAGCATGATGCTACATCACCAAAATATGCTAAGTACGCTAACGTACCTTGAGTACGATCTTAAAATCGCCACGACTAATAAAAATTGCTTACTTCATGTCTCCTACACATTAAAATCATACTATATTTAAACCCCTCATAATTTAATTAAAATAAGCTGAAATTATATTTAAAACATCATACTTAAGTCCCAAATAATGGGTAATTGAAATTTCTTCAAGAAACTTAATATTAAGTGCTCTACATAAAATTCCGGCTCTTTATTTTAATTAAAACTTGCTGTAATTTAGCCTTAAAACATTTTAATCAAAGATCTAAACCATAATACTCATAATCCTTCAATAATTCATAAATCAAGAACCTAATGGTTTAAAAATTGGGGCATTTTTCAGCTTGCAATGCAAATTGCTGTTCTTCCTTTGCTGTCAGTCATGTGGGAAGGAAGGGGAATGGGGCTGCCCATAAATTAGCAAATATAAGTAGAGTTTATAGTGACTTAAGGGTGTGGATCGAAGAGGTTCCCCCTTGTGTCACTAATGTTGTTGCTCTTGATGTACCTTGATTTGGCTTTCTCATAATAAAGTTGCTGTGGTGTTTGTGTGTCAAAAAAAAAAAAAAAAAAAAAAAAATTGGGGCTTTTTAATTAAAATCATAATTTGAAAATTAATTAGCATAATACTTATAATCAAACGTCAAAATCAAATCCCAAAACTCATAATTATCAATTAGATTTAAGCATAGATTAGTTTTAAACAATAAAGGTTAGGTTTTTTTTTCGAAAAAGGGGACTGCCGACAGCAGACCAGCGCCACGGCCGGCTGCTGCCAGCGCTGGTGGCCGCCGTTGCTGTCGGCTGGGTTGCTGGTGGTCGGCGGCCCACTGGTGGTGGTGTTTGCCGGCGATGGTGGTCCGAAATAAAAGGGGAAGTGAAAGAAGAAAGTAAAAGAAAGAAGAAAAATAAGGAGAAAAAGGAGAGAAGTTTACCTTGGGTTTTCTCCACTCTGGGTAAAGTTGATTTGCCTCATAAGAGGGATATTTATATCCCTTCTCTACCAACCCTTTTCCCTAAACTTTCCTCTTTTAATTTTCCTAATTCCTTCCCTAATAAAATTTGCTAAAATCATACTTTCCTAAAATAAACCCCAACTTTTATAAAATAATTAATTAATTATACTTTGCTTTTTATAAAATATTTCCAAATTTACATAAAATAAGTATTTAAAATACCATAGTTAAAACGTTAAAATTATTTAAACGCTTTATAAAATACATATTTTAAATAAAATACGTATAAAAATACGGGGTATTACAATCTACCCCCCTTAAAAGAAGTTTCGTCCCGAAACTTGAGGAAACGAAATTCAAACTTTTTCCTCACTTTGTATAATATTGCTGTACTTTTTGTCATACCTTTACCTTATTGTGTCTCTTTGAGAACATAATTACCCAAAATACTTGATAAAATTGTGCAAAAAGCGCAAAAATGACTAAAAAATAGGGAAAAAGCGCAAAATTCTACCGCATGCTACCCCCCTTAAAGAAAACGAGTTACAACCCCGTAACTCAACTTACCCGAAACAATTCTGGGTATTTCTTTCTCATTTCATCCTCTGCCTCCCAAGTGGCTTCCTCATATTCTTGTTTAGACCAAAGTACTTTCACAATCTTAACACTCTTATTGCGTGTACTTTGCACTTTACTGTCAAGAATCTTGACAGGTCTTTCCTCATAAGTTAAGCTTTGGTCTAACTCAATGGTTTCAGGTTGTAGCACATAGGATTTATCATGTACTTTACTAACCTCCATAGGTAAGGCTAACCTATAAGCTACTTTGCCTATTCTTTGTAGTATTTCATATGGACCAATGTACTTTGGGCTAAGCTTCCCTTTCTTCCCAAATCTCATCACTCCCTTCATAGGTAACACCTTCAGCAACACTTTATCACCAACTTCAAACTCTTCTTCTCTACGTTTCAAGTCTGCGTAGCTCTTTTGGCGATCTTGAGCTGCTTGAATCTTGGCTTGAATCCCTTACTTTTTTTTTACTGTATCTTTAATCATTTGAGGTCCTAAAATCATTGTTTCACTTTTGTTGTTTCAACAAATTGGACTGCGACACTTCCTCCCATACAAAGCCTCAAATGGAGCCATTCCTATGCTCGCATGATAACTATTATTATAGGAAAATTCAATGAAATCCAAGCTATCTTCTGATCGAAGGTGAAAGTAGGTCGATGGTCTACTAACCCTAATCAAATTAATTATTTATAACCTAAACTACCCTAATACAAGTATAGGGGTAAGTAAAGGGTCGAACCCAAAAGGACTAAGTGTATCAATCTATGCTAATTAGACTACTAGGAAAGCTTGTGAGAAAGAGAGAGATTAAACTAAACACAACTTAGAGCAAATAACTAAAACTAGGGAAAGTGGAATCCAATTACATCAATACATTCAATAAAATCATACAATTAGATGAAAATGACCTTGATTAGGAACAATCAACACAATTAACTCACTCTCGCGCAATTAAGCATGTTAATTATCATACTAAACTAATTCACTCTCGTGCAACTAGCCTAACAAAGGTATGGAAGAATTTAGGGCTCTGAAACAACTCAATTTTGCACAATTGATTGAAAGCACAATTAAAAGCATAGAATCAATTAGCTAGAAAGATTCCAATCCATAAAAGCGTCATCCATACACAATAATCAGAAACAAATTCATACTAATCACAATCAATCATTCAATTTATTAACATAACCTTCATCCATTTCCCTAGAACAAAATCTAACCTAACATGATGAACAAAACATGGAAAACAAGGTAAAATAAGAATAAAAGCAAGAATCAAATAACTAAACTAATTAATCTACTCAAATAAACAAATAAATAAGTAAAAACAATAATAAATGAAAGCAATAAAGGTGTGAGAAAGTTAGGAAGACTCATTGAATTTATGAGAGAAAAAATCCACAAATTTGCTTCTTCAAAATCCCAAAAACTCCATGAAAAATCCAAACTTTCTCTCTCTAAACTACTCCTAAACTAGAGAGAGAATCCTAATCTAACTCTAAGAGAGAGAAAAATAAATGAGCTAAACTACTCTAATCTAGGGTAAAACTAAATGTTAAGTGCTTTTTTTTTTTTTTTTTTTTTTTTTTTTTTTTTTTTTGGAAATAACCCCAAAATGGGTATTTATAATACAAGCTAAGAAAATAAAATAAAAGAAAATAAAATAGAAATTAAACTAATTAAAATAAATAAAAATAACAAACTAAAAAGTAAAAAGAAAAGAAAACCAAACATCCCCAATCACCCCTTAAACCCACGAATTGAAAGAATCAGCCCCAAATTTCGTGGCTGCTCTGCTTCATCACCACCACCTTACACCATCATCAACGCACATCATCATCACAAATCGAAGATCAACGGCAATCACCAAGCTTCAATTGTTTGATCTCACTAATTATCACGTGTGAAGCTCGTGAAGCGGTTCGATCGAACCGAGGTTGGGTTCGACCGAACTTTGGGTTGGTTCGGTCGAACCATGGGTGTGTTCGCCCACACCTCTTCAAATGACAAAATATCGAACGATTCTGACTGTTATTGCGCTTAAACTTCGACCGAACTCTTCAATGGGTTTGCCCGAACTCGATTGATTTGCTATTTGCTCTGATTTTGCTCTATTTCTTGTGCGAATTGGTAGGGTGATGGCCGGAATTGAGTGGCTGCGGTGGTCGGAGTCGTGGTTTGGTGAGGTTGCTGCGGCTGGTGAGAGTGGTTCATGTGAGGGATGTTGCGGGGTGTTGTTGGTGGGCTTAGAGCTGCGTGAGGTAGCAGGGGATTGTGGTGGTGATTGTTGTTGCGGATTGTTTGGTGGTGTGGTGAAGGTTGTAGGTGGAGCTGGTGGGATTTACGGGATTACGGGGGTGATTGGTGGTTCAGGTGGTTTGGGTGGCTGCTGTGGCTGCGTGGTGGTTGATTGGAGTTGCGGGTCAGTGAGAAGAGGAGAGGGAAATTAGGGGAGTGTGGTGGTGATTGCTGGCGGTTTTGCGTGAGGGAGCAGGGGTTGCTGGTGGTTGTTTGGTGTGTGGAAAGCAGTGGAGCAGGGGAGAATTGATGTGAAGAGGTGGAGTTGGACTGTGGTGTAGGTTAGGTGGTTGTGTGGTGTATGATAATGTGGCAACAAAAAGGGGCAGCAGCTTTGCAATTTGGCAAGGGAGTGAGGGAGTTTGACTTTGCTCGTTAGAACATTTGACCTTGGACTTTCGAACATGACTTTGATTATAATAAAGTCTCGACCCGAACGTTCCTACAAACAAAACCAAACATGAGGGGAAATCGGGACAAAGACTAAAATAAAATAAAATAAAACAAGAAAAATAAAGTAAAATAAAATGCTAAAACTAAAGAAATAATAAAATAAATGAAATAAAATAGAATAAAATAAAATAAACTAGAAACTAAAAGAAAATAAATAAAACGAGAGAAGCGGGAAATTATTAACTAAAACTACAAAAATAAACTAAAAACTAATAAAAATGCAAAAATAATCAAAATAGAGAACGAATAAGGAAAATAAGAAAATAAGCGAAATAAAGTATAAAACTAGGGAAAATATTAGAAACTAAACTAGAAAATAAGAATAAAAATACCCTAAAAGTGACATAAAAGTCACTTATCATCTTCCCACCCTCATTGGAAGTCTATAACACAAGCTCTCAACATATCTTCCAAGGTTTGAATGGTTCTCTCGGTTTGTCCATCTGTGGCAGGGTTTAATGCTGTACTCATCTTAAGTGTTGTACCAAAATTTTCTTGTACACTTTTCCAGAATTTTGAAAGAAACCTGGAATCTCTATCAAACACAATATCCTTTGGAACCCCATGTAACCTCACAACGTTTTTGATGTAAGCTTTTGCAAGTTGCTCCATTTTCCAAGTCTCCTTCATTGGTATAAACACTGTGGATTTTGTAAGTCTATCCACCACTACCCAAATGGTGTCATTTCCACTCTTTGACTTAGGAAGGCAAGTCACAAAATCCATTGAAATACAATCCCACTTCCATCCTGGGGTTTCCAATGACTGTATAGTTCCTTGAGGTCTCTTATGCTCTATTTTCACATTTTGGCAAGTCAGACACTTTGCTACAAATTCTGCAACCTCATTCTTAATTCTAAGCCAACAAAACATCTTTTTCAAATCCTTATATAGTTTGTCTCCACCCGGATGCACTGAGTAGGGTGTAATTTGACCTTCTTCCATCAACTTTCTTTTTACTTCATTAAATTTTTGTGGTACACACCATCGACCCTTGTACCTCAAACTCCCATCCTCATGAATCTTGAAGTATGTAGCTTTTCCTTGTTTAATTCTGTCACGAATCCTATCCAACTTCACATCTACTTCTTGGTATGCTCGTATTTCGTCGTATATTGTTGGTTGGATGCTTAAACTCGCAAGAATACCAGCTGGTACACCCCATTCTACGACTTCTAAATTCAACTTCATCATTTACCTACACAACTCATTAGCTACTACTAATGTGTTTAGTCCATGACTGGTCTTACGACTTAGAGCATCTGCAACTACATTGGCTTTTCCTTCATGGTATTGTATATCTAAGTTATAATCCGTCGTGTACTCTAACCATCTTCTTTGTAGAGAGTTTAGGTCTTTTGGGTGAAAATGTACTTCAAGCTCTTATGGTCTGTATAGATTCTACACTTCACTCCATATAGGTAATGGCGCCAGATTTTTAGTGCATAAATGATTGCAGCTAATTCTAAATCATGGGTTGGGTAATTCACTTCATGAGTTTTCAACTGTCTAGATGCATATGCAATCAACTTACCATTTTGCATAAGCACACACCCCAAGCCATTCTTTGATGCATCACTATACACATCATACATTCCACTATCATCTGGCAGTATTAGCACTGGTGCTGTAACTAGTTTGTGTTTCAAGAGTTGGAACGCCACCTCACATTTGTCATCCCACTCGAACTTCTTGTCCTTCTTCATTAGAGTAGTCATAAGTTTAGCGATCTTTGAAAAATCCTTAACAAAACGCCTATAATAACCTGCTAAACCTAAGAAACTCCGCACATCAGACACTGTTTTGGGCGTAGGCCAGCTTTTAACAGCTTCAATTTTGGCGGGGTCTACTTCTACTCCATCCTTAGACACAAAATGACCAAGAAATGCTACCTTTTCCAACCAAAATTCACACTTAGAGAACTTTGCATAAAGACTATTTTCTCTTAGTGTTTGTAGAATTGCTCGTAGGTGTTCTGCATGCTCTTCTTTGCTCTTTGAGTACACCAATATTATCATCTATGAACACTACAACAAACTTATCCATAAATTGATGAAACACCCTATTCATCAAATCTATAAAGATTGCTGGAGCATTTGTCAATCCAAATGGCATAACAGTAAACTCGTAGTGTCCATACCTTGTCCTAAATGAAGTTTTAGGGATGTCCTCATCTGGAATCCTCAATTGGTGATACCCAGACCTCAAATAAATCTTTGAAAACACTGTAGCACCCTTTTATTGGTCAAACAAATCATCGATTCTTGGTAGGGGATACTTATTCTTTATGGTCACTTTGTTTAAATCCTTGTAGTCAATACACAATCTCATCCTCCCATCTTTCTTCTTCACAAATAGAACTGGCGCTCCCCAAGGGGAAGCGCTTGGTCTAATGTATCCCTTATCCAATAAATCCCGCAATTGCTCCTTTAACTCACTCATTTCTGCAGGTGCCATTCGATATGGTGCTTTAGATATTGGGGCTGTTCCGGGAACTAAATCTATGGTAAATTCGATTGCCCTCTTAGGTGGCATTCTAGAAATCTCCTCTGGAAATACATCCAGGAATTCATTGACTACTTTTATATCTTCTGGTTTCGTCATCTATTCATGATCCATATTCCTAACATTACAGAGATATACTGGATGCCCCTTCTTCATGTTTTTTGCTAATTTTAGCACCGATATTAACCTTGGGCACTTGGTTTCACCTGCATCCAGTAAGTCACCGATTCATTCCCACTTGTGGTCATTTTCACTTTCTGCGACCTACAACTAATCTCAGCATTGTACTTACTCAACCAATACATTCCCAAAATGAGATCAAAGTCACTCAACCCAAATTCAATAAGGTCAGACAAAAACACTTTCCCTTCTATTTCTAAAGGTACATTTCTAAAAGATTTGGTACCGTGGGAATGGTTATGGGTAGATCTACTACTTCTACAATTTTTAAATAGTCCTTAAGTTTTGAGACAATACCCTTAGATACAAGAGAAGAAGTTGCACCAGAATCAAACAATACTTTAATAGGAATAGAGTTAATAGAAAAAGTACCAATGATAACATCTTTCGTGGAATCCGCCTCATGCCTACTCAATACATTCAGTTTCCCTACAGCTCCACTTTTCTGTTGATTGTTCCCAACATTATTGTTATTATCCTTCGCCCCATTCTGCTGCATTCCTTTATTCCCAGCAAAATTGTTGTTGTTTCCTTGAAAATTACAAAAGGGTTCTCCTGAATTATTATTCTGCCTGTTCCCATTGGTGTTCTTGGAGAAACACTCGTACGCCCTATGCCCCAGCTTGTTACTAGCATGACAAGCAACCAAATTGCCTTCGCAATCCCTCCTAGGGTGATTATTCTTGCACCTTTTGCTAAAATAACGCCTCTCACTTTTGTTACTTCCTTGGTTGTAGTTTCTAGCCCCTCCATTGTCATTACGTCCTCCCTGACGATTATTTCCTTGGAAGTTATTATTATTGTGGTAGCCATTATTATTATGGTGGTACTTCTGCTTCTTAAAATTAGTCTGGTTTCCTTGTTGATTACCAGAAACTTGCGCCGCCTCCTTTCTCTTTCCTCGTCCTTCTATCTCAGCTAACTCCTTCTTTTTCTTCTCCTCCAGCGCATAAAGGTGTGCAGCCCTCCCACACACTTCATCCAAAGTCTCAAACACTTGCCCACATAGTTTTAATTGCAAATCAGTAGTCAGACCACTCTCAAACTTTTTAGCCTTTACTTTCTTTGTAGAAACAGACTCCTCAGCAAAACGTGACAGCTCAATAAACTTGGTGTAGTATCCAATGACCGACATTTTCTCCATCCTAAGGTTCAAAAATTCCTCAGCTTTCTGCTTCTGTAAGAATCTAGGATAAATCTTGTCCCTCACCTTCTCTTGGAACTTGGTCCAATTGAATTCAGGCAACGCTCTAATAGTGGCTTCATTTTGTTGCTACTAAAGGTCAGCTTCACCCCTCAAGTAGTAGGTTGCACAACTTACTTCAGAATTTTCTGGGCATCCCACTGCCCCAAATAGTTTCTCAAACTCCCTTAACCAGTTTTCCAAAATGGTAGGGTCGGGCTCTCCTTGGTAGGTTAGTGGCTTGCTTTGAGCCATCTTCTTGAAAAGCTCTCCCTGAGCATCCCCATTACCAGTTGAGTTCCTTGTCAGTTGTTGGGCAACTGCTGGCAATTGCCTCACTACTTCATTAAGTTCATTTCCATAATTTTTAGTACTGCTTCCCCATGCCATCTTACTTCTCCTAAATTAAATATGGTTTTGGTTAGCTCCCAAGGCATACGCTCATCTTTTAATTAATTACCCTTAAATCATACACAATAAATTTAAAGCTAGGAAATTTTGGGGTATAAGTACTAAAATTCCAAAATTCGTAGCTTTATCAATTAATTATTGATTGCTAACCAACCATATATTTAATAAAGCACCACATAAATAAATAAAATTAATTCCCATGAACCCTTAAGGCTTGAAACTATGAATTAAATTTAATTGGAGTAAGGTTTGTATATTTGAGATAGCAATACGAGATGAATAATTGGCGATGGAATTATTTATTGTGATTGAGATGAATTAAATTGACAGAAGGATGTAAAGAAATAAAGTGGAATTTTATTAATGTATAGAAAGAATAAAATACTGAAATGGAAATGAGTTTAATCACTTATGAATTTTGATAAGTTCACTGAAACCTTGTGGACATACCACTTATTACTTAGACTGCAAACAATGATAATATTGAATATAAACTAAGAGTTCCTAATGAAAAGAAATTATAGGAGTCTAATCCTTTCGGACATTGTCCCTTTTATCAGTTGATTGTTTGTAGCTTGTAGGATTGAAGTCAGAATCATCTGTCTCCTCCATTGGTTCAGGTGTCTCAGGTTCGGGTTCTACTTGTACAAACTTCCCCTCTTCCTCCTCATCAGATGAAATGTCTATTATTATTGGAGTTGGAGGTCGATTAGGATTAGAAATCTCCATAAGTGAACTATCTCCCTCTTGTTGTTCTCCATTTTCTGCCTGATCACCCCCTAACGAAGAAGAAGAAGAACTTCCTCACTGCTGATTAGTTGGAGGATTATTTCTTACGGGATTATCATAGTAGTAGTCAGGGTAGGGAAGATTTAAGTGCTGACAATGAGCTTTTTCCACTCTTACGAGGTAGTTAGTCAGGAAAGCATAATCAGGATACCACTGGCCATAATAATCTCTGTATTTGTAATAATTTGGGATGTCTCCTGGAAGGTAAAAATAAGAAAATCTCTCTTTGACGACAATGTAAGGAGGCTCCTCTGGAAGGCAATGGATAATCATTGCTGATATGCGGTTAGGGGTATCATAAACTCTGTCCCGTAAGACATTACTCATATAGGAACAAAAATATCTGATCTTTTCCACAAAATCGTAAGGGTGTTCATTGTGTTTCTTAACAAGTGATCCCATTTGAGTAAATTTGCTAGGAAAGATTGGCATCCTGTAGAGGAAAAGACTTAGAAAAGAATTCCACTCCAAAAAATAAAATAAAATAAAATATATTAGTTCTTGCGTGGATTAGGTTCAATGTTCAATCAAACAATTTTAATTATTTCTATACACATAATCACATGCTTACAAGCAATCCATAAACATGATTGAACATCTCAACTTAAATATTAATGGACACAAGAACATGATTATTTCTAACTTATATGCCCAAATTCTTTCCTACCCAATCTCACCAACATGCTTTTAAAAGCTATTAACACATAACACTTACCTTAATCCTTGCTTCTCTGCAACATGAACAAATTAAAAGGTTTTCACTTTTTCTAAATTTTTTTTTCAAAAATCAAAGGGAAGAAGGGAAAATTTTTCGGCCCTCACAAAAAAAAAATAATTTCGGACACCCCTCTTAAAAAAAATTCTGGTGTGCCTCATAAAGAAAAAAATTTTGGACCATTTACTAAAATTAAAAAAAAAAATATCCGGCCCTCTTAAAATAAAACCAGAACAAAAGTTAAAATAGTTTACTTTAACACTGCATAATTAAATAAGCACTTGGCCAAGTTTAAAACAAAGTTTTAAGAAAAACATTTTTGGGTTTAGTGGTAATAAAAATCTCAACCTAAGCTCCCAGATACCACTTTGTAACACCCTAGAAATTCCTTTTCTTTAAATACTTATCTTACTCTTTAAAAAGGAAAATTTGTTAATTACTACCTCAAAAAAGAGGTCTTTATGAATTACTACCCCTAAAAAAAAGTTGTTAATTACTACCTTAAAACTGATTAATTTTAGCAACTACTACCTTTTTTTTACTAATCAGCATACTTAAGCTCTTAATGATATTATTATTCATCTAATTACTAATTAGTAGCTCTTAAACCTTAATTAATTAGGTAAACCCTAGAACCACCTTCCCACCACCATTAGACCACCTCCGGCGGCCCCCCTTTGGCCCTTTAACACCTCCTACAACTCCTCCACCATGAAACCCACTCCCCGCGCTCAATCCCCCATCACGAAACCCACCCTCCCTTTCCCCCACCACAAGATCCACCCTATTCTTGTTCCCCCACCACGATTACCAGCTCGATTCTGCTTCCTCGACACACAATTCCCACCCCCTTACCTTCCATCACCACAAAACCCATCCTCCTCCCATTCCCCACAACGAAACAAAGCCATATTACGTGGCTGGCTGTTATCGGGGGCTAGAAGAAGGTAGGGGGCGGTATTCGGGGTTGAGGAAAGGTAAGGGGATGGGTTTTAAGAGTTGGGGCAAAGGGAGGGACGGTAATTGCGATGGATTTTGCAGTGGGAGTGAGTTTTGTGGTGGATGACCAAGAGGGGGTGGATTTCGTGGTGGAGGAGCTGCCGGAGGTGGTAAAGGAGGACTGTCGGAGGTGGTGGGTAGGTGGTGCAAGGTTTTATCTGATTAATTAAGGTTTAAAAGGTATTAATTACAATTTAGACGAATAATGATGCCATTAAGAGTTTAAGCAAGATGATTAAGAAAAAAGGTAGTAGTTACTAGAATTAATATGTTTTAGGGGTAGTAATTAACAACTTTTTTTTAGGGGTAGTAATTCACAAAGGCCTCCTTTTTGAGGTAGTAATTAACAAATTTTCCCTTTAAAAATACGAATTTGGAATATCTAAGACATTACCGCCACCGTGAAAACGGCTAAGGCAATTATCAAAGACACACAGCGGAAGACTAATTTCAAAACCATTCAAACCAAGCCAACTCAAAAGTCAACCAACGATAGTAAATTTTAAAACCAAAGTCAAACGAAGTCAAATAAAATCAACCTACAACTTGGAACCGTTAAAGGCCCTTATTAAAACCAAATCAAATCCAAAACCTTGCGTTAGTGCCACATATAAATAAATTCATAATTAATCAAAACATTAAGCACATCAACTAAAGGAAACTAGCATGGTTCGCTCTTCACTCATGCCACGTCATGAATATGCTTCAATACCTGAAAAACTTATCTCTACTCGTTTCCACTACTCTCCATAAAAAATGGGTCATCATATGGCCAAGATAAAGACAAGGCAAACACACACACACAATCAGCAAAGCTGAGTACGTAAGCCTATTAACACACACCAACATGCTTTCACCTATCAACACACACACTTACCTCAATGCACCTGTTTACAAGTACCCAAAACACTCAATACAATTAACCAACTAGACCACTAAATAATTTATTAGCGTTGATTACGCGGCGAACGGGTTTCCCACTCTACCTCCCCCAAATTAATTGAGGCTACTGACATGGGAGCTAACCGTGCCAGCGTAAAAACCACACATTAGTGGCGGAATTCCTAAGCATGATAATAATAATAAAAAGAAATGTACAGCGTCCTATACTCCTTTAGAAGTTATGATCAAATATAATGTCACATAACTCCCCCCATATGTTCATACTTAAGGTATATACGTTCCAAGAGTTTTGGTGCGTAATCTCTTTCACTTTACGTTATTTAAAGATTATTAGCCTTGGTGATGACTCTCAAAACATAATCTCTCAAACAAACATAATTATTCAACAATCAAACACACCAATTAAATTCTTGAATATTTAGTGACCACATAATATTTAATGTTGAACCCTTTTTAAATCTACCTCAGTGTCAAAGACACCTTAAACGCATAAAGTGCCACAAATCCTATCCCTCGGTGATAAAACACCTTAAGTGCACGAAGGCACCAACACACAATTTATTCCTCGTGTACATAGACACTTATATAGCTCCTTTCCCATGCTTAAAGCATCAATAAAAATTATATGTACCAAAATGAAATTCATTTTCCATATTCCAAGCCAAATTAAACATGTAGTTTAATTAAACATGAATTCTAACATGCCATAAATAAAAGTGTAGTCCATATAATCATGCCAAAATATACTTTCCAGTTCATAAGCCATCACAAATAAATCATGCTTCACAATTCCAAACATAAATCTTAGCATGATACTACTTGTAATTAATTTAATTCAATCCTAGCATGGTGCTAAATCACCAAAATATGCTAAGTACGCGAACGTACCTTGAGTACGATCTTAAAATCGCCACGACTAATAAAAATTGCTTACTTCATGTCTCCTACACATTAAAATCATAGTAGAGTATTAAAATCCACTCTAACAAATTTCCAGCAATATAATATATACTATATTAAAACCCCTCATAATTTAATTAAAATAAGCTGAAATCATATTTAAAACATCATACTTAGTCCCAAATAATGGTTAATTGAAATTTCTTCAAGAAACTTAATAGTAAATGCTCTACATAAAATTCCAGCACTTTTTTTTAATTAAAACTTGCTTTTATTTAGCCTTAAAACACTTTAATCAAAGATCTAAATTATAATACATCATAATCCTTCAATAATTCATAAATCAAGAACATAGGGTTTCAAAAATTGGGGCTTTTAAATTAAAATCATAATTTAAAAATTAATTAGCATAATACTTTTAATCAAACATCAAAATCAAATCCCAAAACTCATAATTATCAATTAGATTTAAGCATAGATTAATTTCAAACAATAAAGGTTAAGTTTTTTTTTTATTTTTTTTAATTTTTTTTCTTTCGAAAAAGGGGACTGCCGACGGCAGACCGACGCCACTGTCGGCTGCTGCCAGTGCTGGTGGCCGCCGCTGCTGCCGACTGGGTTGCTGGTGGTCGATGGCCCACCGGTGGTGGTGGTTGACGGCGGTGGTGGTTTGAAATAAAAGGGGAAGGGGAAGAAGAAAGAAAAAGAAAGAAGAAAAATAAGGAGAAAAGAGAGAGAAGTTTACCTTGGGTTTTCTCCACTTTGGCAAAGTTGATTTGCCTCATAAGAGGGATATTTATACCCCTTCTCTACCAACCCTTTTCCCTAAACTTTCCTCTTTTAATTTTCCTAATCCCTTCCCTAATAAAATTTGCTAAAATCATACTTTCCTAAAATAAACCCTAACTTTTATAAAATAATTAATTAATTATACTTTAATTTTTATAAAATATTTCCAAATTTACATAAAATAAGTAATTAAAATACCATAATTAAAATGTTAAAATTATTTAAATACTTTATAAAATACATTTTTAAAATAAAATACGTATATAAATACGGGGTATTACAAATAGGAAAATTTGTCAAAAATAAAATGACCTTTGGCCGGTCTTCCAAAAATAAAACGACCTTTTGATTATTCCGGAATAAAACGACCTTTGACATAGATCTGCTCAAAATAGAATATAAAACCGGCAACCTGTGTAAAAGGTTACTACCTGGCACGTGTCGCTTTATAAGTGGTTAAGATTATTTTTTTTTAATTTATTTTGATTTTTCTAAAAATTGATTCTTAATTAGAAAAAGACTTTTCTGAAAAAAAAATAAAACCTATTTCTCTCTCCTCCCTCCCCTTCTCCGTCATCAACTCTGGTTGAAACCCCACCCCACCGACCACCACCAACTCACCTCACCTCCCCTACATGATTACACCTCTTGCCCTGACCACCCATACATCCTAACACCCACCCCGCAAACAACCATTAACCATTCGACCGCCCTTAAAACCACTCCAAAACTATCTCAGGAAGATGTGGTTGGCGTGAGGGTTTGAAGGAGGGAGATGGTCGCATTGGCTGGGGGTTGGGTTTGTGTAGGTTCCTAGGATAGAGATGGTGGTCGACGTGAGTTTGGTGGTTGGCGAAGGGCTGGATTCGTGCAAGGGTATGTAGTGGTCGCAAGGGGTCGGGTTTGCGAGTTGGGTTCGTTGGGAGCTAGGTTCTCTAGGGGTGTGGTTGGCGAAGGGTTGAGTTCTTGAGGGGGTCATAGTGGTGGTCGGCAAGGGGCTATCTTTCGTGGCTGGTGGAGACGGGGGTAGGGGTGCTGTCGGGGTTGAGTGGTGGTGGCAACACTGTTGAAACCTTAAAAGGGTGGGGGGCTATTTGAGAGGGGTTATTGGTTTTTTAAAAAATAAATAAATTTCTTTTTTAATTAAAAAATTGATAAAAAAATACTACCAATGAGAAAACGACACTTGGCACTTAACCTATAAAACAGGTAGCTAACCGGTCACGTTCTATTTATGGAAGATGTATGTCAAAGGTCGTTTTATTCCGGAATAATTAAAAGGTCGTTTTATTTTTGGAAGACCGACCAAAGGTCGTTTTATTTTTGACAAATTTTCCTTACAAATATTCATTTAAAGGCCTTCTCTGCAACCATGGCTCTCAGGGATTGGATGTGACCCTCTTCCCTACAGTGTTCCCTCTCTTTTTAGAACAATGGTTTTATTCTCTAGATGCCAAGCACATTGCAACTTGACAAGATGTCATTGAAAGTTTCTTGAATCATTACCAATGTAACATTCAAACCAAGACTTCTGAACGTGAGCGCTAAATTCTTAAATACAAATAAATTGAATGATTCACTGCCTATTTGAGTTGGTGGATAGAAACGGCTGCGCAAATGGTTAAGCCACCAAAGGAGAAGGAAATAGTTCATCTCTTTATTCTAAATATGACCCGCAAGTACAGGAAATATCTCAAATTCCTGCCATTGAACAATTTCGAAGTTGTATACTACCTCCGTTAAATGTTATGTGCAACTTTGGGTATTATTTGTGAGATATAAAATATTCCAAAGTTGCACATAACATTTAACGGAGGTAGTACAATATTGGCATCAATATTGAGGACGAGCTAATAAAGACTTGCTATTAGTAATAACTATACTTGGAAAAACAACAAGAACAACGAACTTCCTTCTTCTTCGTCTTCTAAGCCCGAAAATATTGCAACAATGTAAGCCAATACAATCTTAATGAAGTTTTAGCTCTTGATACTCCATTGCTCAAGAAAAGGAGAACTTACACTCCTTTGGGAATGACTTATGATGTTGCCTTTGATCGCCCACAATTAAGGATTGATTATACCTATTGGGCCATTTCTAGAGCCAAAACCTAAAGAAAGGAGTGTCAAAAGGAACCCTAATTCTCACTACAAGTTCCACCAAGGAAAGGGTCACTCTATTGAACAGTGGTTGAATATCAAAGATGCACATTTAAGATTTGGTTGATGCGTGCGAACAAACTTCCTATCCCTCCAGGCGCCAAGAACTAATGAAGACAAGGCGCACGGCGAGTCCTTCGTGTAATATTTCATGATTTATTTTTCTATTGTTCATTCCCCAGGAAAAATATAAGCACTACTTTGTTTTTATTTCTATCGCGCGATGACAATATTGTCGTGACACGGCACAGAGTAACGCGACTTGGTTTGTGGTTTAGTCCGGTCTAGACCGTACTCTAAACAATCATAATGGCTAATCCTTTCAGTGTTTTCCAAATATTACAACATAGGGACGGTACACAGATTTAAAGTAGAAAAGAGAGATAGAGAGCAATAGAGATAGTGACCCATGTGATGGAAAGAGAGAATATATGTGCAAATATGCAATGTTGCAATATTTATAAAACTTCCTAATTTGGTAATTATTGCAATATATGTGAAACGGATAAAGTATATGCTACTTAATGCTCATGCATCGCTTGCGTTTTTCATAAAATTTTAGATAAACTTTTTGATTTAAATGTTTATCATTATTACACACAAATTACTTTTTAAAAGGCATATATCCCCGTTTGATAATGTACTTATGATATATAAAAAGACGATATCATTGATTTGTTCAACTAACAATGTACTTTTTTTATAATTTTATTAGTAAATAGAATATATGTGTTGTTTCACTTTGCTACTTAATATATCTGCTTCTCCAGAATTGAATTAATGATCACTTGATAAATATTTTTGTAAAGAATAAAATTAAAAATTCATCAGCAATTATTAGTAATTAGACGAAGCCCGTGCAATGCACAGTTTATTTGTCTTTTTTCAAATAAAATATTCTATATATTTATCCAATAAATTTTGTAGGTCTTATTCGCTTGCTTTTTATTTGATTTTATTTAAGAAAAGCAAACTAATGCTTAGTATGTTCTATATATTTGATTTTTTTTTATACGGAAAGCAAACTAATGCATTGCATACTCTGTTTTAGATATTTTTATATTATAAAATAAATTAATAATTTTTTATAGGAAAATTATTTATATTATAAAAAGTTAGTATTTTATTTTTATAATTTATTTAAACTTTTTATTCTAAAATAAATTACAATCCTCTTCTTCATTGGGTAAAATACTATTTTCCTATGTGGCGCTCTAGAATCTCTTTAAAAACTATGGACTACTCTTTATTTTATTTTACTAGATGAAAGCTCGTGAGATGCCCATTTTTTTATTTTATTTACGGAGTACTTAAATTTCACAAAAAGATAATATTCTGAATTAAACCATATAATATTTTGATTAATTTTCTTGTTAGAAAATGATAGTTCTTACTCATTCATTGGTGTTATTTTGTGAAATTGTATTAATAATGAATAAATAAATCATAAATATGATGTCTCATCGGTAAAATATTACGATAGTTATATCCCCTTAGACATTCTTTTTCATATATCAAATTATAATAATAAAATTTATGTTCAACAAATATTTTGATACACATAAACACATGTAAAAAAAATTATTAGATACACAAATTTATATGTATTTAGGGTAAAAATACCCTAGACATGTAGACCACCAGAGAGGTCCACGTGTCAAAGCTTGACAGTTCTCCACGGACCACTCACCAGTTGACACGTGGCAGCCTCAGATGTCAGCAGAATTGCGGCCTTCAAGGCCCAATTCTCGAGAAAGCCGCAATGCGGCGCGGCCTACCAATCCTAGGTCAGAGTAACCTGGGGAGGGGAACTTTTCCCAACGACCTTATAAATAGGGATATATTCCCTTATTTTGGAGACACAATCAATCATTCATTATTACACCCAACTTTCTCTCTCATTAGATAACACCTGTCTCGAAATCCGAGAATATCCCACCTAAATTTTCGCACCCTTTTACTCTCTTTCAAGTACTAACTTGATCGTCGGAGGCGGGGCTCCAACCATCCGGAGTTTCCGTTGTTTTTGCAAGTCTTCGAGCTGTAACTCTCTCGAGGGACAAAAACATTCAAAACATTTGGCGCTGTCTGTGGGGAGAGTATGTAACACCCCCCGATTTACTAACTAATAATAAACAAGAATTAAAGGAAAAATAAACAACTTTGAATAAAACTACGGAAGCATACACCTAAATCGGAAGTATTACCGCCACACTCGACAACCTGTCAAGTGTTAAGGCTTACAAAGTCACAATAATTGCAACCCAACAAATCTAGGTGAGCTATTTATCCTACTTTACAAACTCGATATAAAAACACTAATCGATCACTTGAGGTCCTTTAGCTACGATCACCTGATCATCCTGCTAAAACAATTTTGTCTGCTCACCATTAAGGAAAAATTCCAAAATAGATCGTTGCAGGGCCACCATAAGAAAAAGACATGGCCACAAACACAAGTATGTAGCACAACAAAATAACACACACGTCAGCAAAAAGCTGAGTAATCACCACATATCAGAATACAAAGAATAATTGAATAATCTATATTACTAGCTCAATTAAATAATGTAGTTTAAAACTACATTACGCATTGTACTCTGAAAATAACCTTTATCAATTCAACCTCGAATAAAAATAATCCTTTACTCAACTCATAACCAATAGTGTGCCATGCTCTTTGTTCTATACCTAGCCTTGGACATGGGTAAGTGGAATAACAAACTAAAAAGTATAAAAACTTGAATACTCTTAGTAACCAGAAAATACCTTGAACCAGACCACATACGGGCCAATTTCCACTGTAGGAGACCATAGAAAAATAAATAATAAAGATTGTACCTCATTCTTAACCCATAATTATCATCCTTTTACCAACATGCCAAGGACTAACGGTGTGTTTGGATAGAAGGAGATGGAAGGAAAAGAAGGGGAGGGAAATAGAGAGATGTGATATCTTTCATTTGGATAACAAATGAGGAAGGGAGGGAATTGGAGGGGAGAGAAATGGAGGGATTAAATTGTAGGAAAATGATCCCTCCAACAATGGAAAGATTTGGAAGGAAAACTTACCATTCTTCTCTCCCCTCCCTTTCCCTCCCCTCCTCTTCTCCTCCCTCCCCTTCTTTTCCTTCCTCTAATGTTATCCAAACACACTGTAAGTATATAACGCCGAGCCTCAAACCAAGAACAAAACAATAATTCTCAACCTTTTGATCTCATACATTGATCAAATAATCTTTCACATGATAATAAATAATATCTCAATATTGGCAAAGGTTCCTAATTCATATATGATGACATATTCGGTTCATAAAACGTCTCAACTCTTAGGGCAATAAAACTAGTACCCAAATATAATCAAATTTTAACCCAATATAATATTAGTAACCCTAAAACCTCAAGAACAATACTCCTTAAAACAACAACATTAAAACCCTAGAAATAACACAATCAATCAATGCGACAATTAAATCATACAATACCACACACTAACCATATACATATAAATCATGATCATATATAATTCACAATAATAAAATTTACATATAACAATACGAAGTACAATCAATACTAACAATTTATAATCAAACAAAATCAAGAAATAAGATTCGTGTGATTACTAGACAAAAATATAAACATACGACTCCAAGAATTGATAGTCTGATTACGTTCCGAAAAATAATACTCCAAGAATTATCAATAATGAAACTAATTAAGGTCACGCATACAATACTCACTGCACACACATATTGCTTTATATACTTTTGCTAATGCAAAAGCATATAAAACGAAATCATGAAGTCAAAATCCATCAAAGGAAATTGAATCCCCACGAATAATTGAGGTGTTGTGCGTGAATGAGAGGTCCGTGCAAGCAATTTGCAAAGATAAAGGTTTTAATAAGGGTCACGGCCGCACTGACCTTTCATAAACTTATCAGGGTTAAAATAGTTTATATACGCTTAGAAATTAAGAGTCGTATTTAAAAAATACGAGTAGGGTTTTAAAGTCTAAAATAAAAATATGAGATTAGAAAAGTTATATAATAAATAAAAATAAATTATATATAAAATCATAAAATATTCGGGTATTACAGAGTACCTCAAAGATGGTTCAAGAGTCTGTACCACCTCCTGTTCCCAACAATCCTCAACCAGTTAACTCAAACATTCCTCCGCCGGAATCTCAGCCGTAGGTAATATGATGATGACAATGTCGAAACGTATGTGGACAAAGATGCACTACTAGAAAAAGGCGTATCTTTGACGGAATGGTTCTGATGGACACTTAATTCTGTCGGAAAAGTCGGAATTTCCGACGGATTTAAAAATTTCCCGCGTCCTTTCCGCGTAAACCCTTAACGCATTTTCTGTGACACGAGGGGTTTTCGTGTCCTTTCCACATAAACCATTAACGCGTTTTCTTCCCCGTTCATCATATATTTCTCGCGTCACACAAAAGTACACCGTGACACGGGAAAATTTCCTGTCTGACGGTGGGATTTCCCGTGTCACGATACACTTTGCCGTGTCGCGGTATACTTTTTTAGGGTTTTTATCTTTTTAGGGTTCCGTGTGTTCCCTCAGCACATTTTTCCCATAAATACCCCCTCATTTCTGATGTACGGGGCATCAATAAACTCTCTCATTCTCTCTTCTATGCTCTAGCCTAAACACTAGCCTACCCTATTCTCTCAAAATACCTTCCCTAAGCATTCCAAGGAGTCCGTACTTTACCTGGGGTTCTATTCTTAAACCACGGCGTGAAAGGTAGAACTGTTTGAGGGGTTGGCCCCAAATCAATTCTATTTAATTTAATTTAATTCTATTTTAATTATTGTTTTATTAATTTTCCTTGAAGTTACTAACGCGTTTATTGTTTTTATATTAGCAAGCAAACAAAATCAAAGTAAGGAATCATATTCCTTTTATTTCTATTATTTTTCTAACGATTTTATATTGTTGGATTTATTGCTATGTTGCTTCCAATACTAATGTTTATTCTATTATTATTTATTGATCACCATATTGCATGTTTAAAGGGAATATGTAATTGAAAAACAGGACTAATAAGATAATTTGGACGACCGGTTTAGGTTCCTTTAATCTTATTATTAAATCAAAGTGCTCACCAATATTTTAGAATTATATGTTGCATTAATATTCAACCAATTTAGCATAATAATAGTTTGGAGCGAATTGAATATTTTGTTTGTATGCCTTTGAGATCACAGGAATACTTTTCACAATAAGAATCGAGTAGAGGCCAATACGGGCGAATGTGACTCCATGACTCACTTCGTACCATCATCCCCGATCCTCCTTTCGTGGTTCCGAACCATATGCAGTTAGTAATCTCATGGATTATGAATAGGGTGTAACCTTCACGGGTCAATTGTTGTTGCCTATCGTTGTCCCTTTTCGCGGTTGCCTTAAATGATTCATGAACGGTTTACAAGTTCCTTAAAAACTTGTTGGCGGCTCCCTATTTTCCTTGTCCCTAATCGTGTCCCTATCGTAAATGTCAATTCCCACTTCTTATGAGCGCCAAGCATATTCACAACATGCTTTAACATAGGCGCACTTCGAACGACGCCTACACATGGCATACACCAACCTCATGTATCTATATCGGTTGGATGATGCTAGGTGGTGTCGTTGTTTCTCGGCTACATTGAAGGGCATTGCCCAAAAATGGTTTATCAATTTGCCAGGCGGTTCTATTAATAGCTTTAAGAAGCTTGCCTTCTTGTTTGCTTCCAACTTCTCAATGAACATCCCTGCTAAGAAAACAAGTCTCAACTTGAGCACCATTAAGCAGGGAGAGAGAGAAGGGCTTCGCTCCTATGTCAGGCGGTTCAATCTGATAAGAATTCAGATTCAAGGACTGTCTGACGAGGTAGCTTTTACAAACTTCTTTAAGGGTCTAAAGGACGGGTCAACTTTTAAGTTTGACCTCGTCAAGAAAGGGAAATTCATCTTGCAGGGGGCACTGAGGGAGGTGGGAAGCTATATTCAAGCAATCGACCTCTGATCGCCTAGAAATCAGTCAGACTCCAAGAAGTCTGACAAACAAAAAGACAACCGGTCTGCTCTGCCGGCGAAGAAAAAAGAAGAGACCAAAAAGAGAAAAGAAGTCTGGACAGTTAATGATTTTGACCAGCCGTCACAGAAGAAAAAGAAAGAGTTTAAACCGTACGTCCCCAAGTACGAGTTTAACAAAGACTGCAACTCTATCCTCATGGAGATAAAGGACCAGTTGTCTCTTGAGAAGCCGAATCCAATGAAAAGTTCCTTCTAGTCATGGAACAAGAACAAATTCTGCTAATACCATGAGGAAATTGGCCATGACACCAACGACTGCTTTAGTTCGCAGAGGGCGTTGGACCGTCTTGCTGACAAGGGGATGTTGAAGTCCTACATTATCAAGTCCAAAGGGACTAATAAGAAGAACCCGGGAAAGTCTTCCAAGACTGCCCAGCCTACTAGTAGCTCGGACATTGACAAAGAGCCGGTCTACACCATAGTAGGCGGGTTCTCATGCGGTGGCCCGATCATCCGGGGCACCAAGAGCCATCTTCGAAAGATGGACAAGGCTGCTGATGAAGATCAGGCATCTACCAGTAGCACCTTCCCAGACGTCCTTATTACTGAGAAGGATTGGGGCAGCGTCTGCCATCCACATGACAATCTGGTCGTTATTGAATGTAAGGTCGTCAATCAGATGGTTGGGCGGATCCTTATAGACACCGGCAACCATTGGACATCATCAGCCTCAAGTGCTTATAGAAGCTCAAGTACAAGCCCAACAGCATGCACCCGGTTACCCATCCCCTAGTCGGCTTTAGGGGTGGAATGGTGTACCCAATTGGCAGGATTGATTTACCCATCCGGCTAGGCAAAAAAGGAGAAGGGCAACACCTAGTCGTCAAGTTCTTGGTGTTTGACGAGTTGACTGCCTATAACATCATTTTGGGCCGTCCAACTCTGAACGAGTCCAAGGCTGTTATTATCCCTTCCCTCATGCTGCTGAAATATGAGAGGGATGATGGTTCTGTTGGCTCCCTGAATGGAGATCAGAAGACGACACGGGAGTGTTATTTCTCAGCCGTCAAGTCCACTGTGGCCTCAGACGGCTAAGGGCAGGAGCCAATAGACCTTGATGAAGTCAAGGATCCCAACCCATCCCCACCAGCAGCCGGAAAGAAAAGAAAAGCTGCTCAGCTGGTGGAGGTGAAGAAAGAGATGAAATAGCGATGACTGACCGGAGAACGGTCAGATGAGCTCTGTCCCCAGCCGGCTGGAGAACATATTGATATCGCTCTGGATGATAGCCGTCCAGAGCGTACTATCAAGGTGGGAACGGCTGCTTATGCTAAGTTAGGTGCAAACATGCACCTTCTGCTAAAATAATTCAAGGACATTTTTTCCTTTGAAGTGGAAGAGATGCCAGGCGTCAGCCCGGATCTCGCTGTCCACAAACTCGCCGTGGATCCAAAAAAGAAGCCCATCCGGAAAAAGAAAAGAAATCACGGCGAAGAAAGAAGTCAAGTAGCAGCTGCCAAAGTGAAAAAGCTCTTAGACGCTGGGTTCATTCGGCCATGTAACTTCCCCGACTGGGTTGTGAATGTTGTTCTTGTAAAGAAGCCGAATGGAACCTGGCGCATGTGTGTTGATTACACAGACCTCAACAAGGTATGGTTTTCCGTTCACAAAGATCGACAATCTTGTCGACTCTACAGCCGGTCATGCCTTGATGAGTTTCATGGATGCCTATTCCGGCTTCCATCAGATACGTTTGTGGAAAAAAAATCAAGAGAAGACAGCCTTCGTCACTGATCAAGGGTTATTTAGCTATACTGTGATGCCGTTTGGCTTGAAGAATGCGCCTACTACTTTCTAACGAATGATTAACACAGTCTTCATTAATTAAATTGGGAGGAATGTAGAGGCTTACATTGATAATATGATAGTCAAATCCAAGCTACAGACGGATCATCTTGCTAATCTCTGAGAAACCTTCACCACACTCGGGCGGCATAAGGTCATGTTGAATCCTAAGAAATGCGCCTTTGGTGTTGAGCCTGGGAAGTTTCTCGGATTCCTGATTAAAAAAATAGGGATAGAGGCTAACCCCGAGAAGCTACAAGCGGTAATTGACATGAAGTCACCCCGCACTATCAAGGAATTTTAGAGAATAATCGCTTGCCTAGCGGCATTAGGAAGATTCCTCAACCGGTCAGGTGACAAATGCCTTTACTTTTTCCAAGCAATCAGGAAAAATACTAGATTTGAATGAGGGGATGATACTGAGGCAGCCTTTCAGAAACTGAAATAACACTTGCACTCTTTGCCAAGGTTTGTTAGCCCTCTGCCCAAGGAGACGTTATACATGTACTTAGCCGTCTCAGACTATACCCTCAGTGCTGTTCTTCTTGCTGAGGGAGACGGCGTCTAGCTCTCGGTCTTTTTCATTAGCCATGTACTCAGAAATGCAGAACTCCAGTACCCCATGGTTGAAAAATTTGGCCTTGCTCTTTATATTGCATTCAAGAAGCTGAAACCATACTTCTTGGCACATCCGGTGGTGATCTACACTTATCAACCCCTCAAGCAGCCAATATCTACCTTGGAGTCATCCGGCAGAATGTTAAAATGTGCTATTGAAATGCAAAGTCTTGAAATCACTTACGAACCAAGAAAGGCAGTGAAAGGTCAGGCGTTTGCCGACTTCATTGTTAAAATCAGGTTTGGAAAGTGTATGTAGATGGGAGCTCTACAAAGAACGGCTGTGGTGCAGGTATTATCTATGAATCTCTTGAGGGGGACAAATTTGAGTATGCACTACGTTTCAAGTTCCAGGCCTCAAACAATGAGGCGGAGTATGAAGCCCTACTAGTCGGTATCCGCATGTGTAAGGTGGTAGGGGCAACAAAAATTGATGTCTATTCTGATTCACAATTGGTTGTTTCCCAGTATCTGGGTTAGTATGAAGCCCATCCGGCTATGATCAAATACCTTCAAGAAGTCAAAGAAGAGGCTGGGACACTTGAAGAATTCCATCTAAGTCAAGTGCCTAGGTTTGACAACAATCAGGCGGATGCCTTTTCCAAGTTGGCATCTTCCGCCTGCTGTGATACGCCTCGGTAAGTCTTTTGGGAAGTTCTAGAAAAGAGAAGAATATATGAAAAGCTCATTGGAATCCTGGACCAAAGCTCTACCTAGATGGATAGCTTCCGGGCTTACCTGACAGACGGAACACTTCCTGATTCACTACAGGAGGCAGTCGTCATGAAGAAGAGAGCTGCAAACTTCGAGATGAGAAATGGAGAGCTCTTCAAAGCTAGCTTCCTTAAGGCTTTATTGAAGTGTGTTACCCCCGAAAAGGGAAAAGAATTTCTCGAAGAATAGCATGCAGGATACTGCGCCTCTTATTTAGGCGGCAGATCTTTGGCCATCAGAGCTAGGTGGCACTACTTCTGGCCAACCCTTGAGTCAGATGATGGAAATTGTTAAAAAATGTGACAAATGTCAAAGATTTGGCAAGTTAATTCATCGTCCGACCACTGATCTAACGACAATCCACAACCCAGTCCCGTTTACTAAATGGGGCATAGACATTCTGGGTCCTTATACGCATGCACCAGGCGAAAAATGCTATACCTTGGTGGCTTTGGATTACTTCACCAAATGGGTGGAGGCACAGGCAGTCAAGAACATCAAGACAAAGGATGTCATCTCTTTCATCTGGAAGAACATTATCACCTAGTTTGGGGTACCTATGTGTATGGTGTTTGATAATGACCCTTAGTTTGAGACGCCTCAACTCAAAACTTGGTTGGGAGATCAAGGGATCTCACATTGTTTTGCATCAGTCGGCTGACCCCAAGAAAACAACCAAGTTGAAGCTTTCAACAAACTCATCTCAGACGGCATCAAAAAGAAAATTGAAAGAGCTGGTGGTTTATGGGCAAAAGAATTAATTCATGTCGTATGGGCCATCCGGACAACTGCAAAAGGGGCAACCGGTGAAACCCCTTTTCTCATGGTATACGGTGCCAAAGCCTTCTTTCCCATCGAGCATTATGAGCCGAGTCTACGAGTCATGCTATACGATGAAGAGGCAAACTGGGAGGCCATGCGGCTAGCATTGGACTTACTCCCAGAACGCAGGGGCAATGCCACCTTGCATCATGAGATATACCGTTTGAGAATGACAAGAGCCTACAACAAGAAATACATAAGCGTCCTTTGAACGTTGGCGACTTTGTGTTACGTAAAATGGAGGCAACTGGTAGGGCCAACGAGCTTGGGAAGCTAACTCCTAATTGGGAAGGCCCCTACCAGATTTATGATGAAGTTAGAGATGGCACCTACCGCTTGGAAACCCTAGACGCAGAAGCCTGCCTAGATTTTGGAATGTAAACAACTTACAAAAGTACTACTTTTGAGAGCTGTAAATTTTTTGTACATAAGAAGTATATAAATGAAAAAGTTGCTTTTTGTTTTCAATTATGTGATTGGTTTTATTGTTTATTTTACACCGTCTGGGCAATGCACAGACGGTCCATTATTATTTATTAAATAAGCTAAGTTTAAAACTTAGCAGCTAAAATCAACGTCCAAGTTACATGCGGCCAATGGACAGTTACTAAACTAAGCACAAAAAGGCTTAGTGGCTACACAACCGGTCTAGACTAAGATGGGAGACAAATGGCCAGATGGTTGTATATTTTAAAATCGGTACATGGCGTCCGGCGACGCCCCTCTGGGTGTTATCGTCGCAGATTGCACTTTATTGTTTGCTCTACGTATGCATGCAGACGACAAAAATTGAATGACCTAATTGGTTAACTCATAGCTGTCTGACCGGAATAATCAAAAGAACAACTAAGTATTCGAGAAACTGGATGCCCTAGGACATCAGCCGGCTAACTAACAAAGTTCTTACTTAGATTATTTATTCCAAAATTGCACAGGTTCTGCTAGTGGGGCAAAGGAGCATTGTGTAATGGATATGCAATCACCCCAGATGGTTATTTACCGCTTGGGTAAGAGGCTGGAACGCCTGTTTTAATGGACGAATGTGCACTTGGTTTGGGGCAATCATTATTTTGATTGATTGGCTTACAAACATCTCATACTCCTTAAAGTATCAAACATTTCTAAGCCAATCAATCAATCTAAGTTGAAATTAACCACACAGTCGCCTAGGGGCAAGGATAACTGGATTACTATTTGCCGCATGCTATTTATAAGTTAGGCAAAATATCAAGTATATATGCAAAATTCAAAATTCAAACGCAAACGTAATATATGCAAAATCGACTAAGTCGAAATACTTCATTAATTAAATTGGCACAAAGGCCGAATAATATTGTTAACCGGATAAGCAACCGATGAAAAGAAAGAAAAGATTGTTATCCGACTCCATAGTCGGCAAAATACAAATATACACGGCGCACAGGCCGGAAGGAAAGATAAATGGCATACTGTCGCAGAAAGAACGGGTGGCTGATTTAGGGCTGCTAAGGCTGCTGCTCCGGCTAGTTCTGACCGGCTTCGGGGTTTTCTTCATTTGTCTCAACTGTTTGGACTTTGTCAGTCTGGAATTGGTTGGCTTGACCCCCTTGACCTTCAACCAGCTTCTTCTCATCATCAGAAACCTCATAGCCCAATTCTAAGGCCCAGGCCTTGAACGGAGGCGGGGCCTGCTCACCTAGAGCTTGGGCATCGTACACCGCAGTAGCATAGTCATACCTAAGTTTGAACACTTCAAACTCCACATCTGGGTAAAGAAGACTACAGTTAATCCTCAAACAAGCCTCAGTGTCCCGCTTATTCTCTGAGATCATCCGGTTTTGCTCCTTAGAGAGCTCCTCTTAATGTTGGTTCCTCAGATTAACCAATTGCACCCCCAGCCGGCTGACGTCCACCATTAGCTTGGTGTTTTCTTGATCAGCTCCTTCCAATGCCTTGAGATCAGATTGTGCATTTTTCAGCATTTCCTCAAGGTCATTCGCCCGGTTGTTGGCGGCATCGTTAGCAGTCGTCAGATTCCAGATCAGCTCCTCCTGTTTCAACTCTACTGCTTTAATTTCTATATCGTACATATATTTAGCATATTCAGCAGAGTTGAGAGATTGAGTGGCCCTCTTCTTAGCATCATTTACCTCTTCTTGCTTTTGCATGAAGGGGCCCCGTAACTCGTCTACCCTCAGCATTACCTAAGAAGGGCCAGACAGAAAGTTAAGTACTTAACAAAAAGGGGAAGAAAGGAAAATGAAATGTTAAATAGAAAGTAACCTACCTTTGCAAGCAGGCCTTAAATGCGGTCGAAGTCCACCTACAAGTCAGGCACAGAGTTCTTCTCCAATCGGGTTAGGATCCTCACCATCCGCTTAGCGAACGCCTGCATATCAGGCGCCTTGAAGGTAACATCTGCACCATAATAAGTACTTGGTGAGAGGGTTGTAGCATAGTCGACATTCATTCTCTGTCGACTGCTAACTGAACTTCCAGAGGGGTCGATCTTAGTCTTGACTCGCATGAAGTCAAGCGGCCAAGGAATTTCAATGCGATCCTTACCTTGAGTCTGGGGCTTTGGAGTCTCCCCCTCCCAAGACATTGCAGCACCGGTTGCAACAGTGAGTGGCTCGCCACTCTTCGATGCCATAGAGGCATCCGGCGCGTTCTTCGCAGTGCGCTCTAAGCTTTCACTCAGAGCATTCAGCGCTGAAGGAGTTTTTCCCCGGTCGTAGGATGATCCAAGGTGGAGAAGAGGTTGTTTGGGAAGGGTTTTTCTTAGCAGACTTAGCAAGAGTCTTGCTTAACTCCTCACCCGGCCTCTTGATCAGTTTTGAGATGGAATGGGGAATAGATTTGCTGGCACCCTGTAGATAAAGAAACAAGGTAACAGCCGGCAAAGAACTCAAGAAAAATAAAGAAAAGCAATGAAGAATATCAGGTGGTCTTACCCTGCCCTTTTTGGCCTCGACGGCTGCTTTCTTTGCAAGCAATTGTTCCTTGCGCAGCTGCACAGCAGACTTAGCCGGCGTTTTGTTTGGGTCCACCATTCTTAGCACTTCATCTGCAAGCAACAAGTAAAACAGTCAAACCAATAAACTCAAAAATTGAAGTGCATAAACAGAAGCGGTAAATTGCCGGATGTATAGTAAGTCTACCCTTTGGGAACATTGTGCTAAGCCCATAGGCGGAAAGGAATCTTTCATCCTTGAAAAAATCCGGATGGGGGATCCAGTTTTAGGGCACAATTATCTGAGTCCCATCCCCCAAGGGCTCAGTTGTGGTCTCGAAGAAACCCGGCTCCATTATTTACTCGTAGGCTCTACAGCGCACAATCTACCTAGAAGAGCCGGCTCCTTATTGTACCAGCACAAGCTCCGGTTGTGTCTCAGCGTGGGAGAGGAGATCAAATAAAACTTCTCCTTCCAGTCGGTCCATTTGGACACTGTGTCCAAAGTCATTAAGTATTGAGGGAGACTGGTCAGTGTATACCACGCTCCATAGCCGCCTGGTGCCCTGCTCATATAATGCATATGAGCAAAGGCTGCAAAGCTGGGCTCCAAATTCTGAAACTTGCATGCGGCGATGTAGCTCAGAATGTAAACTCGGGAGTTTGGGGTGAGCTGCCAGACGCCCAAGTCATACCCCTTCAAAATCTTTCTGATTCCCTTGTAGAGAGGGAAGCGGAGACCGGCTGTAATCACGGCCTCGTTGTAAACGAAATAGTTGTTAGCATTCTCTATTTCGTCTCCCCCCAAGCCAGCATCGCCTCCACAGGCGGAACCTTTATTTGCCACCCCTGTCCGAAGGGGTGCCTCACTTAAAAAGCCTCAAAGCTGCTCTTCAATAGAGCTATATCGTTAGGGAGCATGCTCGTCTTCATTAGATCCGAAAATCTGGTCCTTTAGCCAGTTGCTGGTAGTCAGCCGCAAAGTTGTCTTGATTAGAGCCGGACGCCTGTAATCCTGATCTCCTGGCGGCCTCTTCTCCGCCTGACTCTTCCCCTGACTCATGAGAGGAGGTGGCATCCTCACCGCCTGCCTCCCTTAGACTGGTGTCACTTGGGTGGAAGGGGCGCCACTCGGGGAACCACTTTGCCCCTCCGATCTCTCATATTCCTCATCAGGAACAACTTCATCTGTGGTCACTTCCCTAGCGCGCCGCCTTCTCGGCTTGATAGTCGTTTTCTTAACTCTTGCCATTATGTCCTACACAGACACAGAGAGGGAGAAATTCGGAGATGAGCAAAGTAGTTCTGATTGTCCAGAAAAGGCACCCCCGGTTCTAGATTCAGCCGTACTAGAAGACCGGCTGAATGTCCTAGGCAGTGCCATGTGTGTGGATGGGGAGTCCATTTTTTATTTTCAATGTAAATGTACACAGGCAGATAAAGAATGTATACAAGCGGAAAAGTGAAAAAAGCTGAAAGAAGGGAGAGGCGGTTACCTTTATCTAAACTCTAAAAATCTAAAAACAGCCTCAGACGGTGACCGGATGTGTTGTCTAGGACGCACACGGAAGTCTCAAGAAATCTGATGCAGGCGGGAGCAGAGTATCTCTCACTAGAATCTCTCTTTCTCTCTCTAGAAAATCTCAAGTTGTGAAAATGAGAGGAGAGAGAGAGAGGGTGTAAAACCCTATTTATAGAGGGATAAAACAGGGGCATCCCCATCACACCCCAAAAGGTGAACAGTCGTTTTTACTGTTCATCACCCCCAAAAGGTGAGGGGCAGATGTGTACGGTAAAAATACCCTAGACATGTGGACCAATCAGAGAGGTCCACGTGTCAAAGCTGGACAGGTCTCCATGGACTACTCACCAGCTGACACGTGGCAGCCTCAGATGTCAGCAGAATTGCGGCCTTCAAGGCCCAATTCCCGAGAAAGCCGCAAGCGGTGCGGCCCACCAAACCTAGGTCAGAGTAACCTAGGTAGGGGAACTTTTCCCAACGACCTTATAAATAGGGAGATATTCCCCCATTTTGGGGACACAATCAATCATTTATTACACCTAACTTTCTCTCTCATCAGAGAACACCTGATCTTAGAATATGAGAAGATCCCACTTAAATTTCTGCACCCTTTTACTCTCTTTCAAGTACTAACTTGATCGTTGGAAGCGGAGCTCCAACCATCCGGAGTTTCCGTTGTGTTTGCAGGTACAACTCGCACCGGACCAGTCTTCGAGCTGTAACTCTCCCGAGGGACAAAAACACCCAAAGAAATATGTAAGATGTATTATAATTTTTGTGTATAAAAAAAGTATTATTATTTAAAAAAAAAATACCATTTTTGCTTCAATAGGATCACAAACATCATTCACAATCAACTACATCTTATCTAAAAAAGTGGAGATATAGAACACTAAAATGTTAGCTAAAAAATAAGATTGATGGAATATAAATCAGTTTATTTACCAGGAAGTGAAAATTTGCTGCAAAAATAATCAAAAAGTAATTGTATTTATAAATCAAATATGCATTGGATTTTTTTCATTCTCCCTAATTGCTAGAAGAACAGTATTCTAGAAAAATTGAATCATTATTTTGTTGGCATTGACAGGGTGATATTGATTCTTCGGTTCTTCTCACGGCTTCATGCGTTCGTTAAGAAAAACCATCAAAATGCACAAAAGCCACAAAATAAGAGAGGAAAGGTAAAACAAAGAGGAAAACCATAAAACTAAGCATTCGTTAAGAAAGAAAGCCTTTAAAATAAGGTAAAAGCAACCTAAATACTCATCAAATGGGTGCCATTTATGACACCCATCATGCACCTCAAGCTGCTTGATTTGTAAGTTTAGAGGAAGATCAAGGCCTCTAACCAAGGCCATGACTTCAGCCCGAAAGGCTAAGCAGTACCCAAAATTGGCCGAAAAACCAAAAATGAATTGGCCTTCATGGTCTCGAACGATGGCTCTTCCACCTGTTGAACCTAGGCAGCCCTTGGCAGCCCCATCACAATTATGAACAAACCACCCAGGTGAGGGTGAATGACATTCTACATGCACCTCATTTCTCTGCTGATTCACCTTCGTATTAGTAGTTGTATGCTTGTCCAAGATTTTGCGCATCTTATTGTATCTCACCCTTAAGAAAGCGCCAAGATCAATGGGTATTTCATCCCTTCTATTGAAGATTCGACAATTTCTCCAACGCCAAATCCACCATGTTGCTACACAGAACATAGTATCCCAGCCTCCAACATTAATGTTGCTTGTATTATCAAGATTATAGCATAGCCAGTCTTACAAAGATAACCGATAAAATTGATCGTGGAATTTGGGGTGGAGGATTTTGTTCCAGGCTAGTTTTGCACTCGGACAATCCCTTAGAATGTGGATTGTATTCTCTTCTCCATTACCAAAGATAAAGCAAGTTGGATTATTGTTGAGTTTGCGCTTATACATGTTCAAATTGCTAAGAATTCGATCGTGACATGCTAGCCAAAGGAAAGCTCTAACACGTTGCTACACAAGGGATTTCCATATAAGATCCTTGCAATTCTCATTTAGCACATCGGTCTCAAGTCTCATAATGCTCATTATCGATTTAATGTTAAATTTACCCTGAGAGTTTCCTTTCTAGTAAACTAAATCACCAATTGAGGGATCAGCTCGGACTTCATGGTTTTGAATGCATTTGTGAGTTTCATGTGGCAAGTAAGGAGCAAAGATATTCCAGCTCCACCCTTGTCCTTCCTCCCACATTTCTTCAACCGTAGCCCCTTCAATTTCCATAGGCAATGGTTGTGTAACTAAATCGCTTAAAGCTTACCCGTAGCCCACTTATGATCCCAAAATAAAGTACGATTTCCATTTTCAATTGCAACTTGCATCCCTTCACCAAGGACCTTAGCAGTTTCAGTAATTCCTCTCCAAACAATGGACATCCCTGTAGACACCTAAAAATGTCTCCCCAAAACCAAACCCGATGATGAACAACCTTTCACCGCCATTATTGGTCGGGTTGAGTATGTAATCTTTAGAGTGCTTAAATACATGTTCATTCCCAATACATTTCATAAACCAATCCAATTCATAGCCCATTTTCCCAAACCATAACTTATTTTCGTGCCTTTAAACCAAAATAATTCATTTCGTGTCCTTTAAAATCATTCATTTCGTGTCCTTTTTATAAAAACATTTAGATCAGTTTATTTTGGTCCATAATTTGGGTCCAATAATTAAATGGTTGGATGGGGCTTGAAAAGATCTTTCCAACGATACATTATAAGCCCAAATTCGAATTATAACGAATAAGTTATGGCCAAAATACTAAACCGAGTCTAAATCGAACCTAAGCCCACCTTACCTTCGACCCAATGATCATATGGAGGGTCCAAAGGCTTAAATCCCACTCCTTATCCAATTAGGATTAATTAGAAGCTTCTATAAGTTTCTAAAATATCTTAATTATCCCTTTTGAAAAGATAAGATTAAAGAGTTTGAAATTGAATAAAACTTTTCTTTTTGAAAGTCCTAATTCTATTCAAATTGAAAGACGTTCAAAGATTGTTATATATTTTTTTCGTGCTTCATAGTTTTTATCTAATTCTTAAATGGTTGGATAGCTCTTGAATTTATCTTTCCAATGATATATTATAATATTTATTCCGAGCTATAACGAAAAAGATATAAAAGAAATACGAAACTCTATCCAAAACTGACACCGTCCCACTATTTCGGTCATATCTTTTATTCTACAAAATATTTTAATCTGATTCTAATTTTTTTAGAAAGTAGACTTCAAGAGCTTTCCAACGATATCTTATTCATCTTATTCCAATTTCTGGATCAAAAGATATGATAAAAACAAAAACTGCTGTCTATCGCAAGAGTTTTATCCGATTCGAATTCTTATCTTTTCTTGATTCGACCCCTCTTTTTTCCCTATAAATAGATGTCATATCACACTTTTTTCAATCATTAACAAGCTTGATCACCAAATCATTCTCTCTTCCTCTCTTTTCCACCAAAAAAAAATCATTCTCTTTCTCTCTCTCATATTCCAAGCCTTAAACCTATATTCTTAAACACTATTCTTCCCCTAAGCACTCCAAGGAGCCCATATTTAACCCGAGGTTCCGTACTTAAACCAAGGCGTGAAAGGTAGAATTAACTGAGGGTTTGGACCAAATCAACTCTACCTTTTATTTAATATAATTTTCATTTGATTTATTTTTTATTGAAGTTACTAACAATTTATTCATGATGTAGCAATTCAAGGAAACGCGGAAAGTGAGTAATCAATCACTTAATTACTCTTATTTTTATTTCTTATTGCTAATATCATGATTAGGATTATTATTTTTTACTAACGCTATTATTGTTAGATTGCTTCCAATATTAATGTCTATTTTATTATTTATGATCACCATATTGCATGTTAAAGGGAATATGTAATTGAAAATCACGCTTAATAAGATAATTTGGACAATCGGTTTAGGTTCCTTTTTAATCTTGTTATTTAATTAAGTGATCACTAATATTTTAGAATTATGTGTTGCATTAATATTCAACCAATTTAGCTTAATAATAGTTTGGAGCAAATTGAATATTTTGTTTGTATGCCTTTGAGATCGCAGGAATACTTTTTCACAATAAGAATCGAGTAGAGGCCAATACGGGCGAATGTGACTCCATGACTCACTTCGTACCATCATCCCCGATCCTCCTTTCGTGGTTCCGAACCATATGGAGTTAGTAATCTCATGGATTATGAATGGGGTGTAACCTTCACGGGTCAATCGTTGTTGCCTTCGTTGTCCCTTATTCGTGGTTGCCTTATAATGATTCGTGAACGGTTTACAAGTTCCTTAAAAACTTGTTGGCAGCTCCCTACTTTCCTTGTCCCTAATCGTATATGTCAATTCCCACTTCCTATGAGTGCCAAGCATATTCACAACATGCTTTTACGTAGGCGCACTTCAAACGACGCCGACAATCCCAAATTTAGGAACAAACATGTCTACATCACATTTTCCCTTGCGATACTTAGCATGAAAAACTCTAGCCCAAAGTAAGTGAGGTTCACTGAGCACTCTCCATCATTGGTGAGAAAGGCTGAATTTGCTTGCTTGGCCAAGTGAATTCCTACACCTCCAAATTCTTTGGGTCGTTGCAAATATTCCTAAGATAAGAGATGAATTTTCTTCTTGTCTTCATTGCCACGCCAAATGAATATTCTTGTTTTCTTATCAATGATATCAAAAATAGATCTTGGTAACTTTGCGGTTCGCATCGAGTAATAAGACATGGTAGACAATGTTGATTTAGCGAAAGTAATTCTCCCTGCTAGAGACAAATACTTAGATTTCCACCCCGATAATCTTCAATCGATTTTTTCACATAAGTGGCTAAAAGTATCCTTGGTTACTCTACTTGTAAGGTTAGGCAGGCTTAGATACATTCCCAAATCCGATGTAACCTCCATAACCAATTCTGACCCAATCGCTTCTTGCTTTTCCAAGTGTACATTTTTAGAAAAATAGACTCTGGACTTCGGAAGACTAACCTTCTAACCAGAAGCATTACAAAATCTGGTCTGACACGCACTAATAAGTGCAACTTGGTCCGCATATGCTTCGGCAAATAACATAATATCGTCTGCAAAGAAGAGGTTCGAGAGTGTTGGGCCTTCTCTACTTGCGTGAATTGGCTTCTAATAACCATGAATTATTGCTTACTCTATAACTTGATAAAAGCGTTCCATACACATCAAAAAAAGGTAAGGAGATGACGAATCACCTTGGCTTATACCACGATTTGGTTTGAAACTTTTTGAATGCTCTTCATTCTGGCCATAGTACTTGCAAAGAAGCCGTAGTGATGCAATACATTATTATTTTTATCATCGTAATCGGGGTATTCATTTGCACAAGTGTTTCTCGGATGAAATCCCACCTTACCCTATCACAGGCTTTTTCAAAATCGATCTTGATCGCCATGTAACCAGTTGCACCTTGTTTCTTTTTCATGGTATGTAACACCTCTTGCATGATGACAATATTATCGGTTATTTGTCTACCCGGGACAAAATTTGACTGAGTGTTGGAGATAAGATGAGGGAGGACCGGTTAATTCGATTGATGATGACCTTTGTAATTAATTTGTAAGCCACATTACAAAGGCCAATTGGCCAAAGTTGTGAGGCCAATTCAGGTTGATCAATCTTCAGTATTAAAGCAATGTAGGTATTATTCAATTCTTCCGAAGATTTTTTCCTTCTAAAATTAGCATAATTGCTTCATAGACATTCTTAGATACCAATTCCCAATTCTTTTGGTAAAAAAGAACCTAAAGACCGTCCGATCCTAGTGCTTTGAGTGCACCCATCTCTTTGATCACATCATCAATTTCATATTTGAGTAGCTCTTTGTGAGTAGTCCCCAATCTGTAGAAGATAATTCAGGAATTATGTCTTTAGGGATATCCCATCGGCCTTAATAACCTTCCTTAGTGAATAGTTTTGTGTAATATTTAACAATAAGATTTTGAATCTCACCCTAATCTTGAATCCAATCCCCTTCATTATTTTTCAAAGCAACTATTTTATTCTTCCATCTTCTTACAATTGTGCTTAGATGAAAAACGTAGTATTTCTATCACCATCTTTGAGCCAAGTTACCCTAGATTTTTTATACAAAAGAGTCTCTTCTCAATCCAAAATCTCATCCAACTCCTTTCTGAGCTTTGCTTCAAGTTTCAACAGTCCTCTATCAACACGTTTTGAGAGAGACTTTTGAATTCCCCCAGACGAGCAAGTGTACTTCTTTTCTGCTTAATGATATTCCCAAAAGTATCTCTATTCTAATGTTGTAAATCCACATAAAGATTACCAAGGGCAGGTACGAGTGGTATATCCTTTTTCCATTTTTGTTCAACAAAGTCACTGAAATTTTCATGTTGAAGACAGAATGCTTGGAATCAAAAAGGATGGTGAATAGCCTCTAGGGGAACAAAACCATTAGGGGATATAAAAATTGGACAGTGGTCCGAGCCAGCTGCTGTGAGGTGCTTCATCGATGCTTTCTCAAATCTCATAGAGCCATAGCCCACTGATCATTGCATAAAGCTCTGTCTAAACGTCCACTTTGTCTTATTTCAGGAGTTTTACCTCTAGCCAAAGTATGCATCGCCCTCGAGAATTCAACTTCCAATAAGTCAATATCTTCAATCCAGTTATTGAACATAGCAAATCTCCTATTAGTTTCATTGCACAAAGTATTTCTTTCAGAGGGGTGGGTGACATAAAAGTCCTCTGCCAAAAGCCATGGCTCATCATGAGAACGAGCAAAATCTTCTTTCTTCTTCGTCGGATCCGGTGGGATCCGGACTTGCGTAAAAACCCGTGAAATACCAAGGAATAGCCCTTACATGAGTTATCTCCATGGTGATATGTTGATTGTGTTGAATAATTGGACTCACTGTTACAACATCCATCTTCCAGTAAACCCATATCCCTCTACTAAAGCCAACAACATCCATCCTAACATGACCATCATAACCTAAGATCGAGGCTATTTTGAGGGCTTGATCACCCCCCATATGAGTTTCCACCAAGGTAAGAACATTAGGCTTGTTTATTAAAACAACATCCTTGAGAGTTTCTACTACCCGCATCTTGCACGTTCCACACCATACAATTAATTGGTAGAGAGTCCATAGCTAAATTTGGGATTGTATCTTCCATAGAAATAGATATAGAAGGTAAAGAGGTCATGTAAGCATCATTTATAAATCTAAGCAAACGCTTTAATTCATTGGGAATTTTCATTTTCGCCACCAACTCCAAAGGGTTTGTAGTTGGGGGTAGCATCGACTCGAGTTGCACTTCCAATACATGAATTAGCGGATTCAAGATTACCATGTATGGCTCGTCCATGGGATGTCCCACACACAAATTCTTGTCCGTGGGAACTATGAGAATGATCGGGGAGTGAATTTGAGACACATGAGATGGCTTTGTCTTGCTCTTTCACTACTTATTTTTTCTTGGTTAGGTTCAGGAATGTTAGTAGTAGAGTTAGTTTAAAATGTGGTCTCTTTTCCTTCCAATGATATTTTGTTAAAGGGAATTTTTCTTTTTTTGTTGATAAACTTTGGAAGAACTTTTTTTGAATTTTGATTGGAATTGACTGGTGGTAGGATTATTTACCTTAAAAAATAGGAACAAAATTATCCTTGGGAAATATATTCTGAGATTTATCACATAAATTAATAGTCTCAAAGATATTTCCATCTTTATCTTGGGAATCCTCAGCCATATCCTCTCCTTCCATATTTACTCCTTATTCATCGCAGTTTCCTCGTCCAACTAATCATCTAGCATCGCAAATCTTGAACCAGAGCCCTGATTTCCAATGTAACACCACCAAATTACTCTCTAATAATAACAATAATAATCCAACTTTAGGGAGTAACATGGGAGTATTACCGCCACGTGATTACGTAAGGCTTAACAGAGTTTTGCAGCGGAAATAGTACTTAACTTTCATTAATGATAATAATAGTAGTAATAATAGTTTGATACACTTTCAAAGTAACTACACTACTTATACTATGTTTATTTAAACTAGGTGATCACCGCCCATCGTTCCCAATGCAGCACATAGTTCACGTTGTCCGATCGCCATCACCTATCTACTCATCAAAATGATAAGTAGGGCCAAGCCAAAACAAAACAAATACGTATTAGCCAAAATGCTAAGTACATACAAATGCTAGTCATGTAAAATCAATTTAATTAATTAAACATGCTTTCGAAGAGATTTAACTTTAATAAATCATAATTTATTCAAACCATTCATGAATAGAAATTCATGTATAAAAACTTGTCAAAAGAACCAATTTCCGAAACAACCAACTTTCCAAAGATAATTCCGAATAGGATGGATCGATCCTCATTTTTGTAAATCATTTTACCACCTAAGTGTGCACACCCCCCAAGCTAGTAACTCCTTTACATAGTGCTATCAAGGGGAAATACTAGGCCATACAAAGTCCATAGTTTTCAACTTACTCTGCGTAGTGGGAGTTAAAAATCCAAAGATCCAAAGAATAAATCCTGATAAATAAACTTTCCAATATCCCATACTCGGGATAATTTAAACAATAAAACTTCCTTCTTGAATATCAATGCAAGTTTATAATCAACCATATAAAATATTTAAACATTTGAGATTAAACGATTAAAACATGTTTCACCGAAATATATTTCACAATTATTTGAACATGGTTCGAAATCACTTAACATGTAAATCACGTTGCATATAAAGCCACTTTATAAAAGATCTAGCCACGTGTACGTACCTTGATCTTTGCAAAACAAACACGGGATTCCTAGTAACGAACCGGAAATACCTCCTACAACAAACCAATAATCCTAATCAAATACTTTTTAACCCATAGACACGACGACTTAAAATACCGGCTTTGACTAGTTGTGCATGAACAACTTATTATTATAACCCTTTTATAAAATTAACATTTGTATTTATAAAATAATCTTTAATAATTCATAATAATAATAATAATAATAATAATAATAATGAAAATAATAATAATAAGGTAGTAGTAATGCTACGTAAGTAGTAGTAATATATATATGTGAGTAGTAGTACATGTGAGTAGTAGTAGTCATATTAATAACAATGATAATGATAATAATAATAATAATAATAATAATAATAATAATAATAATAATAATAATAATAATAATAATAATAATATAGGAAGTAGTAGTAATACGTAGATTTAGTTGTAGTAGTAGTACTACTAGTGCTTGGTAGTAGTAGTAGTAGTAGTAGTAGTAGTAGTATTACTAGTACTTAGTAGTAGTACTAAAATGAGAAATATATGGCTTACTTACGGTGCAACGAAAGGAAGGAAGTGGCGTCAAGGTGGTGGCCAAATGGTGGTAATAGGGTGGCGGCGAGGAGGTGCTCGTGAGGAGCTCAAGACTACAAAATGAAAGCTTAAAAAGGAGGTGAAAATGGAGGAGGAAGGAGAAAGGAGAAGGAAAGTAAGAAGAGAAGTAGGAGATGTGATGGAATAGCTCGTGTTTCATGGCTATATATAACCCCAACTCAGGCACTATTCCAACCGATTTCATAAATGCTGCCAACCCAATTAATGCGGCCAACCTAATAAATGCTGTTGTCCTAATAAATGCAGCTGACCCAATAAATGATGCTGACCCAATAAATGCAGCCGGCCTAATAAATGCTGCTGACCCAATGAATGCAGCCGGCCTAATAAATAATGTAAGTAGTACGGGTTGACCTTGATTACGGGAGGAGGAATAGTTTGGTACTTGGTAGTTTGACTCGGAAGTAAAATACGGAAGGCCGAAATTCCGACAACTTTGAGTTGACTCATATAATTATAACGCGTATTAAAATTATATTTTTGTAAAATCATATATGGACTTAAATAAATATTTTTGTATAATAAAATATTTCGGAAAAATCCATAATTAATAACTAGTAAATGGCTTAAAAATACGGTGTATTACATCCAACCATCCCAGACTTGGACTTTTTTTTTCCATAATTAAGACGACTTTTTTCCAGATTTTGCACTCCATTCGAATTCGGCTTAACCACTCCAGCTGGATTTTTGTCCAGTTTAGGATTTTTTTATCCGAGTCGGTTTCTTAACCATCATCCACGAGCCAAAGTCCTCAACTTCTTCAGGCTTAGGATTATGGTTATGCAATGGATTTTCATGAACAGTCATTACAGTATTGTGAACCTCGGGTTGAAGTAATGGACACTCATCCTCAGCATGGCCTAGCTTGCCGCATTTGAAGCAAATCATTCAAATTCCTTCATATTGCACTCTCTATACCCTTCCTTTTAACCAGAATTTGGATAAAAGAGGCTTCGATAGATTAATACACTTATTCTTGTAAATTGACCTCGTTCAGCTTGAGCAGTAGTTTTATCTACCCTTAACACCTTACCAATCTTTGAACCAATTTTTTTAAGGAAGTTATTGTTAAAATACACAGTAGGGATATTAGGTATTCGAACCCAAACAGTAAGGACTTTGATAGGGGCTTCATCAGGGATGAAATTCGGCACCCACTTCCTTATTGCAAGATAATTATCATCCAGAGGCCATTGCCCTTTAGTCAAAACATAATTGTAGTCTGCTTTATTATAGAACCTCGCTATACAATAACTACAGCCTATGACTGTCAAGGCCAGTTCCCCTTGATATTCCACATTTTCTTCATACGTCGTATAAGACCCATATAGCCTATTTTACCAATGAACAACTTGACTATTAAGGAAGTCTTCCATGGCTTTTGCAATCTTGATTTCTCTTCTTTAGACAGGCTAATAACTGTGCATCTTTCATCATTGAGAACTTCTTCTGGGATGATTTCATCATCAGAGTCTTCATCCTCTTCTTCATCTTCCACATCTAGTATTTCAATAGAGTAAAGACCCTTAGTTTTGGAAGATTCACCTCGAAGCATATTATATATATATATATATATACATATATATATATATATATACATATATATATATATATATCACTGAATGATTTTGCGCCACCATTTGAAGGAACCATGGGTTGTTAAATCCAGATTAATAGCCCTATCTCAAAATGTTCATCTGGAACAGCCTTTGTCATCTCTTCATCCTTATTGATGGTTGACCTAAATATATATTGAGTGATCTTTCTTTTTGGTTTCTTATTTGGTCTTGCTCTTCAATGGATGAATAATATGCCTATTTTATACAGTGATTTACCCCCGTCCCTTGGTCATAATTAGTAGTGTTTTTTGCTCTTTAGAGCCACTTTTATTACTAATATGTGTTTTCTAGTGTTTTCGTAGTTTTAGTTGAGTTTTGAAGGAATTTGCACTTTTGGAGCATTTTCCTAGGATTTTATGGAGCAACTACGAGCATTGGAGGAGTACGACCATCTTTCGTAGCCCAAGATCGGTTAGAGTAATCAAACCGGTGAATAAGGGCTTGACTTGTGTGAAGACGAGACATTTGGACCAAATGATTAAAGCCCCAAAGAGGATATTTGGTTTGGGCCGCCCGATCGGGCAAAGAAGACTTATATCGCAGCAGCCCTTCGCCCGATCAAAAAGGCGAGCCCGGTCGGGCGCGTGTCTCTGATAGATCTTTTAAGTATCGTTTAGTTTGTTTTAGTTTAGGATTCTTGCTTATTATAAATATGTTTTCGTTAAGCAAGTTTAGTATTCTTTTACACGTCCTTATGCTCTCTTTACTTTTGTAATTCTTTCTCTTAGACTTTCTCTCTCTACTTAAGCTTATTTTCTCTCTCTACACTTTATACTTTGTTCTTTACTCAACTCTTTATTCCGATTACTTTGGTAACGATTTCTTTTCTCTTAATCTCAGTTATTTATTTTATTCCTTCGATCATGTCTTATTTTATTGCTTTGATTAGTTTAGATTTAATTATGTGTGAGTAGTTCTCTTTCTAGGGTTTATGGGGATCCATAAATAATATGAAGGGATAATTTATTGTTGTTAATTATCAATGCTGGATTAATTTTCTATTGATTGATTTAATGCTCTGTGACTAGATTAGGCGTGATCTTTTATGCATGAGTTTGAAAATATTGATTCGAGATTCGAGATATGAGAATTGATGTTTAGGTCTAGTTTCAATAGGCAGGTTAATCTATAAATGGTTAAGTCGAGATTCGAGAGATGAGATTTAATACCGGTAGATTAATTCTGTGATTGTAATACGTAGCGAAAGCCCTTTATAATCTGGTTAATTGATGCATTGATGATTGGTTATTATGTTTTACCCTGGAGTATTATTTATTGGTGAACCTATGCCCTAGGTCTTTAATTCATTGATTCCTCCTATTTTATTCTCCCTACTTATATTCTTCGTAGTATAATCTTTAAATCACAACAAATTGTTACTAATAATTTAGATTGCTATTAATTAATTAGGAATAGAAAGACTAGTTTCCCTGTGGATTCGACCCTACTTCCCTATCTACTTTAGTTAGAGGATTTAGGTAATTACTTTTGATTAGGTAATACGACTTTAGCCTGTCAATGAATCACCATTTTTCGCACTCAGAGGGTTTACGGTCGAGAGAGTTTTTTCCTTTTTTTATAAGATATTTATTAAAAGTTATAATTAATTTTGTATATATGATATATTAGAAGTATATCAATAATAAAACATTGTGCAACAATTTTATCTTAGAAAAATCTATCCAAAATTCGCTTTTTTATCATCCTATGCGTCACAATAAACCTATTTGTTGCCTACTTGGCACGACACTTGGCGAAAAACTGGAATTTCGTGGTCTGGCTGCGAGACTAGCTTTATATATTAATGATATGATATTAGATAGATTTGTGATTTATATTTAATTTAACTATGTTTTTTATTAAAAAAAAAATTAATAACGTTGGAATTATTAATGAATGGGGTTGGACTAGTCATTACCTCCCCGGAGGGAGAAAAATTCGAGTATGTAAACAAGTATGCTTTCCATACATCAAACAACGAAGCTGAATATGAGGCTCTTATTTTGGTGCTAAATTTATGTTAATTCATGAATGTCAAATCAGTGCAAGTACGCTCGAACTCCCAGCTCAGAGTGGGGCAAATTTTAAAAGAAATTGAAGTGAAAGAGGACAGCATGAAAGCCCGTTTTGGCAAAGCTAAGAAGCTAGCAAGAATGTTTGAACCATTTGAAATAAAGCACATCCAACGCAATAAAAATCAACCAGCAGACGCTTTGGCTAGGCTGACAAGCTTAGCCAAGGGAACAACACCCCAAACAATGATGTGAGAAGTCTTAGAAAAATCAAGTATCCAAGAGCCCGCCGTCATGATGCTTAATAGTGGGGATACTTGGATGAAGCAAATCCTACTTGCAAGAAGGGAGAGTTGTCAACCGACACCCCTTGATTATCAAAGAATCTAGAACCAAGCTGAGTCGTTTGTGTTACATGATGGGGGGTCCTTTATAAGATATCCTTCACTCACCCCCTATTGAAATGCATAACCCCGAAGAAGGGGAACTACGTACTAAGAAAAATTCTTGAAGTAGCATGTGGTAGCCATTAGGGCGGAAGAACAATAGCGGGAAAAGTATTGAGGGCCGGTTTGGGCAACCCTAAGGCTATGAAACTTGTTAAAAACTGTCATTAAATGTTAGAGGTTTGCCGACATCCCCCACAGGTACTCGAGCAAATTCCCTCACTAGCATTCGATTCTTTCACTAGTACGGTGCGGCATAAATATCTTGGGACCTTTACCCGTGGCTTCGTGGCGAATGCAATAATGTATTATTATTGCGGTTGATTATCTCACAAAGTGGGTGGAGGCGAAACCGGTGGAAGCGATTATTGATAAGCAAATTCAAAAATTCATTTGGAGGAATATCATCACCCGCTTTGACGTGCCACGAACTTTAATCTTAAACAATGGTTGTTGATTTAATAGCAAGTTAAGCCTACCAAAGATTATTGTAAACACTTTGTATTCAAAAAAGGTTTTCAGTTGTATGCTGACCACAAACAAATGGGCAAGCTGAGGCGACCAACAAAACAATCCTTAAGGGGTAGATTACAATGCTGGAGCTTGGAGGGAACGAAAGGTTCTTGGGTTGATGACCTACCAGGAGTGTTATGGTCGATTCGCATAACCTAAGGAGGCTATGGGGGCAAACTCCTTTTTGCCTTGGTGTATGGAAGTGATGACGTGCTCCTGGTAGAAGTTGGAATTCCATCCCTCCGGATCACTTTCTATGACTATGCCAATAATGGTGAAATGAAGCCTTTGGCTCTTGATTTGGTGCCCGAAGCTAGGGGCAATGCTTAGCTACGCTCCATCATTTTCAAGCAAAGGGTGACTTGATATTATAACAATAAAGTCAAGGCCAAACCCTTAGCCGAAAAAGATTGGGTGTTAAGGAAGTGCTAAGCCGTTAGCAAGCCCCCCAAATTCGGAAGGACCATACAGGATAAAGAAAGTCGTTTGGTCGGTGACCTTTCGCTTAAAAACTCCAAATGGCAAGGATCTCCCCCACCCATGGAATGCTGACAGTCTGAGAAGGTTTTATGTCTGGACAACGCTCTTCTTACAATGATGCACTAGAGTTTCGAAGGTAGGGGAGGGACGGTTTGAGGAAGTGTGGGAGCGGTTTTCTAGGGAATTTTGGGGGTAGGAAGCTGAGGGGGGTTTTGTGGTTGGGGTTACGGTGGTTTAAGGGGCGGTGGAAGGGGGTCAAGGCGAACACCGACGCAAGGGAGGGGGGTTATGTTCTAGGTGGGGCCGAGGGTAGAGGGTTGGGCGGTGGTGGTGGGTTTTATTTTATTTATTTATTTTTGAAATAATTAGTTTTATTTGGTTAGTTAGGTGTTTTAGTAACTACTAATCTTTTCTTAAGTGTTAATTATTATCTTTGATCAATCACGTGATGACATCTATTCTATTAGTTATAGGTCACATGGGACCATTGAGAATAAATTCAAATTGTAATTCAGATTATTAAAAAATAATTCAAAGTTGGGATTATTTTAGGCAAATAAGCCAAAGTTCGGATTATTGTAGGCAATTTTTCCTAAAAGGAGGAAAAAAAGAAAAAAAAAAAAAAAAAAAACCGATCAAACAACTTGAATTATATGTAGCACATACAATTAAGAATAAGTCCACCAATAATGACAAATTTGTCCAATACATTATTCAGTACCCAAAAAAAAAAAAAAAAAAATAAATAAATAAAAAAAAACCACATAGGTAAGCATTTCAATTTGCCATCTATATATAATTTCTTGCATTGTAAACATAATGTTATAAAATAAAATAAAATAAAAATTCATACTGTCAAACATCATTGCGTTTTTTAGTAACAAGCCAAGCTATTAATTGAACACTATAACATTGTTCCGTCAAGCCACTTCAATGTTGACAAAATTTTACGCAAAAACGATCTAAAATCTTCATCAACAATGGCATTCCCTGTTATCTCAAGCCGAGTCAAAGTTAAATCTCTAAAGATTATATAAGCCTCCCAATATTTTGTCAGTTGGTCGACATCACCCGACGATAGGCCCAACTTCCAATCATTTGCTACTGTGTGAGACAAAGGAGAGGAACACAAGTACCTGGTGCTATCAATTGAATGCTCCCCAATCTCATTGTGCGAGATATTTAGCACTTTAAGCAACTTCAAATGCCTTAACGGATCTAAAGCTGTAACACTCTTGATCTTGTTATTACTCAGGTTCAAACAAGAAAGAAGTTGCATTGCTTCCAACCCTGTGACGAAAAGCAAGTGAAAATTTTCAGCTTTCACATATAGAGCAAGATCGCTGTTGAGACAATCCAAAACCAAAAGACCTTATAATAATTAATGACCCTTTAATAGCTGGACCATAACCACTTTTCTTCTCCACTCAACCTTAGTCATGATATTTTGGGAAAAAGTAATCACATCTTAAGATAAAATATGACTATTGTTTCAAAGTAAAGACAATAGAACTACATCAAAGACTGGTAGCGAATATGTTCTCTTTTGCTCAGGTATTTGCACATCTTCAGCAGAGAAATGGACTTATCAATTTCATGAGTGCTTCCGTGCTTCATTTACATGACACACAACTTTCCTATAGCTTATCATTACACTATGAACCAAGAGGACTCCTTAGCTATCAAAATAGTTTAGCACAACGTAACCAGATGAAATGAATTTCAAATCTGAATATAAAGTGAGGCATTACTATGAGATATTTAGAAGCAGTTTCAGATATATAAATTAAAACATCTCTTATCAATTTTATGGATTGGGAAATGAGTGGCATGCCATTTAACACATACATAAGCATCACAACTAAAGCTGAAACCTAGGAGACTACAGATAGACCTTTTAGGAGCAAGAACTTCAGTTTAGGAGCATTACCTTCAAGCGATCCAAGTTCGTTTTGGCTTAGATCCAGCATTTGAACCCACAACAGATTTTCAATGGACCCAATTCTTGATAGTGATAAACTATTTAAACGCACACATATAAAGCTCTCATTATTTGTTTTGGCTAATTTTCCATAGCGCCAACAATATCTCGACAAGCTGTCCTTGCAACAAGTAACCTATAGATCAACAACACAATCAACGTAAGTATTGGGGTAATTCGATTCACAAACATACAAAAGGAAGATGCAGCTTACATGAAATTTATTTGTTCAGATGTTTAGTTAGTATGAATACAGCTTCATTGAAGGTTACAAGGGATGCATCAAGGAGAATATCACATTAACAATGACAACAACAATTCTCAGATGTTAACGTGAAGGCATTTTTAGAAACAATAAGTAGCGGCCAGGTAACTGCTATCATGACTCGTGTGCTAGTATTTTTATCCAATTGTAATATATCTTGCTAAAAAAAGCTAGGAGAAAGCTTATTTTTTCTTTAAGGACGACCTCCTAGTTAACAAGACATTTATGAGATGTGATTCATGTGAGTGTTCTGGCTCTTCTCAGTGCCATTATCTCTTCTTTGTTGTACGGAATAATAGATTGCCAAGGAAATGATAAGCAATAAGATATCCTAGTAATACATGTGGATTTCATCTCATTGCAAACTGCAAGACACTCTTGGTATGCAAGGAAAAAGGTTGCCTTCTCCAGATAATTATGACAAAAGACTCACCTGCCGTAGTAATGCCATGCTATGCTCTTCTTTATAATATTGTGAGTGAGGGGGGTCCATTTTCATCAAATCACAATATAAAGCTAAAACTTCTTCAGTATGCACCATCTGGGAAGAATTTAAAGTGCTGCTTTCTGAAACAATTGTATCTAGAGCTGTCAACAACCTTGCAAGTGTAAGCTTTCCTATTTTGCTGCAAACACAAAAGCAGAGAGTAAGAAAATATGCATCAGCATTGCCTACTCATTTTTACATCATGAAATGCAAGTAAGTTCTAAATTGTTAAATGAGACATACCAGTCTGCAGCTGAGAGTTCACGGAAGAGCTCAATCTCATTGGCCAACATATTTACCTTCCACTTAGAATCAACACCTGCTTGATCCGCATCAATTTGCAATTGGTTAAATAATGAGAACAGATTTGAGTCCCCAGAGTTCATTTCATATTTTTGAAAATTGGAATCTTCCCACAAAATTCCCTCCGGATTCTGCCCTTCAGCCTCTCCTGAATCAAGTTGCTGAAAGCGGACCACAAATTTAAATTCAAAAACATGACTTAAGGAGCTCCCACTCAAAGAGATGAGCTCAGAAGAGTCTCCCACGCGAACTTGAACTGGATAAGCAATGGAATAATCAAGTGGCACATCAGAGAAATTAAGCAGTGCAACCCAGGCCTGGGCACTCTCATATTTGTCTACGGAAAGAGGCCTCCAAATGATATCTTTACTTTCTGCAAGGGCAGACCTGACAGCTACAGTAGAAGAGTTCAAACCTCTAACAGATTGGTTAAAATATAGAATCACAGGTATTGTTCCTCCATCAGTGCAGTATCTTGCAGATGACGAAACCATACAACCTGATGCTGACTTGCTTGCTGATATAATGAGCTCAGAATCAGAAGCAGGCCAAGATGATTGCAACCAAGGAGTATCCTTCGTGATTGTTTGCTCAAGAAGCCAAAGATGATAAAACCAGCCACTTTGGTCATCAGAATCAGTGAATATTGCTTGGTGCACAAGGTCATACTCCTCAGCTAAGATCTTCTCTTTAGGAAAATATCCCTCAGCTTTTCGTTTAAGTAAATTTGACAGTAGTACGCTGAAAAACCAGTAAACCAAAACTAATGAGATATGTAAAAAAATACAAAAGGGAATCAAGGAACACATGCAAGAGTAGAAGCACGTGTTAACCAAAAGGCACTGATGTTCTCTTTCACGTCAAACCAGAAATTCAGATATGCACACCAAATTCTCAGCCAACCATAAAAAGGGAGAATACTTGTAACATACAACTAAACAAGTAAGAATGAATGAGAAGATTATACCTACGGTTATGCCAAGCAGAATAATTGCTGAAATTTGTTTCAATCATATTGGTGGTATACTCCAGTTCATCTTCTTCTGCAATATTCTTTAGCGCTGCCACAAATCTGAAACACCACAGATTAAATATAAAAACATTTAGCAAACCATACTGTTTCAAACTACTATATGTAAACCACAATGCAAACCACAATGCGGTTTTCACCTGCGATAGTTCCATGCGTGAAAATTCCTGGCATCAGCCTTCTGAAACTTATCTAAGAGTCGTAATTCATTGTCTACGGATGAATGACCCTTGCTAAGAACCCATTTACGATGATGCCATGCTCCATATGACTTAAAATTTTGTCTCAGCGCACTCTCTACCTAAATTGGTGTCAATTAATTTGATTAAAAATATTATCCACCAATTGCTAGAACCTAAAATAAATCTTAAATCAGCGAGAAAGTTTGCAATCTTCAGAAACTTAGAGACTATCAGGACTTGACAGTAAGACCTGGCAAATGGGTCATTCGGGTCGGGTATGGGTCGGGTCATTTCGGGTCGGGTCAAGTTCGGGTCAAAAAGTTATCGGGTCATGTTCGGGTCGGGTCGGGTCATTCGGGTTTCGGGTTAATTTCGGGTCAACTGAAAAATCAGGTCGGGTATCGGGTCAACACTTCGGGTCAAGTTTGGGTCGGGTCAGTTCGGGTCGGGTCAATTTTTGGGTCAACTTCGAGTCGGGTCAACTTCGAGTCGGGTCAGTGCATTGGGAAATATTCTCATATTCAGATGTAAGATTACGGACACACTTGTTGATCAATTAAAAATTTTCAAAATTTCAATTTTAACAAAGTTACAACTTAAAAGTGAAAATTCAAGAGGGAAACAAAATAAAACTTTTAACTTGGTTAAAATTGTGGGAAATTCTTCCCCCCAAATGGCTAAAACTCCAAAAGTATTTCATGATGAGGACAAGAGGTAAATTATGAGCGGGAATACTCCCTCCAAATTTCCATAAGTAAAAGGTAAAGTGACTAAATTCTAAAATACAGAAAAACAAAAATAAAAGTAAAAAAATAGGAAGATAAAAAAAATCCTTTAGCTTAAATAGATTTGGGTCAATTAATTCAATTTAATTGCGGTTTTTTTCTATTTCGGTTTGCTAAGGTCAAGTCTTTAACTTAAATAGATTTTGGTCATTTCAGGTATAAGATAATTTTGGTTTAGGTCATTCTGGGTTTCGAGTCTATTTGGGTCAATTAATTCAAGTTAAAGGTCGGGTCAACTTCGGGTCTCGGGTCACTTCGGGTCTCGGGTCAACTTCGGGTCGGGTCGTTTCGGGTCTCGGGTCAACTTCGGGTCGGGTCATCTCGGGTCGGGTCGTTTCGGGTCTAGGTCGGGTTATTTCCACTTCGGGTCGGGTATGGGTCGGGTCGGGTTGATTCGGGTTTTGGGTCAATTTCGGGTCACTGATTTCGGGTCGATTTTGGGTCATGGGTCGGGTCATTCGGGTCGGGTCATCGGGTCTGGGTCAGGATTGCCAAGTCTACTTGACACCAACGAAAATATCTTCAATTATGGTAAAGGTAAAATTAACACTGATAAACAATTTCCACAGCAACCCTGGATATTAGAACGCATTTCGAAGCTCGAATTCAATCAAAATCATCTCAAAGTATAAAACATAAACCACTCCACTACTGCACTATATATAGTCATATATCGAATCACCCACAAAACCCAAGATCTGAAACCCTAAAAGTATTCACACATTTTCTAGAAATCACAAAAATTACAAATCACCTGATAACTATCTAATCAACATAAAAGATGAGCACAAATGTACATATTCAAAGCAATTTTAATTGAAAGACTTACAACACGGAGTTCTTCATTCAAAATTGACTCAGGATCGGAGTCGAGTTGACTCAGAAAATATTCAACAGCAAGTTTACGATAATTCCAGGCAGTGTAGAACTCTGGATTGATCTCAAGCAGCTTAGCGCTGATTTCTACAGCTTCTTTGTCGAAACTGAAACCCCAATTCAATCAATCAATCAAATCCCAGTTCAACCAAAAAAATAAAAATTATTCATCGATTTGATTATAGAAAAAAAAGGAAACGAGTAAGAGATGGTAAAGTACTTTCGATTGTGATGATATTTGAGAAATTGAGATTGAAGGGCACGTAATTTAGAGGCTTTAGCAGCAGAAGCTGCTTCATCTTCGGGCTTTGAAGGGTTTCTAGGTCGTCCATGCATTATCCAACAATGTCACACCTACTACAAACCAAGAAATTTAAAATACAGAAATCAGAAAATTTTACACTAAACTACAAAAGTGATTGCTAATAGTTACATGAAATTAGGGTTTGCTCGCTATTATTTTTCGTTTTCGGTTGTTCATTTTTTAATTTTTATTATATGAACACCATACACCAATTTCAGTTTAGTTTTCATTTTTATACAAGAAAAAAAGAAATTACTGCAAATTTACTACTATTTCATCTAATTTAAATAATGAAAATGAAATGACGATACATGTATTAGATCAGTGGATCCAACACAACAGAACCAAGAAAGATAATGGTGAAGAAACATTAATTAAATAGCAAACATACAAACAATAGTATAATAATGAATCAAAAGACAAGGAACAATTGAATTTCAAATACACAATTCATCCATCACAATAAGTATGAAATAATTTAAATTTGTATATCACCTATTCAAAATCAGCAATTTCAATTCAAATAATCTACTATTTATTCGCAAGTATTCAAATTGTAACCCTTAAATTGTCAGAAAAAACAAATAAATTACAATTATACACTGAAATCTGGAGTTTAATTTGACAATGACAATTATAAAATTGAAATTAAATCGAACATTCTAATTTTGAAACAGGTGTAAATGTGTAATTCAATTGATCAAATTTGTAATTAGTAATAAGTCGAATTAATTAATTAATAAATACCTTTAAATATATTGGAGATCAAGATGGTAAAGGAAAGAATCCCGTCGGTCTTAGTTGCCGGTGTCACCGTGCAGAGGGATGGAGATGACTTTAGAAAATCAAGAGGTTCGTTCTCCAGTAACTTTAGTAGACTACTCTGTAAATGAGTTCGAGACTTGAAAATTCAAGGTTATATCTGTTAATCTCCTCTGACAATATACTTATTACGTGGGGCTTGTTCACATTTACTTAATTTCAGTTCAGTTCGACTCCAATCAGTTTAATTCAGCTCCTAATTTCCCTTTCTCATAAAATATTCATTTCAACTCAGTTTCGTTCAGTTCTGTTCCACTCAGTTCAGTAAATGTGAACAGGCCCGTAGTATTATTTTACTTTTATTTTTCAAAGGGAAAAATTGTCAAAAATAATACTTCTTCCTTTTTTTAGGTGACATCTTTCTATAATCACGATTGCCAATACATTTTTTAACGATTAATATCTCTAATTATCAACATTGTAAAATTATAGAAAGTAGATATTAATAAAATATACGTTGAAGCGATTCAAACAATTCCCACATGAATATATTTTATCGTATCTATAAAACATAAAAATGAGTCAAAGCGTGTTGTGTGAATAGTGTAAAAGTCAAGCGGTATCAACTAAAAAAAAAGGAGGAAGTACATATTTTGAGCGCCAAAAAACAAGTTAAACTTTTAATTATTTTTTAAAAATACAAACTTTAGAAAGTATTCAATTTAAACGGGAAACTTTACCTACAACCTATGTAACCGATTTTTTTTTATAAATTTGTTTAAGAATTTAATTAACTCCTAACTAAAGATTTTATCAAAGTTAATTAACAATTAAATGATTATAAAAAAAATTAAAAAAAAAAAAAAAAAAAACCTTTCCACCAGCCATCTCTCCTCAACCAGCTGCTCCACCAACAACTTCCCTACTCCAGCCTTGCCAACGCCGGCACCAGCCCTGCTACCCACTTGGTCGCCGGTCACCGTCTATTCCTACCTTGTTATCGCCCTCCTCCTCCCTCAAACCACCAACATCGAAACCCCACTCCCCCTCCCCCCCGAATCACCATTATCGAAATTGATCCATCTCCCTCCCCACGCAAAACCCACAAATCTATTCCTCCACCACCGAAAACCCCAAACCCCAAACGATCCTTCCTCGACTGTCGAAAACCCAAGTCGATAGGGTTTTGTGGGTCGGTTAGTGGCGATTAGAGGTTTTGGTGGGGTTTCAATTGGTGGTTTTACGTGGTATTCATAAACGGCCGCAAATGGAAAGTGGAGCAAGTTTAAAAACGGATGGAGTACCTATTAACTTTTTTGTTTTTTTGGTGAAAATACACCTATTATCAGACGGGGAGGGGTAGGGATGCCGGATTTGGTGTCGTCGGTGCAAGGGAGGGGCTGGGGCGCGGCAGGGGGTCACCGGAGTATGGGCGCCAGGAAATTGGTATGGTAGAGAGGGGATACGGTGGCCGGTAGGAGGGGGTTCAAGAGTTTTTGCTAGGGATATTTTCGGTGATCACGCGGTGTCTTGTGCTGGTATTGTGGGCATTAAATATCGGCATAATGTTGTTCGGGATACCCTTGTTGATGTTTGCTATTGGCCCGGTCAAGGATTAGAAAGGAGGTGGATATTGGGTTATCTGGAGGGAACGATGGGGCTATCAGACCTGCAGATGTGTTACTTTATTCATGGGATCGTGGTCACGATGTCTGTGTTGACTTGACAAGATCTTCTCCTATGACACAGTTTGGGCTTTCCGACTTTGTTGTTGGACGGGTAGTGACTGATGCGGCCAATCGGAAGCGGGTCAAGTACGAATCCAGTTGTCGAGCAATTAGATATGGCTTCCTTCCTTTCTCTTTCTCTTCTCTTGGGGAGTTAGAAAAGGAGGTTGTTGCATTGCTGAAGCGGATCTATAAGTTCTCGAAGACTCAAGAAATTGGGGCGCGTGCTGCAGCTCATATTTTTTTACTAGAATCGGCTTTTCTATAGCTAGAGGAGTGAGGGGCCAGATTGTATCTCGTCGTCCCACTAATTTTCTATAGATTGTATAACTTTGTATGTTTTTGAGATATAATAATAATAATTGTTTCGGGGTTTTTTGAGTCCCTTGGGAGAGTTACAACACTAAGACTGGATGCTCACTTGGACGCCTGTACCTGCAAAACAACGGAGCACCGAGTGGTCGGTGGTCCACCTCCGAAGCCTAAGTTAGTAAAGGTCCGAAGAGTAAGGTGCGGAATGAAAAGGTTATCTGCTCGGATTCCGAGCTCAGGTGTACTGTTCTCTTGAGAGTGACAGTTCTGACAATGATTGGTAATCACTGAATATTCCTCGTGAGGCGTGTAAAGGTATTAAATGTATTTCACGTGTTCAATGTATTCAACGTAGCCATAAATGAGGAGGTCATTTCCTATTTATAGGCTTCTCGAAAAGTGTGCACTCTCTAGGGTTTCGTGCCCTAGGGAATGTCACGCAGCTTTTTGCAGACCTCGGGGTTTGGGCCTGAAAGCCGCCAATCCCAGGTCCTTTTATCTGTCTGTCACGTGTCGTTCTCTGGGAGGTCCAAAGTGGCACCCCTTCCAATGACACGTGGCGGACTCTGATTGGGCCAACTGGCCTAGGGTATTTTTACCCAAATCATTTGCCCCTCACAAGTGACACGCGCTTGCCACGTGTTGCCTGTGACAGGTGTCATCATCCGAGTGGTCGGATTTAAAAAAGTTACTGTGGAGGGAAGAAAATTAGGGTTTTAACCCTTCTATAAATAGAAAGTTTTCACCCCCCTGAGATTCACACCTTTGCGAATCTTTGGAGAATCTTGGACTTTTTTACTTTAAGAATCTCAAAATTCCCTAAGTTTTTCAATCTTTCAAGCATCCGACACTCGGCCAGCTGTCCGACCGTTCTTCAGCCAACCAAGCGTCTTCCACCCTTCTACTAAAGGTAACGCCTGTTTTTCTTTTACTTTTCATTTTTTCTTAGTTTTCGAAAAAATGGTGTCCCAATCGCATGTGGCACAGCATAGGATAGTGATCAGCCGGTCACCGGGGACGGCTGAATCTAGAACTAGCAGTGCCGACTGCTTGGCCAAAGATTGTGCTTTGCGAACTTCTCCGAATCCGACCGTTTCCGTGTCTGTGCAGGACACTATGGCCAGAACAAAAAGAATAGCAAGAAAATCTAACTCCGATGGATCTTTCTACCATTCGGATGGGTCGACTTTTTACTCAGACGACTCAATAAGGGTGCCTCGAAGTGAGGTGTCGGAGCATCCTGATAGCCCTTCTTATCTTCCTCCTACCCCCACCTACTACCATTCGCCCACTACAAGTGGAACTCCCAGTGATGGAATACTGGAGGAGGCGGATGAAACTTATGCACCCGGGCCTTCTAGACAGGCGCCGGAAGAGAGTCTAGGGGAGGACCCTGCTGGCACCAGTTGGCGGTCCCCTAGCTCTGATGAGAGCTCTGATGACGAGTCGGCCTCGTCATCTTCTTCAGAGAATGCCTCCATTACTTCAGAGGAGGCAAGGACCAAAATTGATTCTGCCAGGGAGTCCCTGGCAGTTGAGAGGGGGAATCCTGGGCCGAGCCGAGTGCTTCCAAGCGCTTGGAGAAAGCCCCCTACTATCATCACGTTCCGCCTAGCAGGCAGAGCTCCATGGAAAACGGCCTTGCAAGTTTTAGGCGCAAGGTCGTCCTAGGCCATGGCTATACTTTGTGCGTCCCTAATAAGGACGACACTATTACTTGGCCGAGCCTGGCCAGTTATGAAGACCGAGCATTCGGTTGCTATGAGGCGGCCTTCCAGGCTGGCCTCCGTTTCCCTCTCCATCCGGCCGTGGAGAGGATCTTGGATGGATACCAACTGGGTATCTAGCAACTTGTACCCAATTCCTGGATCAACATTCTGGGGTACGTTGCCGCCTGTGAGATGCTGCAGGTGGAGGCGAGCTTTGAAGCGTTCGCCCACATGCATTATCTTAGCAGGGCGCCGGCTAGGGGCGGTGAGGGCTGGTACACCTTGACCACTTGCAAGGGGTACATGATGGCTGTTGTCAAAGAAAACAAATGGAAAGACTGGAGAACTAAGTTCTACATAGTCAAATCTGCTGACAGCCGCCTGAACCAAAAGTTCAACAGGTGGAACAAGAATCCACCTCTCCTAGCAGGCAGGAGTGCACTGACGCCTCTCCCTAGGCGGGCAAGGGAGGAGATCATGGACGCGGGTTTGTTCACCGTGTCCGTGAAGACGAATGATGAGGGGGACAAGGAAGTCACCCCTCAATGCTATCTCCCCTTGTATAAGTGGTTTGAGGAGGGGACGTTCTTGGCCGCTTGTGGACTAAGCACTGAGATGCCGAGAGGTAGTCGGCCGTCTGTTTAATATGCAATTTCATTTTGCTTTTCTATACTTGTTAGATGATTCTAACACTTGCTCTTTTTTGCAGACAAAGCAATGGAGAAGCTCTCGGCCTCCAGGAAGCTGGCTGTGTCTGCTGCCAAATACAGATCAAACGTCCTTAACAGGACGGAGGCCACCACCAGCACTAAGGTGGATGAGCAGCGACCAGTCAGTACCCCAAGGGTGAGGATTTTATGCTTAGCATTTTCTGATTAATGCTGAATTTGTCCGAATGTTTTCTGACTTGTTTTTGTCTTGTGTTGATGTAGGGTACCTCCACCAAGTCCCCATCAAAACCATCCGACCCTAAGCTCCAAAAGACTAGGGCGGGTGATGTGAGCGCATTCGGCAAGGGCGGCCGGAAGCATGTAGCTCATAAGCCCAAGAGAGGCCCAGACGCCTCTGCTCACGGAGCTGATAGGGAGATCAGCAAGCCGGATGTCCAGAGGACATCGAAGGGTGGCTTCAAGCAACCTACCATTGCTGTCGGCTCAGCAGGTGAGAAGAGGTTTCTGGGGAAGGAACCTTCCACTGCTGTTGGTGAGAAGAGGTTTCTGGGGGAGGAGAAGGAGGAGGAAGAAGAAGAGGACGACGGTAAAAACCATTCGTCTTTCTTAGTCTTCAAATTAGATATACTTGAGTATTTTTCTAACTTTCTTCTCTTTTCAGTCCCCGTGCAGAGGCCGACTGTAGTCCAAATGGCCAAGTCCATGCTGAGGGCGGTTGATCCTGACGACAAGGCGTCTGTCAGAGGGGTCGGCACCCTAGACTTAGATAGCATCCTGGGAAACCTCTGCGAGGTATGAGTTTAGACTTAAGCAATTTTTCATTCTTCTTTTTTTTTTTTGCTCAAGTCTTTATCCGCCTGGTTTTAACCATTCGGCTTCTTTTTGCAGGCCATGCTGCGCGTCCAAGGGCTCAAGCAACCCCTCAAGGACAAGTCCAAAGAGGTAACAACCGCCAAGGCTCGGGCCGAGTCCGCCTTGGATAGAGCTCAGTTTGATATTGCTCATAATGAATTTCCGACGCTTGATATGATGTATTCGCAGGCGGAAGCCAACCTGCAGGTGAAGAAGGACCTGGACTCGGCCCGCCTGCACATCACTTCCCTTAAGAAAGAGATCAAAACTCTTAAGGGGCAGCTCGAGCCTCTTCAAGATGCCAAGGAAGAGGCCGAAAGAGCCAAGCAGAGGGTGGGTCGCCTGGAGCAGCGCCTCAGCAACCAGGAGCACCAGCTGAAGGCCAAGTTTGAGTCCATTGCTGAGCAAGAGAGAGAGACTCTTGTTAAGCAGATGATGAGTGATTATGACTCCATCATGCGGGACACTTGGGCGGCTGTGCAGCCAGACTCGGACTATTAGACTTGGAAATCCAAGTTTGATGAAGCCAGCAAAGCGTTCGACAATCGCCTTCTCGAAGAGATGAAGAATGCTACTAAGGCTGAGGCCGAGGAAGGCTCTGGGTCTGACTCTTCTGGGGAGTCGTCCTCTGGTGAGGAGGAAGATCAGGCGGGGGAGGGAGAGGAAAAAGATGAAGAGCAGCCGAAGGACAACAGGCCGGCTGCCAATGAAGAAACTCTCCCCTGATCACTTAAGCTTTTTATTTTTTTTCTGTTTCTGCGGCCGAATGGCCAAGTACTTTGTTTTTTCGGCCTGCGTGCCGAGTGTTTGTATCTTTACCGACCGAGGGGTTGGGTGATTTGACAATTTCTCTGGCTTTGCCAGATAACAATTTTAACCAATCGTCTGGTGGCGATTGGTCTTTTTAATTTGAATCCTTTAGCCATTTGGCTGAAGTTATCCATATTATTGTCCTTTGAATTTTTGAATTTTTGCATGTTTTTGGCTAAGTATTATAACTTGTTTACCATGCGAATGTCCTTGCCCCTAGAGGGATGTCGAGTGGCCTGGTTTCGGATTATTGGATTGATTGACTTAGAAATTATTGATACTTAGAAGAGTATCCATGGTTTCTAAGTCAATCAATCACTATGGTGATTGCCCCAAACCACTCGGCAGACGTCCATCCATAACTGGAAAATTAAAGTGTTCATTCGGCCATTGGCTCGAACTAAACTCAAATTTCCAACTTAGCTAATTTGCTAAGGGAAAACCTCCGCCTGTTTTGCCCCATGAGCAAAAACAGGCGCATCCGCCCATCGGCCTCTTTGAGATAAAATGCTAGGTTTATAACTTAGCCAATTTTCTTTAAAAATAATTGTCCGCCTGTCTTGCCCCATAGGCAAGGATCAGGCGTCATCCGGCCAAAAGCCTCAATAAGTGCTAAGTAGTTAACTTAACTCGTATATTAACAAGAATTTTCCGCCTGTTTTTCCCCTGAGCAAAAACGGGCGCATCCGGCTTTATGCCTCGTTTAGCCTCTACTTATGAAACAGTGACCATTTCTGAACTATGCTAGAACAGATAGAAAATTCAGGCCTTTTAGATTTCACTTTCGATTAAAACAAACGACTACGAATGCTGCCTTAGCATTCGGTAGGGCCGCTTGATATATTCGTAGAGCAATGTGCCACCCAAATGGGAGATGCTTCTCCTCGACGAATTCGCCCGAATGGACGTCGCCGGTTATCTGACTCATGTTGGAGCAGACTGTGACCATTCGGTCTCTTTTTGTTTATAAATATCCGGCCATGGGCCTCATCATGATTTTATCTGGCCTTAGGCCTCTTAAATGATTAAGTAAATATTCGTCAAGTGTTGGTATTAACTTAATGAATTTCGTAGGACCGACTGTTCTAAAACAATTGGCTCCTTCAGAGGGATTGGGGCGTCTTCTGTTAGGACAGACGCTTTCCAAGCATATTGGTCGTCTGTATTTTGTACAGGCAACACTGTAAAACTTTAAATAAATAGACAAGTTGGAAATTGAAGGCATATTCCCATTAACAAAATTTGAGATAACAAAATTGAGGTATTTACATTCATACTTAGAAGTAGTACTTTTTCAAGTTGTCTACATTCCAAGTTCTAGGCAGCTGCCTGCCGTCTGGATCTTCCAGGCGGTAGGTGCCGTCTCTTACTTCCTCATAGATTCGGTAGGGGCCTTCCCAATTTGGGGTTAGCTTTCCCTGCTCATTCGCCCTACCGACTGCCTCCATTTTTCGTAGCACAAAGTCCCCTACTTTAAGAGGACGCTTGTGTACTCTTTTTGTTGTAAGCCCGAGTCATTCTCAAACGGTATATCTCATGGCACAAGGAAGCATTGCCCCTACGCTCTGGTAGTGAGTCTAATGCTAGGCGCATGGCCTCCCAGTTCGCCTCTTCATCATACAACATGATTCGAAGAGTCGGCTCATAGTGCTCTATGGGCAGGACATCTTCTGCTCCATATACCATAAGGAATGGGGTTTCTCTAGTCCCTCTTTAACAGTCGTTCTGATGGACCAGAGGACGTGTGGTAATTCATCCGCCCAAAGGCCACCAGCCCGTTCAATTTTCTCCTTAATCCCGTCTGAGATTAACTTGTTAAAGGCTTCAACCTGGCCGTTTGCTTGAGGCCGGCCGACTGATGCAAAGAAGCTTGAGACCCCTTGATCTCCCAGCCAAGTCTTGAGTTGAGGTGTTTCAAATTGAGGACCGTTATCAAAAACCATAGACATGGGCACCCCGAAACGAGTGATTATGTTCCTCCAGATGAAGGAAATGACATCTTTTGTCTTGATGTTTTTGACCGCCTCCGCCTCTACCCACTTGGTAAAGTAATCCACAGCCACCAGTATGTAGCGTTTGCCGCCTGGTGCAGCTGTATATGGCCCTAGAATGTCCATGCCCCATTTGGCAAAGGGTATTGGGCTGTGGATGACCGTCAGGTCTGTAGCCGGACGATGTATGAGTTTGCCAAATTTTTGACACTTGCCACATTTTTCCACCATTTCCAATTGCATCCGACTCTAGAGTTGGCCAGAAGTAAAGCCGCCTTGCCTTGGCAGCGAGGGACCTGCCGCCTATATGGGAGGCGCAGAATCCCGAATGCAACTCTTCGAGGACTTCCTTACCCTTCTCAGGGGTAACACACTTCAACAGGGGTTTCAGAAAACCAGCCCTGAAGAGTTCTCCTTGTCGCAACTCGAAGTTAGCCGCTCGCTTTTTCAGAACAGCCGCCTCTTGTGGTGAGTCAGGGAGCGTGCCGTCTGTAAGATAGGCCCGGATGTTGTCCATCCAAGTTGAGCTTCGGTTAAGAACTCCAATAGGGTCTTCCTCTGATATACTTCTTTTTTCCATGACCTCCCAAAAGATTGACCGAGGTGTTTCACAAGAGGCGGATGATGTCAGTTTGGATAAAGAATCCTCCTGATTGTTTGAAGACCTGGGCACTTGACTTAGATTGAATTCTTCAAGTGTCCCAACTTCATCTTTGACCGCCTGCAAGTATTTTATCATGGCCGGATGAGTGGCCTCGTACGTCCCATTGACTTGGAGTACGACCAGTTGTGAGTCCGAGCAGGCGTCAATTTTCTTTGCCCCTGCTGCCTTACAGTACCGAATGCCAGCAAGCAGGGCTTCATACTCGGCCTCATTGTTAGAGACCTGGAACTTAAACTGTAGTGCATATTCATATTTGTCTCCTTCAGGAGACTGACAGATAATTCCTGCACCACAGCCGTTCGTAGTGGAGCTCCCGTCCACATACACTTTCCAAACCTGACTAGTATTATCCGGAGCAACCGGCCTTGTCATTTCCACAATAAAGTCGGCGAATGCTTGCCCCTTTATTGCTTTCCTTGGTTCGTAAGTGATTTCCAATCCTTGCATTTCAATCGCCCATTTGAGCATTCGTCCAGAAGACTCCAAGGTTGTCAGAGGCCGCTTGATCGGTTGGTCAGTGTAGACCACTACCGCATGTGCCAAGAAATAGGGTTTCAATTTCTTGATGGCCATGTAGAGAGTAAGACCAAAATTTTCAACCATGGGGTACCGAAGCTCAACGTTCCTGAGAACATGGCTGATGAAATAGACCGGGAGCTGGGTGCCGTCTCTTTCAGCTAAAAGAACGGTGCTAAGGGCATGATCGGAGACGGCCAAATACATAAAGAGTTTCTCTTTGGGCAGAGGGAAAACAAGCCTCGGCAAAGAGTGTTGGGGTTTGGTGAGTCCGACTCACCGCGGAAACAACCCCGACCCGAGGAACCACTCGCAATTAATAAAATCATAATGCATAAATATAATCACAAAGAAAAGATAACGAATCTTACCCTCGAAGCGAGCTTCGCCCAAAACCCGGGGCTCTTACTTGAAAGCTACGAGCACGTCAAGCGTCTTGCCTCTGACTGTATCCACCCACAAAAAGGCGAACACAACTTTAAGGTCCGCTACCTTGGATTTAGCAAGGTCCGACCAAAACCCGAGTGTTATATGAGTTTAAGAGTTTTCCCAAAATTATGGAATGCTCTTTCTAACTCCCACTCAAGCACTTTACTTCAAATCCCAAGGTTGGTATTTATAGAGGAAAGTAAGAGTGAGAATTTCTATCCCATCAATGTGGGATCATGAAATTCCACAAATTAATTTAAAGCTAAATTAAATTAAAATTGCAAACTAATAATAAATCTACAAGTGGCATTACCATGTGAGATGGGTTGGTGAGGACCACATGGAGAGTAGGGGACCATACTTGCTCCCCACTCAATACTCTCCTTGTGCCACATGTCCTCACCCACTTGCTCCCATATTCCCATGCTTCCTCTTAATCCACGGCCCTATGGCCCGAGCCAAGCCACGAGCCCAGCCCGCACCAAGCTGCTGCTGTGGCGCGGCGCGGCTGCTGCTGTGCTAGCGTGCCTAGCCGCGGCAGCTACCTGCTGCACGCACCACGTGCTGCGGCTGCTAGCTGCTGCTGGCCGTGGCTGCTAGCACGCACCATCCAGCCATGCTAGGCTCGGCTTGGTGCTTGCTAGCCACCTTTGCTAGGACATTTTTGCCCCTAGCATTCGGATGCTCGGGGCACTCCGATGCTAGGGGTATTTTGGGAATATGGTCAATTTATTATTATTTTTGCGCGTCTCGTCTTTTATTATTTTGACTCAACTTCCGACGATCGGTTTCGACGCTCCAAGCTCGAATTACCGACGTCTAAATATTTAACACTCAGGCGACGAATTAATTTCTTCCGAATTAATTCGTCGAGTCGGTTCGTATATTTTAATTGGGTGTGACCCGAAGGGTTCAGTCAAGATAAAGCTGTAATATCAATTATATTAATATTACTGATCGGAAGCGGCCTCCACCCAGGCATTCCAATCACTTGACCTTACTGAATGTATTAGCTTTCTAATAATTTTGAACCGGCTATCAGAATAATACACTTGTTCGAAGGACACCATTCATTTCAATCTCCTACTTGTCCTTTCGAACAAGTGTGCATTTAGTGTATAGCCCTTATTCTATGTCTCTTCATGTCTCTTCATGAACTACAGAGTAAGATTACTAGTCATCTCTGTTACGTCCTGAAGTGTTTCTCGAAATCCGAGTTTGACTGTCAATAAGCAGATGATTTCTAAAATCCATCTGAGCACGGCCATGCATTTTCACAGTCTCGCTCTTCGAGAGGCCTTGTAAACAACAAGACATGTTCCCTATTGTTAATAGGGGGACATTTCCAGTCTTGTAATGTAGCTTCTCTTACTAAGAGGACTCACCCGCCTGATATTTGTCTTTATAATCCCCAGTTACGGCAGATGTTTGGTGGATACCAAAGCGGATCAGTACTCAAACAAGAGATCTCCCACTGCTCATGGTCAAAGGAAAAGAGTTTCGATAGTAATAATGAGAAAATACTTATGACGATTTTTTAAATCTCTTAAAGTATCCTCATAGGTCGATCCAGTATGGTTCTAAACCAATACCTGTGCAAATGATTTATATCCTCATAGCACAAGAAACGGTGCTATAAATCATACTACACACTAATCTCTGATGGTCATCAATCGTCCACAAAATATGACCTTGATTAGGGATAATTTTCGATTAAAATATTCAATGTTCACTTAATAGGTGCTTCTTTATCCAAGCCATTGACTTGATACCCTATTTTGAATATTTATTAAAATCGAATGGACTCATTATTTAATTCTAAACCACAATTAAATAGTTTTGTGGAATATTTAGAAATATTTTATTCCACTATGAAACTTCATAATGTTTCATCTTATGATAAATGGTTTTTCCCAAATGTTTAAAGAGTAATACTCTTCATAAAACATTCATAGAAATCACACCCATATTTGATATGCTTGATTTCTTTCATGCAATTATGAATGTTGTCGTTCACTTATTGCAAAGGTTTAGTTAAAATTACTTTGCAAACCTTAGCATCTTCATTATCCACCATTTCCATAATAAGATGATAAAATTTTGAGAGTGTTAATGGATTACATGTGATTCGGGATTTATTGTCCAAGCAATGGCTCCCACTTATTTTCATGATTTGAGACCTTCTACTTGACAACCTACAATCATTAACGTTCAATAACGAACTTTTCCATTTAACATCTTTCCTTATTATTGCCTTTAAGGCAACAATATTCTCAACATATATTTTAGTAGACTCCCTGATGATGTCTTGCTTGGGTTTCACTCCAAGCGACTCACAACGATTTGGGATACCCTAATCACTTGTGAGCATGGAAATTTTCCTTAAATTCCCGCACATTATACATGGATACACGTCCATGTTACCATTCTCAAGCCACGACACTTCTTGCCTCGTGCTTATAAATGGCTTCCTTGCTAAGGATCTAATCCTTGTTAAGGTTTGTGCTTGCAACATCAAAACTCAAATTATATTTGTTTCCATGCGTCAAGAACTCATCCAACTACTTATCTAAGTTCTATGGGTGTTCTTGACTATAATCTAATGATCTAATACTTAGATTAATGTCGATTGGTAATGTATACGTACTTCACATGCTCTAAGCATGTAAGTCATCTGACGATTCCATATCATAGCTTTACATGATGGATTTAATTCTAGAATTATTCTCAATTTTATTCCATCCATGTGACATTTAGCTCATACAGTTACACTGAGTCTTGCCAAATTGTTCGCTATATGATGTGGTTGAAAGTCTCCTACTAGAGTTTTTCTCGTTTAACTTAGTACTTAGCCTAGCTTATACATAGGTCAAACATTTACTTAGCTTCATACATATGGGTCGAAAGCCTTTCAAAAGTCCTTCATGTTTAACATGGTAAATTCCTTTTACTCATTTAAACATTTAATTAGGTCTATACCATAGAACTTAATTCCCAACATGTACTAAGTATCGTCTTTAGCTCGGTCCATTGTCGAAAATACTTTCAAATCTAAGCATTTAGCATTAGTTGTTTCACAATAGAGTTCGTAAACATCTTGTTTCCATTAGTTTTACTCCCACTAAACTTCTTGTTCATCAGAATTTCTATGTTTCTCCATAAGTCAATCCTCTTATTAACTTTATGAGAAAACACGTTCCAATTCCTTCATGCAATGCTTCCTTTAATCCCATGACGGATTCCATGTGCTTGCTTTCAAATCTAGCATTATTTAGAATTTCAAAACCCTTAGACTATTCCATAGTCACTTCCAAAATTTTATTTTGGGAAGGCGGTTTTGGTATCTATTTTGCCATATTTCATAAGTGCAATTTTGCTAGATCAATCACGAAAAGACTTGAGCATTCCGATTGGTGAATGGAATTTTATTAAAATCAACTCCTTGAAATTAATTATATCCTTTACAACCAATCTAGCTATGTATGCATATACATTTTCACATTTGTTAGTTTTCTCCTTGAAAACTTATTTGCAATCGATGGGTCTTTCACCTTTCATGCAAATTAATCAAGTTTCAAACATGATTTTCAAACATGGAGTCTATTTCGGATTTTCATGGCCTTTAACCATTATTCGGAATTTGGATTTGTCGTAGCTATCTTACAAGACATTATTCCTTTACTATCTAATAGTAAATAGTATGCTTGTAAGTCTTAGGTTTGTTTCTAACTTAATAGAAAATTTATAGGATTCAATCCAAGCCTTTGGTGAATTCTATACCTATATGGGGCAATTGCATCAAACACTGAGTTTTAAGGCGCTTTCAAAGCCCTTTTATTATGTTGATCTTACTCCAACATTTTTAATGTTTTGTGAGTAATGAATTCTCTTTTAAGGCACTTGTAAAGTCCTTTTGAGTATTTTTGATCAAGCATTATCACGAAGTCCTTTAAGGTCTTCCAAGATTCTCAGTTCTAGTTTGTTGCTAAGCTCGATGGTCATCGAGTTCATTTTCCTCCCACTTGTCGTTTTGGAAATGTGTTACTTTCCAGAAAGACACTACTTAGAGCAACAAACAATTTTGTTCTCAATTAGGATGTGGAGGTAATACCCATAGTCTCACTTGAATGCTTACAAAGAGACATGTATATTGTCTTTGGGTAAAAGTTCGTTGTGAAACAAACAGTAGGCTCCTACTTGAGCTACCTTAGTCTTTATTGAGCCATTCAGCTCCCACTAAGTCACCTAGCTCCCACTGAGCCACTTTGCTCCCACTGAGCTAGTGAACTCCCACTGAGACTAAGAGCCTTAGACATATTGTAGACACCCATTTGTGTCTCCCCAAAACCAAGCCCAGTGATGAATACCTTCACGTCGAACCATTATCGGATTAGGTGAAAGTGTGAAAAGTCAAGTGTTGCGGTTTAGTTTTTGTTAAAATTCTTTCTTTCTGTTTTTTAAAAACCTACTCTATTTATTTGAAAATAGCCAAACCAGTTTAGTTTGGTCCATAATTAAGGTCCAATAATGGTGTAGTTGGATGGAGCTTGAAAAGACCTTTCCAACAATATATTATAAGCCCGATTCCGATGAATATTGACGAAGTTATGGCCAAAATACTAAACTGGGCCCGGTTAATTGTTTAAATATGGTCAATGATCTAGAGGAGGGCCTGATGTTAATTATTATTCCTAAAATTATTAGGATTAATTATAATTTTCTGGAAGTTTCTAGAAAATTCTTTTTGATTCTAATATTATTAGATTTTATAATTAATTATTTTAAAATAGACTTTTATTTGGAGTAAAATATTATTTGTTATCTTAAAAATACGTATTTTATCTTCTGTACGGATTCCGTAGATCAAGTTGATTAAAGATCGGATTCGGCGTGAAGAAAACGCGCTAATACAGGTTGTCGCCAAACAACAAGTCTGTCGCCGCGCGACAGAGTCGATTCCTGGCGACAGCGTGTAGTTTTATTCCTTATCAAATTCTATGTTTTTCCGGACTATTTTCCTTATAAATAGGGTCCGAATTCCTGTTTTCAGAATCAACAACTCTCATCATCTCTCATCAACTCTCATCTATTCTCCCAATCAATTCTCTCTATTCTCTCATCAAGAATTCCTTGATTCTTATTTTTCTCTCTCTTTCTAAACTACCTTTTTACATACAATATTCCGCATTCACAAGACTTAGAGTCTCTTAGCCAAGTTCGAAGTTGCCTTCGCCCTAGACATGAAAGGTTTGATAATTTCCGAGGGTTTGGTCCAAAACTAGTCTAAACTTTATTTAATTTGATTTCAATTTAATTCTTTAATTGTTGTTTATTTATTTTCATTGAAGTTTACTAACTTGTGTATTTTGTTATTAAAAAGAGGTACGAGGCTTCAAAGTAAGTAGATTAGCTTACTTCCTATTTCTTTCACAATGTAGATTGCATGCTTATTATTGTTTATGATTCCTAGTATCATGTTAGGATGCTTTTAATGCTTTCTAGTATCATGTTAGGATGTTATTTTATGCTTTCTAGTATCATGTTTAGGATGCCTTTACTCTTTCTAATATCATGTTAGTACCATGTTAGGTTTAAAGCTTTGATCTTTATTGCTTAGTGACATGCTAGGATTTGTTATTAATCTTGTTAGTATCATGCCTAGGATCTTGCTATTATTTTCAAGCTTTATTATGCCTTATCATGTTACTATTATTATTATTCTTTATTATTATATTGCTTTTTTATTGTTATTGCTTGATCACACCTTTTATGATTGTTAAAGGGAATTTGTACTTGAAATCACGCTTAATAAGATAATTAATAATTTGGTTTAGGCTAATGTGATTTTAACTCAAGTGATCGCCAATAATAGTATTATTTGTGCATTAATATTCAACCAACATAGATAAACAGGGTAGGTTTAATATAATGTTTGTATGTTATTCGAAAAGCGCACATGAATACGAGCAGAACAAAGTAGAGGCCTATTTTATAGGGAGGGTCCTTTCTTTTGTAGATTGGATTCGTACCCTCATCCCCGGACCCTATTTGGTTCAAGACCTTATGGAGTAGTTGATGGTCCTTTTGGATTGTCTTTTGGGTTTACAAGTTCCTAAAACTTGTTGGCGACTCTTTTTGCTCTTTTTCTTTCCCTTTGGAACGCCACCGTACTTTAGTGTATGATCACAGCGGGGTTCAAGTTTGGGGTTATCATAATGCTTGAAATATTCCCTACAGTTTTTGGCGACTCCACTAGGGAGGATTTCTATTTATATTCCTGAAATTTATTTAATTTTGGCAATTATTTAGAATGAGCGGATGAGACTCGAAAAATTCTAAGTATTTCATGTGCGTGATTTGATTAACATTATTGTCATATGCATTAAAAGGTCCTCATGGGAGCACCCCATGAGTCAATCCATAGGAATTTTACACGTAGGAAATTTGAGAAATATCTTTCATGACTAGAATCGAAAAGATGATGCGAAATCTGGAAAATTCGAAGAACACAGAAACTTGTCAAGGCATGTAGGAACTAGCGTCTAGAAAACAGGGCTTGTCGCCCGTAAAAAGTTTCTGTCGCCTGGCGACAGTTCTGTCGCTTGGCGAAAGAAGCTTTTTTGCGGCGACAGTCCCTGTAGTCTGGCGCCAAGTTCTTCCAATACCGAGCCAGGGGTCTGCCTTCTTGCTTTGACCATTTCTAGCATTGTTGGCTTGATTTTGCTTATTGATTGAGTCCTTTTCTCACTTTTCTGAACCCATATGTGTTCTACATATGGATATAACCCTCTGGGGGTTCCTGCTTCACCTGCCCAATGGAATATCCCACTATCATGTGCAAAGTTCAGATTTGGGTACGTGCAAAGTTTGTGAATCCACCAAACCATGGAGTCGAGTTCGATTTCATCACGAACTCGCGGAATCCTGTCCATTCGCTTCAACCCTCCCGGTAGGCTTGTGTGCAATGCATATGGATTAATAACCATGGACCTTTTTTACTTAACCCATATCCTCGAACTTTAGAGAACTAGAGCCATGGTTAGGTTGCAAACTCATCTTGTGACTATGTGAACTACTTGTGCACCCTTGCTTGTATATATTATATGTGTGTTAACCGTTTGTTTGACTTGTGTTAAAGACTAATTAAATTGACTAATGACTAAAAGGACTTTGTCTAATTAATTAATTTTGAATTAATTAAAGGCTAATAAATTAATCAATTCGACTTAGCACGACTTTAGGCATGTCCATTAAGAGTAAAATTACTTGAAACAGTCCAGATTAATGTTCCAGCAATGGCACAGAAATTTGGACTGTGGCGCTGCATTTTAGTGTCTGTCGCCTGGCGACAGGCTCTAAACAGTGGCGACAGTCCTTTTGTTTTAGCGACAGTCCATTTTTCTTGCTCGAGTCATCACAACGAGTCTAATTCACAGTCTACTAATCGGTTTATCAATTTATTAATGGTTCAAACCATGTTTAAGTCTTTAATTGAGTTTAGGCACTTAAAGTCTAATGGTCATACACTAAGAGTCAAAGCACGTCACTCACACACACATAAAGCACACACATAACATGTTTGTCACATTATGACCATATCTAGAGAGTCCTGAATGCGTGTTTTCCGTCATTTTTTTAGGGGGGTAAGTCGGATATTAATCCTCCAATTTTAAAACTTCATTAAAATTTCCCTTAAAACATATACCCCATTTTTGCCTATTCTTTCTTATTTTTTTTTAAAAAAAACCATAAAGTCAAGTCAATTAGAGTCAAGTATTAAAACAAATATGGTTTAACTTACAGCGCGTGGACAAGAAAAGAAGAGCGTTTAATCAAGGACAACACTTTTGTTCAAGTCTTACTTTTTGACAAACCAATTGGTAGGAAAAGGAAAGCTAAGAAGGCAATGGCTAGTCAAGAAGAACTTAATGAGGTCAAGGGACAGGTAGCCAACTTGGCTGAGATGTTACAAAACTTAACGCTGTAAATAAGTAATCCTGAAAAACAGAAACAAATGGACCTAATCCAGGAAAGCTTAGGCAAGCTGTCCAACGACTTTAGATTCCAAGAGATTAGCTCCCAAGGGGTCTCGGTGGATAAGGACCTTCTCCCATAGAAGTTCAATCCCAATGACATCCCTAAATTTAAGGCTATGGATAACCCTTATTTTCATTTAAGAGCTTTTTAAACTGTAATGAACATTAAGGGGATAGATAGAAAAGCATTTCACTCTGTATTTTCATTATCTTTAGAAGCAGTATGTCAACAGTGGTACTTTTCACTTGACAAAGAAAAGACCTCTAGTTGGGAATCTATTGTAAGTGCTTTCATTGAAAGGTATAAATGCAATATACAAATTGAAACCTATCCTAGAGAGCTAGAAATGCTAAAGCAAAAAGAAAATGAAGGTTTCACCTCCTTCTTTAATAAATGGAGGGAAACTATTGCAAAAATGGTTGAAGTACCGAGTGAGAAAGAATCTGTCAGGATGTTCATTAAGAACCTCCAAGAAAAATATTCTAAACACCTTAGGTACCAAAGCAATCTAAACACCTTTAAGGCTGTCTATGATATTAGAATTAATATTGAAGATGACCTCACTAAACAAAAAGCTGCTAATAATAACTCAAATAGTGGCTGGAAAAATAAGAAGAACGACAATCCTTCTTCATCCAAATTCACCCACTCAAACAATGTTAGCACCCTTAATCTAAATGAAGTTTTGGCAATGAATAACAATCAAGGACAAAAGAAACCATTTAGGAAGAATATACTCCTATTGGTATGAGTTATGACACCGCATTTGACCGCTTACATGCAAAAGGTCTTATAACTCCCATTGGACCATTTGGGGACCCACCTGTCGAAAGGAGAACGGCTAGCTGGAACCCAAATGCACATTGTAAATATCACCAAGGTAGGGGTCATCCTACGGAAAATTGTTGGAGGCTAAAAGAAGTTATTCAAGACTTAATCGATAGTAACAAGCTCCCATTGCCCCCTGCAAGCAAGAAGCCAAGCATCAACACCGCACCGCTGTCAGATTCTTTGGCTATTTCCGACGAAGAAAATCAAGTGGACCCATCTAGCCTCATAAAGACTATCGAGACCATTGAAGAAGAAATCTTCGAAGATGCTCTCGAATTCCATGGCCAAGAACCTGCAACTAAGCAAGAAGTTTTAGCGTTGACATCAATATTGTCAGAAATGTACAAGTTGCTATCACAAACCTTTGAGGCTATAAGAGAGAAAAATGAGTTACTTAAAAGTAGACCTCCACCCAAGCAAAAGAAACCTTTTTCTCTCCAAGTGATTGACACTCCCAGGAAAAATAATAAAAGTTATACTCCAATTGGGACGTCGTACGCGAATATGTTCAAAATGCTCTCCGAGAATGGTAAAATTCAACCTCTCGAACCAAGACCATTCGAGTCACTAAAAAGAATGGACAAATACTATTGTTCATATCATCAATCAGGGGGGCATACAATAGAGCACTGCTTCAAGTTCAAAGACTTGGTTCAACGTTTGATTGATGAAAAGAAACTGGTTCAACCTCCACAAGATGCTACAATTAATGGAGTGTGGGACAGTGATGATGAGGACGTTTACCTTAAGGATATTGAAGAAACTCCTCTATCAACAATATACCCAGTAAGTGACATTTGGGACGAGGAAGATTCGTCCATAGATGTCCTCACCAGGTCCGGGAGAATACAACCTCCCATTTCAACACAACCTATACCTACTATCCAGCAAATTCCCGTGCCTATTATAGAAGACAACGATGTTGTCAAGCAGTTAAAAAAGACTAAGGTAGAAATGAATGTGTAGAAGCTCTTAGCTACATCCCGGGAGCATAGGGTTGTAGTCATGGATGCTTTGGCTAAAGTAGGCATAGATTCAGACACTACTCCTGAGGGACTTGCTAACTTCCTCACGAGTGATCTCCCAAGTCCAATCAACTTAGTCACTTTTTCGGATAAGGATCTACCACCGGAAGGTGACAAACACAATAAAGCTCTAAATCTCACAGTGATATGCAAGAGGATGAACGTTCCTATGACTCTTGTGGATAATGGTTCAGCCATTAATGTGTGCCCACTTAGAACCGCAAGAATGTTAGGAATAAGAGATGAGGATTTATCCCCATCAACTCAAGGCATAAGAGCTTATGATAACTCACGCCGTCAAGCACTAGGGACAATTACCATGAATATAACGGCGGGTGCAATTGAGCATGCCACCACATTTCAAGTAGTGGATATCAAGGCATCCTTTAACTTGCTATTGGGACGCCCTTGGCTTCATGATTTAAAAGCCGTCCCTTCATCTCTTCATCAACAAGTAAAGGCCATAGTTGGAGGAATTCCAATTACCATTGATGCTTCATCCATGAGGATCAAAACAGTAGAAAGTCCACTAATTAATGTGGAACATGATGAAAATGATGAAGACTTGTGGGGCTTTAGCGAAGAGGTCTCCTTAATAGAGGAAGACGAAAAGACCCCTCTTCATTACGACCTCCACTCAAATATGACAACTAATGCTATTATGAGAAAACAAGGACACTTTCCTGGAATGACTCTAGGAAAGAAGAAAGGAATAGCTAAACATATGGGACTACCTGGCCTCCCTAAATTGGATACTTTCGGACTTGGTTTTGAACCAACTCGTGAAGACCTTAAGTGGGCCCAGGAGAAATCAAGAGCACGAAGGAATGCTCGTGCACAAAAGAGGGAGATACCCATGGATCAATATCCTCTCACCTTAAATGGACAATTTATAAGAGAAGGGGAGGATTATCCTTGTCATGAATTTCCTGAACCTTTCGTTGTAAATGGCATAAGACAACCCGGGTTCGAGATCTTTTTGGATTGTTGCTTCCTAGACGAGATCCCAACTCCAATTTATAAGGAGAAGGCACCTCCTTGCTTTGACTTTAATGTCATGGGACTCCTCTTTGGAAGAGAAAAGAATGAGCCAAGATACGCGGAAGATGATTCTTCACTCATTCAAACGGTTCTCCAAAGTGAAGGCTTTGATCCCTCGGAGTTTATCACTCCGATAGAAGATCAAGAGCGTGGATGCGCAAGACAGTGAAGATAACCACTACAAATGGAAAGAAGATTTTAGTAATTACAGGACAAGGACCAATGTTCGAAGAATCGTCTGAGTCTTCCCCTATCGAGTCTTCCAAACCTTTAGTTGTAGCACCCTCGCCTTCTATTTCTACTCCTAGGATAGTTAGCCATCAAGTCCCAATGGACATTTCTTTATTTGATGTAATGATTTCTAAATTCAATAATATGTCTTCTTCCCCGTATTCCTCTTGTTTTTCTTTATCTAAAGATGACGAGCATTGCTTAACTAATGATGAAAATGACAAAGAAATAATTAAAGCAATGGAAACACTTGAAAACAAGATACCAATAATTGAGGATACAGAAACGGTTGACATCTCAAAAGATCCAACCATTAAAAGAGAAGTTAAAATCGGACTAACACTAAATAAAGACGAAAGAACCGATTTAATTAATCTACTTAAAGAATTTATTGATGTATTCGCTTGGTCATACGAAGATATGCCAGGCATTAATAGAGAGATAGCTCAACACACAATACCATTAGTTCCAGGAATGAAACCTGTAAAACAAAAGTTACGTCGAATGAAACCCGACGTAGCTCTTAAAATAAAAGAAGAAGTGCAAAAACAAATAACTGCAGGTTTTATCAGGGTATCTAAATACCCCGAATGGGTCGCCAATGTCGTCTCGGTTCCGAAAATAGATGGTAGAGTTTGAATGTGTGTCGACTATCGAGATCTAAATAAGGCAAGTCCAAAGGACGACTTCCCTTTACCACACATCGATATTTTGGTAGATAATACAGCAAATCATGCGCTTCTCTCGTTTATGGATGGGTACGTAGGATACAATCAAAACCTCATGGCCGAAGAAGATATGGAAAAGACAACGTTCATAACACCTTGGGGTACTTATTGTTACACGGTAATGTCATTCGGGTTAAAAACGCGGGTGCTACTTACCAACGAGCAGCAACTGCCCTACTCCATGACATGATGCATAAAGAAGTGGAGGTTTATGTGGATGATATGATCGTAAAATTAAAAGACCGCCAAGGACACCCAATAGCCTTAAAAAAGTTCTTTGAAAGGCTAAGAAAATACAACATGAGATTGAACCCCTCCAAATGTGCTTTCGGAGTTACCTCAGGAAAACTCTTGGGATATGTCATAAGCTCTAGAGGAATAGAGATAGACCCCACCAAAATCAAAGCAATTATGACCATGCCACCGCCCAAAACCGAAAAGCAAATTCGAGGATTCATTGGCCGGTTGCAATACATAAGTAGGTTCATATCCAAGCTAACCACAATATGCGAACCAATATTCAAGAAGCTTAGGAAGAATGTACCAATTATATGGGACGATGAGTGTCAAAAAGCCTTTGAAAAGATCAAAGCCTATCTCTCGAATCCTCCCGTATTAGCCCCAGCACTCCCTGGAATACCCCTAAGGTTATACTTAACCGTCACAAAGGAAACAATGGGAGCCATGCTTGCACAAGAGGTAGAAAGTAAAGAAAATGCTATTTACTACCTAAGTAAGAAAATGCTCGATTATGAGACACGCTATACACCATTGGAAAAGTTGTGCCTCGCATTGGTATGGGCCACAACTAAATTAAGACATTACATGCTCGTGCATACCGTTTACGTAGTCTCACGAATGGACCCCCTTAAATACCTATTCGAAAGATCTACACTTAACGGGCGTATCTCAAGGTGGATAGTGAATTTGGCCCAATTCGATATAAGGTTTATGCCTCAAAAGGCAATTAAAGGATCAGTGGTCTCAGATTTTCTAGCAGATTTCCCAATAGAAGATTCGACACCCTTGGAAGAGAATGAATTCCCAGATGAAAGTTTAATGATGACAGAGGATGATACGTGGACTCTATATTTCGATGGAGCCTCAAACCAAAAGGGATGCGGCGTAGGAGTCTTACTAGTATCACCTAAAGAAGAACATGTTCCTATATCCATCAAAATAGATTTCGACGTCACCAACAACGCAGCCGAATATGAAGCATGCGTGGTAGGCCTCGAAACTGCTTTAGCCTTAGGTGTAAAGAAACTCCGGATATTTGGGGATTCTTCTTTAATCATTAATCAAATCTCAAAGAGATGGAAGGTTAGGAGTGAAAGCTTAGCTCCCTACCAAACATATTTGGAAACTCTCACTGATCAGTTGGAAAAAGTGGAATACACTTACCTACCTAGAGAGGAAAACCAATTCGCCGATGCCTTGGCAAGACTAGCCTCAATGGTTAGAATTCCTAAGGAAATTGAGCAAATGCCTTTAACCATAGAAAAAAGGCATAAACCAGCATATATTCAAGCTATAGAAGACGATGAAGTGATCCAAGAAGAAGAACATGAAGAAGAACCATGGTTCATAGATATACTAAATTATGTCACCAAAGGAGAATATCCTCCTCATGCTGACAAAAGAGCGAAAAGAGCACTAAGACTTTTAGCTTCCCAGTTTGTACTCATAGGAAATGAACTACACAAAAGGGTACCTAAAGGTCGAGCTTTATTATGTGTAGGCAAAAAGGATGCTCAAAGAGCTATGAGAGTAGTCCACGAAGGAATATGTGGAACACATGTTAATGGAAAAATGCTAGTCCAAAAGATAATGCGAGAAGGATATTATTGGACTACCATGAATAAAGATTGTCATCAATATGTAAAGAGATGCCCTAAATATCAAATTTATGCAAATTTACAACATATCCCACCATCTCTCCTCTACACCTACACTTCACCATGGCCTTTCTCTACATGGGGAATAGACATAATTGGAAAGATCACACCTCCCGGAACAGGAGGTCATGAATACATCTTAGTCGCAATAGATTACTTCACAAAGTGGGTGGAAGCACAATCATATGCTAAACTCTCTGCCAAACATGTAGCACTCTTTACCGAAAGAAACATAATTTGTCGATACGGAGTCCCACATGAAAGGATAAGTGACAATGGAACTCACTTTCAAGCCGAATGTGAAGAATCGCTACAAAAGTATGGTATTCAACACCACCATTCTTCTCCTTATAGACCTCAAGCAAATGGAGCAGTTGAGGCCGCTAATAAAAATTTAAAGACAATCATTGAGAAAATGACTGAAAATTATAAGGATTGGCCTGACAAACTTCACTTCGCACTGTGGGGTTATCGCACGTCAATCCGAACATCAACAGGAAATACACCATTCAACTTAGTATACGGAATGGATGCCGTACAACCTGTAGAATTAGAAATACCTTCGCTACGCATTGCGTTAGAAAGTAAACTTGATGAAGTCGAATGGACTAGAGCACGGTATGAAGAGCTAATTCTACTCGATGAAAAACGACTAGAGGCTCTACATCACACCCAATGTTATCAAACCCGCATGGCTAGACATTTCAATAAGAAGGTCAAGACTAGAAATATCAGGGTTGGGGACTTGGTATTGAAAGCATTAAGGAAAAATGTTTTGGATCCAAGAGGCAAATTTAGGCCTAATTGGTTCGGACCATATATTGTCAAAACAATCCTGTCAGGAGGCACGGCTAAGTTAACTGACATGGATGGTAATGAATTTTCGAACATGATAAACCTTGACCAACTTAAGAAATACTACCCATAAGCACTTGAGTAAAATACTCAAGAGAGCTACGTTTGGCCTGATTCCTTAAACAAAGGATACGTAGGCAACCCAGACAGGGTGCGGCCACATTATTTTTCTCAAATTCTGTATCCCTGAGGTAAAAAATACATGTCTGCAAAATTTCAAGACTGGCGCCAGAAGATAGCCTCTGTCGCCAGGCGACAGAGCCAAATTCACAGCGACAGTAAATTAGATACCAGCGCCAGGTTTCTGCGAGCGTCTGGGCAAGTTTCGTATATTCTGGAAATTTATTCGACTTCCGTACTCGAATTAAGTCTCCGAAAAATAAATATTGTAATTGTTTTCATTGCTTTAATTGAAAAGTTAATCAAAATAAAAGCTGAAATTTTATTAATTAATAAAGAAATTACATTATTGATGAAGTAAAAGCTGAAAAATTAACTAAAACAAATTAACTTTGTCTAATAAATCAAAGGAAAAGTAATGCTCTATTCTTTTTTCTCCTTCTTGATTCTCTTCCAATTTTTGTCTTCATTCTCTTCCTCTTGATCCATAACCTTTGCTAGGAGACATCCATTAGAAGATCTACACTCTATTTTAGTATAGATAGTTTCCCCCTCCGCTAAAACCCCATGTTTCTTCTCTACCCAAACTTTCTCTTCCGTAGAGTCAACCTTCTTTTTTCCTTTGTCTTTCTTAGAACTTTTCTTCCTTGGCATAATAGGAGTTTTGAATTCTCTCCTTTCCCCTAGGCGTTCCTTAGCAGGGACCTTTTTATCACCTAGACGATTCTTCACATCGGTCTTCTCAATCTTGACTTGAGATTTCTGGAATCTTCCATCAAGCCATTGTTTCACTTTGCTTGATAAACAAGGTGGATCCTTGTGGGTAACCACCTCCTATAAGGGCCTACCACTCCAATATTTGTCAAAGCGCTCAACATCTTGTGATACAGGAAATTCATAAGGACGGCGGAGATCTCCTGTAGGGATGGTTTGTGCAAGACCATATTGTCTCATAACTTTACAAGGAAAATAGAAGGTTAATATTGACAAGCTCGGGAGACGACAATATGCTTGGTTATAGCAACCAACCATCGCCTCAATCTTCCACCAAGGGACGATCCAGCTTATGGTAAAATCACCGGCAGCAAACACCTTGCTCCATTCACGGCGACCTATCTTCAAAAATCGTTTCTTTCGCCGAACTATGCAATTTAGAACATATGTGTGTATATCGTCAGGAGGATTAATGAGTTTTAACCTCTCCATGAGCCATATCTGTAAAATATGTGTTTGATTAGTATTACAGTGTAGAAATATTTTTAGTTCTTTGTAATTAAGAATAGTATTACTTTATACCTGTAATAAAATTGGAGAACCTCGAAAAGGTGCTCTTGGATTCTTTCTTAATGCATCCAACCATAGCATGGTCTCTCCAACAATTAGCGGCATTGGATTTCTCCCGGACTCAACTTGTTCTATAACAGATATAATCATTGTTTGGCCTTCATTATCCTTACCACTAACTAAAAATAATTGGTTAAACATGCAAAAGAGGAAAGCCCTTCTCTTATGGACACGAAAATCAGGATTAGGATTGTCATAAAAGTAATGTGCAAATTCTGTCAAATCAACTACATTTCCATGCCCTATATTTTTTTAAGGCCATACCCCTTAGATCAAAAAAGCATTCAAAATCTTTATAATAATATTCACTAACTCTAGGCATTACCGCAAGATCTGTGGAATAATAGCCTATAATGGCTCCAAATTCTTCCGGTAAAGGGCATATTTCATCATGGAAAAATCTAAAACAGTGAGTATTAATGTCCCAATAGTCTATGGCAGAGTAAATAAAATCCATGTCAAGACTCACCCCCTTTATTCCAAACATACCCCCCATGCGAAAAGTATCTAATGCTTTTTTCTCTTTAGAAGTTAAAAGACGACACCACTCATTCATGTATCCACAAAAAGTTTTTTTAGCTAAAGGCATGATTACTAGTTAATTAATTAATTAACAAACTAGTTTAATTATGCAGTAAATGGAGAATTCGGGGGCTATTTATAAGCTTTTTTTCACGACAGATTTCAATAGGAAATAGGAAAAGTGAGTCTGTCGCCAAGCGACAAAACTGTCGCGTGGCGACAAAGGCTGTCGCGTGGCGACAGACCCTGTCGCGTGGCGATAGGCTTAATTACGTGGCGCCAGTGTTTTTCTTCGCAGCGACACTTACTACGCGTAGGAAACCGTGTTTTTACTTGCTTGAATTCGACTTTGACTTGACTTTTTTATTATTTTTCTTTCTTATCCATATACCCTTATTATATTTTATTAAGCTTAATTAATTTTAGGCTTATTTTCGGTAATTATACTTTTTTCCTTCATTTTTTCATTTCTTTTTTTGGGGGAGAGAGTCGGTACCCTCCACTAATATTAAAAATGACGGAAATTTTGCGCAAAAATTACACTTTCTCACACACTCACATGCACAATACAAACTAATAAATAATAAATCATGTAGATACAATGTTAATAAATAATAAGTGCATATATACAAGTGTCTAGTACATAGATCATATGAATAAAATAGATAAAGTCCTACAAAAGTCAAAATAAATAAAACACAGGTACAACTACGACGCCGGAGGTCGCAAGTCGCGAGGGACACCAAATGTATCAAAGAATGTCCTACTCCGTGAAGTATGTCCATCATCGTCCCTTGAACCACCAGGCGGCGCAAACTGCAACTCAGGGCCAGGCCACCTAACCTCACCCTGAAACCCGACAGAAAGAGGTTGGGGCTGCAAAGGCTGCTGCGACGACGAGCCAAACTCGTACGTCCCACCACCTATCCCACCTCGAATGGTCGGCCCGGTCGGAGCCTCCTCAGGTGATGACGCCGAGTCCTCTACAGCGGCGGCCTCAGAACGACCACCTCGACCACCGGAAGTAGTCCGGCGACGTCTCGAGTCGGACCTGGTAGTCTCTCTCCTAGGCTCGGGTCTCGACCGAGTGCGTGGAGAAGGAATAGGCTGCCCCTGCAAAAGTAAATCAAAGTTAGCAAGTGCAAATGAAAAAGCAAGTCAAAAATGATAAATGCAAAGGCAATACCTCCTCAGCATCATTGCTACGACAGGTAGCACGGTTCCGCAACCTCACAAGCTGGCTGCGAAAGGCGTCTATGCATCTAGCCATAGCCGTCACCACCTCGCGAGAAAACTGTCAAAGTAACTAAGTCAGTAACAGTTATGAAGCGAACATAAAAATGACATGTGAGAAGTTACTTACTCGAGTCTGGTGACGAGGGATAGACCGCTCCACAAACTGCTCTCCCTCTGGAGCGGGCGGAATAAGCTCCTCGATCGGCCCATACATGCCCTAGTAGCGTATGGACATCCTCGGAGGAATGAACTCCCTAGGGCCAGCCTGTCCAGAATAAAAGTTAGAAAAATACTTGGGGGCTACCTAAAGAAAGATAAACAATAAATAAAAGCATACCGCTGCCTCCTCTGAAAGGTCAGGAGCCGGCGCTAGCAACGGTAGCAGGTCCTCCTCATAGCTCTGCTCGAGGAGAATGTAGGACCTCCAGGGAGTACCCCGAGTAGGTCCACCAGCACGATCCCGCTGCAAGGCATCATGGAACATATGCCTAGGTGGAGGAGCAGGAACGACAAAAGTGTCTGAGGAATGCTGGATGGCTACCCTCTCCCCTAGGTAGACCACCGCGTCGTACGTCCCCAGAAAATAACGACGTTCAGCTGTGTACTGCGCCGCCAGTGCAGAGATAGGAAAAGTAGCCCAAGGCCGATAGACCGGGCTAGGCTCCTGCAAAAATCACTAAATAAGGCACTAATACTAAAAGATGATAAAAGAAAAGTATGAGTTAGGAAAATCTACCGAGAGGATCATCTCTCGAAGGCGCAGCACCTCCGGTGGACCTCTGCGGCCTCCCCAACTGGCAGCAATGGGGAGCACGCGAGGAAAAGGCCTCGCAGGCGCAAGAGAAGGAAAGTACTCGTAGAACCAAATCTATATGAAAAGACAAAAATCAGTAAAGATTATGCTTCTAAATCTAGAGTTAAAACCTCAAAAAGGAAAGGAGATGTACCTCTACGACCCTCCAAAAGCTGGAAAGGGCTACCTCTCCAAACAAGGCCTTGTGACGAAAGGAGCGCCGCAAGCCCAGTAGAAAGTCCGCGTAGGCCATGCTAGCCCAGTCATACGTCCCGACCAAGTGAAGGTCGCGAACAGCGGACAGGTAGTAAAGGAGTACTCTACTACCTCGATCAGGGGAAAACGTCCCTGATAGCAGAATCAGCACAAAGATGCGCACCCGCTGCTCTCGGGTGGTAGCATCATCCTCAAAAGCTGCAGCCAGCGTGCAGCGACGGATACATCGGGAACTCAGCTGTCCCGACTGAGCCTCAGCCTGGGCCCGAACAACGATCGGCCCCAACAACTCCTGAACCTCCGGCGAATAGACGGTGACACCGGCGTCAAAAGGAAGAGGAGTAGACTGGAACTCTAGTCCCGTAATGAGGCTGAAGTCAGCTGGAGTGACTGTCATCTCACCCCAGGGAAAGTGGAAGGTGTTGGTGGTGTCCCAAAAGAACTCCACCAAAGCTCGAACGACGAGGTTACCCCCATCGTATGAAAACATGGCCCGGGTGGCCTGCAGGAGAGGAGTCAACCCACATGACTCCCAAAGACGACGAAGCCCCTCATCGCGACTGATGAAGTTGTCGTACAGAGAAATGATGGTGGAATTACCCGAGCCGTGGCTACGGGTCCTCCCACTCGCAAGACCTCGTCGGATTCGCTCCGACAAATGATGAACCGGCGCGTGAAACAGGGTGCGCTCGTCCCAATCCGGCATGAGACCCAGCCTGGAAGTAGAAGGCACGTCCTCGCCCTCACTGGTGGGCTCGTCCTCTCGACGCATGTCTCTCGACCGAGAACCAGAACCACGTCGTCTAGCCATGCTAAAAAATATAAAAGTAATTAAATTTAAGGCTCTACAGTGTCTAAGGTTTGCCTAGGCCGCATGATACTATGTTCGCAAAACAGAGTACGTAGTACTAAAATAGAGCAAATTTCAATCAAGCATGGAAGCATTTTTTTTAAGCAAATAAACAATTTCTTGCAAACATATGATGAATATTGTGGTAAATTGAGCAAGCAAAAGCAGTAAAAATGCAAAAAACGACCCACATTGTTCTTCACGACCTTAAGAGGTCCAACAATGGTGAATCGCTCGTTTCTTCACCAAATTGAGTCAAACAAGTCTCAAAATACTCCCAAGGTAATATACAAGCATAATTAAACAAATTCAAGGCATAAAATTCAACGAACAAAGAAATTAAGCAAAGTGAGTTTCGAAATTTTCGAAAATTCGCGAGCAAGAACGTGCAATTCAAAAAAACCGAGTAGAGTTTGAGCAAAACTTACATAGATCGGGAAAATAGATGAGAAAAGCTTCGATTTGCAACAAGTTTGAGCGAATTTGGTTGAGGAATGAGCAAGAACGAGTGAATCGAATTTTTTTGCGAAAGAATGAGAAGCAGATTATCAGCGGAATGAAGAAGAAGACGGGTTTTAAAACCCCGATTCTGTCGCCAAACGACAGAATTGTCGCGAGGCGACAGACCCTGTCGCGTGGCGACAGAGGCAAAACCTCGCGACAGGTGTTTCTGGCCAACGCTGGAGCGGCGACAGAATGTTGGGTCCCACATTATGACTTTGTGGGCCTATTTTAGCTGTTTGGGTTCCTTGGTACGCCAGTTAGCCCCTTTAAGCAAATTGACATGATTTAGTCAGCTTGATTGCAATGCATTAAGTGATCGACTTGATGAAGATCGTCTCACTTAACTTAAAGCGCCTAAGTATTGGCTCATAGTAAGGCACCGAAATAATGGTTCAATAGAAGCACCGAAATAATGGTTTACAAAGGCAAAAAGCACCAAAGTATTGGCACAAACATAAAATAACAATAATAACAATATATTAAGGGTCAATAAGCAGAATGATTCTTTGGCGATGTCCCAACATAGAGAGAAGTTGTCTAGTGGCGAAGCACGGCCGTGGCGAGGTAATGTCACAAATTTTGGAGATGGCGAAGCAAGGTCACCTTCGACGGTCCCTCAAGGTAAAGAAGAGATTGTCTATGGCGGCGACGTACTGCCGTGACGACGTACGGCCACAACCTGGAAGATGACGACATACAGTTATTTTCGACGATATTCCCGAAATACTGTGGAGGATTGTCACCAAGAATATTGAAGGTGACGACGTACGGTTACCTTCAATGATAGCGTTCACGAGATACTGTGGAGGTTGTCACAAACAACAAATAAAGCAACTGTAAATGGTTACTTTCAGAGACGTGTGCTCGACGGTGCAAGATACGCGTTTCTTAACTCTTTTATCTGTTTAACTAATGATTAGTTTGCAGGTATCGGCGTTATAAGAATGATTTGGAATCGCAGAACGTTCTAAATTGTTCTCCATCCCTATCGCTACTTTGACTTTCGTTTTCGAAACATAAGTTTCTTCAAACTCAGTCAAAGTGGGGGCTTCTGTAGACACCCATTTGTGTCTCCCCAAAACCAAGCCCAGTGATGAATACCTTCACGTCGAACCATTATCAGATTAGGTGAAAGTGTGAAAGTCAAGTGTTGCGGTTTAGTTTTTGTTAAAATTCTTTCTTTCTGTTTTTTTGAAAACCTACTCTATTTATTTGAAAATGGCCAAACCAGTTTAGTTTGGTCCATAATTAAGGTCCAATAAAGGTGTAGTTGGATGGAGCTTGAAAAGACCTTTCCAACGATATATTATAAGCCCGATTCTGATGAATATTGAGGAAGTTATGGCCAATATACTAAATTGGGTCCGGTTAATTGTTTAAATACGGCCCAATGATCTAGAGGAGGGTCTGATGTTAATTATTATTCCTAAAATTATTAGGATTAATTATAATTTTCTGGAAGTTTCTAGAAGATTCTTTTTGATTCTAATATTATTAGATTTAATAATTAATTATTTTAAAATAGACTTTTATTTGGAGTAAAATATTATTTGTTATCTTAAAAATACGTATTTTATCTTCTGTACGGATTCCGTAGATCAAGTTGATTAAAGATCGAATTCCGCGTGAAGAAAACGCGCTAATACAGGTTGTCGCCACGCGACAGAGTCGATTCCTGGCGACAGCGTGTAGTTTTATTCCTTATCAAATTCTATGTTTTTCCGGACTATTTTCCTTATAAATAGGGTCTGAATTCCTGTTTTCAGAATCAACAACTCTCATCATCTCTCATCAACTGTCATCTATTCTCCCAATCAATTCTCTCTATTCTCTCATCAAGAATTCCTTGATTCTTATTTTTCTCTCTCTTTCTAAACTACCTTTTTACATACAATATTCCGCATTCACAAGACTTAGAGTCTCTTAGCCAAGTTCGAAGTTGCCTTCGCCCTAGACGTGAAAGGTTTGATAATTTCTGAGGGTTTGGTCCAAAACTAGTCTAAACTTTATTTAATTTGATTTCAATTTAATTCTTTAATTGTTGTTTATTTATTTTCATTGAAGTTTACTAACTTGTGTATTTTGTTATTAGAAAGAGGTACGAGGCTTCAAAGTAAGTAGATTAGCTTACTTCCTATTTCTTTCACAATGTAGATTGCATGCTTATTATTGTTTATGATTCCTAGTATCATGTTAGGATGCTTTTAATGTTTTCTAGTATCATGTTAGGATGTTATTTTATGCTTTCTAGTATCATGTTTAGGATGCCTTTACTCTTTCTAATATCATGTTAGTACCATGTTAGGTTTAAAGCTTTGATCTTTATTGCTTAGTGACATGCTAGGATTTGTTATTAATCTTGTTAGTATCATGCCTAGGATCTTGCTATTATTTTCAAGCTTTATTATGCCTTATCATGTTACTATTATTATTATTCTTTATTATTATATTGCTTTTTTATTGTTATTGCTTGATCACACCTTTTATGATTGTTAAAGGGAATTTGTACTTGAAATCACGCTTAATAAGATAATTAATAATTTGGTTTAGGCTAATGTGATTTTAACTCAAGTGATCGCCAATAATAATATTATTTGTGCATTAATATTCAACCAACATAGATAAACAGGGTAGGTTTAATATAATGTTTGTATGTTATTCGAAAAGCGCACATGAATACGAGCAGAACAAAGTAGAGGCCTATTTTATAGGGCGGGTCCTTTCTTTTGTAGATTGGATTCGTACTCTCATCCCCGGACCCTATTTGGTTCAAGACCTTATGGAGTAGTTGATGGTCCTTTTGGATTGTCTTTTGGGTTTACAAGTTCCTAAAACTTGTTGGCGACTCTTTTTGCTCTTTTTCTTTCCCTTTGGAACGCCACCGTACTTTAGTGTATGATCACAGTGGGGTTCAAGTTTGGGGTTATCATAATGCTTGAAATATTCCCTACACATATACTTGAAAAGACTTTTTGAAGTTATTTCTATCCATAACTAAATATGGCGTCCTTTTTTAGCTTCGACATTTTGTTTAGTGTAACATTAGTCATTTGTGCAAATCTTTAAGAACTTTATAGGAAGGGTTGTGAACCATCATCGTTCGATTCATTTTCAAATGGCACCGAGGTCTCCGTGAAGACACACCATGTTCTTTGTGGAGTTATTTATGAAAATTTCCATTCATAACTTTGAGATAGTCACGCTTGGCTCAAGCAAACATCGCTCGATCTAATCTAGACGTTTTGATATCTTGTCAAGTCGATTCTGTACTTCACTGAACTCTTGAGCTACTCAAGTCAAGTTTGTTCACATTTGATGAATATAGCCATATCCTTTCAAATTCTTTGTGAAACGTTGAAGTAGTTGAATCCTCTTTAGCCTTCGGAGTCAATTGTCTATACCAAGAACAATAGCTCTGTGCTTTGTCGGTTTCAACAAGTAAGACTTTCTTGTCTTAGAACGATTCCAATTAGAGCAACTATCAAGAGCCTATCTAATAGAGCCTTGAGTACGTTCTTGTCAATGTGACATTGCTAAAGATGTTTGGAACGCAAATCAAGCCCATTACTTGAACTTAGTGAGTTTATCATGTTAGAGAAATGTTTGTTTATAATCAAGCATTCTTAACTCAACGCTTGGATAACCATCCTATTCAAATAAATCTCGCAACTATTGCTCATTACTTTGAATGTGAGTCTTTCCGTGTGTAAACGGATCAATTGCTGATTATGGAACATAATAACCATTACTTGTTCCAGCCTTTGGCTTAAAAGGTCTTTAAACAAAACATATGACCTTACAACTGATGTAGCTCTTCTTGCTTCATTCTAAGCTTGTAAGTTTATAACTTAGCTTAACTTCAATAGTTTGAGGTCACTATCATAGTGGAACACTCAAGCAGTATCCGATACTTGTGAAGATAATGAATTGCTAAGTAAACTACAATAACATAAACTCATGAGTTGAAATGAAATCTAATTCCTTTTCTTCGTTCCTTCTTTCCTATATTTCTTATCATACAATATCTCATAATCTTACTTTAAGAATCATTTCTTTAAATACCTTGACTCTTATACTTTGTTAGGCATAATCAAGCACCTAGTGCGTCGTTAAACAAAGTTCCATCTTTTCCATTAATTCTTACTCGAATTACTACATCAATGAGTCCTACTCAATTGTGATGCGAAAAGATACGTTGGTTGTCAAACATTGACAATCTTGAGTTTGCAATTCAATACCTCATGTTTTATCAAAACTACCTAGTATTTTGAATACATGATGTCCAACCGTCCTTTCGGACTTAGTTATAAAAGTCATTTATGAGAATTGTATTTTAAAAATGCTTTTCCTTTCTTTGAGAACTATTCTCAAGGATTTCCTTTACCAATCATGGAAACAATATTATTTGATTTAGAATACTATAAATATAAGTGCAAAGTATAACCATTTATCAAGAACATAATAAGTTTGAAATTTAATAGCATTCATGCAAACTTCAACCTTATTAAACGTCTTATTTACGCATAAAAAAAATGTCCCTATTTGGCGAAAATAAGGCGATTCCAAGATCCGAAGAAACAAAGAGTGGTTAAGCATGCTTTGGCTTGTCTTAAAAACTCAATCTTCTAGGGTAAGCATTGCCTTGCTAATGGCTCTAAGCCATTCTTGGTTAGACAATCGTCGCATCTAATGCATCTTTGACGATGTATCTCTTTTGCCACGGTATGTGAGGACTCCTCACTCATACCGATGAGTTAAACCAAAATCAACGTGCACACCCGGTGTGCCTTACGCCCCTTGGAGAAGTGATGGCACCTCGTTTTGGCGTAGCCTACCATCACCATCCTCCGGTTAGTAAGTGTTGTTTTGGAAAGGAAAGTTTGACTCAATATTATTAGGGACCTAGGATTTCTATGTTGGTTGATTTAAGTGAACTTAACTAATCATCGCAACATCAAGAAAACCTAAACATGCATCTAACGAATAATTCACATATATATAAGCATAAAATATAAAGCGAAATTATAGATGCATATTGGCAACTAGCATGACCCCTTGAATTCTTCAAATCTTCAAAAGGTCTTCATTTGCAATTCAAGGCTTTGTCTTCCAAGATACGCCGTCTTCAAGACTTAACCAAACTATGAAAAACTAGTGTCTACAACTAGGAATAATCTAAAAATTAAAGTACAAAAATACTTAACGGTGCGTAGACCGTATTTAGATTTACAAAAATACATAACGGCACGTAGTCCGTATTTTCTATCCTAGTCGGGTCCCACTAGTTGCCATTTTATAAAACCTGTGAGAGAGAATATATATATTCCATTCATCCATTCACTATTTGTGAATGGCCCATGCAATGTACAAAATCAAACAAGTAAAATGCATTTAAACAACTCGCGCACTAGTAACTAATCTAGGTGGTTAATCCGATTAACACGCCTAATTAAAACTAGTCAAAGTTGTTTAACCGATTATGTAATTGACGTCATTAATAATTGAAGCTCCCACTAAATTCCGCATTTCCCTTAATTAATCTAATTAATTAAGTCGGTAGCACCCAAACTTGTCAAAATGAAATTTTGCCAATGCCGCTCAAAACCGAGGCCTAGCCTCTCAAAATTTTAATTAAAATAAACAAAATTAATTAAAATAAATAAAACGGCAAAATAATTAACATTAAGCCTACTACGTCTAGTCACCTCACCGCACCAAGCATACGCACACGCCAAAAAACGAACACACGGCCCACGGCACACGGCCGCGAGCTGCTGCAGCCCGCGTGCTGCTGCCGCGCGTGTGTTGCAGCCGTGCGTGGCTGCTGCCACGCGTGTGGCCGCAAGCAAGGAGGCGCAGCCACCTTGGCAGCCACATACGGGCTGCTGTGCAGCCCGGCTCGCCAAGGTGGTTCGTTGCCTCGTTTTGCGTGCCACGGCCTCGGGATTTGATCCCTTTTTCGCGAGACAAAAATAATTAATTCTAAATTAATTTTAGAACTAATTTAGTAAGAAAAATAAAATTTTAAACAAGTCTAACTTAATAAAATTTTCAAAGTGCAAATAACCAAAATAATTCCAAGAACCATTCTTAATTAAATTGGTTTAGCTTGGTGCAAAATAAAATTGAGGCAATTTCTCACTTTCAATTTAATCAATTTAAATTAAACTTGAGAATTTGACAAAGTAAAGGGAAGTTGGAAAAATATGAACTTTAATGTTCAAATGAAAATTCCAACATCTAAATTTTGTGAATCCTTGAAAATTATATCTTCCAACATGAAGATAACCAAATTTCTATCACAAAAATGGAATTTAGTGGTTTTTAAAGTTTCAATCACTTATCACAAATAAAGATTGAATCTTTGACACTTAGGAAGCCTCAAAAATAAAATTTTCACACTAAAAAGCAATTAGTTTGCAATTATGTGAAAATAAATCAACCTTTAAGCATCAAATACTACCAAGTAAGTGTGCTTTAAGGGGACATAAAACTGCAGAAAATAATACAAATAATCAACCATATAATCAACAATTTATGCCATTAATTTCAAGGTTAGAAAAGACTTAAAATTTTTCGTCAAAAACGAAAAACCCCTCGAAAAAGGCATTTCTGGTCAGAATTTGGCTAAAATCACACTTCCCTTGGTTTAAAACCTTTCCAGAACACGTTTTCCACCCAAAATTCACTAGTCTTGGGCGAAAATCTGGGTTCTAGGCCAAACTCGACATTAAAAAAGGGATTAAAATAAATAAAACCGAGCTACTATTCTAATTAGTAACTTAAACCAGAAAAATAAGCCAAAATAAACCTAGAAAAACATGATTATAAAAATAAACGAGCGGGGCTCCGATACCGCTGTTGGGGTTTGGTGAGTCCGACTCACCGCGGAAACAACCCCGACCAGAGGAACCACTCGCAATTAATAAAATCATAATGCATAAATAAATAATCACAAAGAAAAGATAACGAATCTTACCCTCGAAGCGAGCTTCGCCCAAAACCCGGGGCTCTTACTTGAAAGCTACGAGCACGTCAAGCGTCGTGCCTCCAACGGTATCCACCCACAAAAAGGCGAACACAACTTTAAGGTCCGCTACCTTGGATTTAGCAAGGTCCGACCAAAACCCGAGTGTTGTATGAGTTTAAGAGTTTTCCCAAAATTATGGAATGCTCTTTCGAACTCCCACTCAAGCACTTTACTCCAAATCCCAAGGTTGGTATTTATAGAGGAAAGTAAGAGTGGGAATTTCTATCCCATCAATGTGGGATCATGAAATTCCACAAATTAATTTAAAGCTAAATTAAATTAAAATTGCAAACTAATAATAAATCTACAAGTAGCATTACCATGTGAGATGGGTTGGTGAGGACCACATGGAGAGTAGGGGACCATACTTGCTCCCCACTCAATACTCTCCTTGTGCCACATGTCCTCACCCACTTGCTCCCATATTCCCATGCTTCCCCTTAATCCACGGCCCTATGGCCCGAGCCAAGCCACGAGCCCAGCCCGCACCAAGCTGCTGCTGTGGCGCGGCGCGGCTGCTGCTGTGCTAGCGTGCCTAGCCGCGGCAGCTAGCTGCTGCACGCACCACGTGCTGCGGCTGCTAGCTGCTGTTGGCCGTGGCTGCTAGCACGGTGCGCTAGCACGCACCAGCCAGCCATGCTAGGCTCGGCTTGGTGCTTGCTAGCCACCTTTGCTAGGACATTTTTGCCCCTAGCATTCGGATGCTCGGGGCACTCCGATGCTAGGGGTATTTTGGGAATATGGTCGATTTATTATTATTTTTGCGCGTCTCGTCTTTTATTATTTTGACTCGACTTCCGACGATCGGTTTCGACGCTCCAAGCTCGAATTACCGACGTCTAAATATTTAACACTCGGGCGACGAATTAATTTCTTCCGAATTAATTCGTCGAGTCGGTTCGTATATTTTAATTGGGTGTGACCCGAAGGGTTCAGTCAAGATAAAGCTGTAATATCAATTATATTAATATTACTGATCGGAAGCGGCCTCCACCCAGGCATTCCAATCACTTGACCTTACTGAATGTATTAGCTTTCTAATAATTCTGAACCCGCTATCAGAATAATACACTTGTTCGAAGGACACCATTCCTTTCAAAGAGTACAGATCAGTTTTTAACTTTTGAAAGGCCGCCTCTGCGTCATCTCCCCATTCAAAATTAGTCTTCTTCCTGATTGCCTGGAAGAAGTAGAGACACTTGTCGCCTGAACGACTGAGGAATCTCCCCAGGGCCGCCAGACAACCTGTTAGCTTTTGCACTTCTTTCACAGTGCGGGGCGACTGCATGTCGATGACCACCTGTATTTTCTCAGGGTTGGCCTCTATTCTCCTTTGGTCAATCAGGAATCCGAGAAACTTCCCAGACTCAACACCAAAGACACACTTTTTTGGATTTAGCATGACCTTATGCCGCCTGAGTGTGGTGAATGTTTCTCGGAGATCAGCAAGGTGACCCGCTTGTTGTTGGGATTTGACTATCATGTCATCAATGTATGCTTCTACATTCCTCCCAATCTGATTAATGAAGACCGTATTAATCATTCGTTGGAAAGTAGCAGGCGCTTTCTTCAAACCAAACGGCATCACAATATAACAGAACAACCCCTGATCAGTGACGAATGTCGTCTTTTCTTGATCTTTTTTCCACATGGGGATCTGATGAAAGCCTGAATAGGCGTCCATAAAACTCATCAGGGCATGTCCGGCTGTTGAATCGACCAGACTGTCGATCTTGGGCAATGGATAATTATCCTTCGGACATGCTTTGTTCAGGTCGGTGTAGTCAACACACATCCGCCAAGTTCCATTCGGCTTCTTTACTAACACAACGTTAGCTACCCAGTCGGGGAAATTGCATGGCCGAATGAACTTGGCGTCCAGCAGCTTTTTAACTTCGGCTGCTGCCGCCTGACTTCTTTCTTCGCCGTGGTTTCTTTTCTTTTGCCGAATGGGCTTCTTTTTGGGATCCACGGCGAGATTGTGGACAGCGAGAATCGGGCTGATGCCAGGCATCTCTTCCACTTCAAAGGCAAAGATGTCCTTGAATTCTTTGAGAAGCTAGTGTAGGCTGTCACCTAGCTTGGAAAATGCAACCGTCCCCACCTTAACAGTCCTCTTTGGCCGAGTGTCGTCCAGAGGGATATCAATGTGTTCACCAGTCGGCTGGGGACGGAGGTCGTCTGACCGTTCCCCGGTCAGTGATTGCTATTGCTTCTCTTTTTTAACCGCCACCAGTTAATCAATTTTTCTCTTTTTCTCGACTGGTGGGGCCGCCTGGTCTTCCCTAATATCATCAAGGTCGACTGTTTGTTTGCCCCGGACGATTGCTGCGACCGCGAGCTTGACGTCCGAGAGGTAACACTTCCAAGCCGTCTTTTGGTCCCCATTAAGAGAACCAACTGTGCCATCATCCCTCTCATACTTGACAAGCATGAGGGCAGGAATAATGACGGCCTTACACTCGTTCAGAGTGGGTCGGCCAAAGATGAGGTTGTAAGCAGTGAGCTCTTCAACCACGAGAAAACGGATGGTCATATGACGACCGTTTCCCTTTTGTCCCAGGCAGATGGGCAAATCTATCCGTCCGACTGGGTGCACGAGTCCTCCCCCAAACCCTACAAGGGTGTGGGATACCTCCATCATGCTGTCTGGCTTGTACTTGAGATTGGACAAGCATTTGAGGCTGATGAGGTCAGAGGAGCTGCCTGTGTCTATCAAGATTCGACCAACCAGTTGGTTGGCTACTTTGCACTTAATGACCACAGGGTCATCATGCGGCCGACAGACTTTGCCTCTGTCCTTTTCGGTGATGATGACTTCGGGGAAGGTGGATGTGCTTGCTGCCTCTCCCTCTTCAACAGAATGGATCATCTTTTTCAGATGATCCTTGGTGCCCCGAATGGTCGGGCCATCTCTGGCGAATCCGCCTGCTATTGTATATACCGGATCTTCATCGGTTTTGGTACTAACAGTCGGCTGGGGAGTCTTCTTTTTGGACTGCCCCTGATTCGCTTTTGAAGTCACTTTGGACTTCACATAGGACTTCAGCTGTCCTTTGTCGGCCAGACGGTCAAGCTCTCGTTTGAGGCTGAAACAGTCGTTGGTGTCATGGCCGACATCCTCATGGAAAAGGCAGTGTTTATTTTTGTTCCGATTTTCAACGGAACCTCTCATTGGATTCGGCTTCTCAAGAGTCAGCCGGTCCTTTATTTCCATCAAGATGGAGCAGCAGTCTTTGTGGAACTCGTACCTTGGTACGTACGATTTCCACTCCTTCTTCTTTTTCTGGGCCGGCTGATCAGAGTTATCAACGGCCCAGACTTGCTTTTTCTTTTTGCTCTCTTCTGGATTAGGAGCTGGCCGAGCAGGCCGACTCTCCTTCTGTCGGTCAGACCTCTTAGAGTCCGACTGCCTGTTGGAGGAGCAGAGCTCGGTCGCCTGTATATAGGCTTCCGCCTCTTGCAGTGCCCCCTGCATAGTGAAGATTTGTTTACGGACGACTACGTACTTGAAAGTAGAACCGTCCTTCAGACCCTTGAAAAAGTCTGTGAAGGCGACCTCGTCAGACAGCCCATGGATCTGGATCCTCACCAGATTGAACCGCCTGACGTAGGAACGCAAGCCTTCTCTATCTCCCTGCTGCACATTGCCAAGATCAAGGCTTGTCTTTTTGGCAGGGATGTTCATAGAGAAGTTAGAGGCAAACAAGAACGCAAGCGTCTTGAAGCTATTGATACAACCAGCCGGCAGGTTGCCGAACCACTACTGGGCTATGCCCTTCAGGGTGGCTGGAAAACAACGACACCATGCGGCATCATCCAACCCTTGTAAATACATGAGGTGGGTGCATGCTAGCAGGTGGTCTTCAGGGTTGGTGGTCCCATCGTAGGTCCCAACCAACACGTTTTTAACCTTGGCCGGCTGTTCGGCGTCGGTTATTTCCTTAGAGAAAGCAAAGGGTTGATCTCCAAGGTGTTGCAGCCTAAGCTGCCAGTCCATAGGCTAATAGCCGCATGCCGCCTGCCCTCCAAAGAAGGTAGGTTGGATGTAAGGTTGAGCAGCCGCCTGGTACAATGGATGAGCCATGTACTGAGCCGACTGAATTACATGAGGTCCAACTTGAACCCGAGGGTTGCTTGCTGGAGTCTCATGCACAGATTGTGAATACCTCAAGGAGGTATTCTGGAAGCTGTCATGATAAGTCGACGTTGAGGCCAACTCTGAAAGCTCATTCTTCTTCTGCTCGATGTAATGTCGAGCGTCAGAGAATGTTTTCTTGCTACCATCCGGCTGAACATGCCGAATGGCTTTTCTTGTACCCGCTTCTAGGAAACGGAGTCTGGTAAGGTCAAACTGAGGCCGAGCCTTCTCCTTAGGGGCAGGATGAGGAGTCGGTTGACGGTCCCTGACCGATTTGTGCTTGCCCACCTGGGCTGACTTCTTGGCCGACTGCTCCTTTCCAGGAGTAGCCGGCTTCTTGTTGGTGAGTTGTTTAATCTCACCTCGGAGACTGCTCACAAGCTTCATGAGCTCGTCTCTGGTTACTGGGGCTGATCCTTCTGCCTGGGTAGGATCAACCGTTTTCTTTGAATGTCCGGCTGGTTTGCTCGGAACATTCTGAGAGTGAGGGCGCTCCCGCTTTTCCTTGCTGCGGATGCGCCTGGAGATGAGAGACCCATCTCTGGCAGTATAGGTTTCAACGTCACCGTCGTCACCTGAGTCATGGTCCGATTGGACTAACACTTCTTCCAGGGACCGATTGGTCTCTGGTGGCTGTCTGGTCTCCGGAGGCCGATTGGTTTCAGGAATTAGTACAGTTTCCAAAGAGGTCATCTTAGAGGTACTCTCCCCACAGACGGCGCCAAATGTTTCGGGGTTTTTTGAGTCCCTTAGGAGAGTTACAACACTAAGACTGGATGCTCACTTGGACGCCTGTACCTGCAAAACAACGGAGCACCGAGTGGTCGGTGGTCCGCCTCCGAAGCCTAAGTTAGTAAAGGTCCGAAGAGTAAGGTGCGGAATGAAAAGGTTATCTACTCGGATTCCGAGCTCGGGTGTACTGTTCTCTTGAGAGTGACAGTTCTGACAATGATTGGTAATCACTGAATATTCCTCGTGAGGCGTGTAAAGGTATTAAATGTATTTCACGTGTTCAATGTATTCAACGTAGCCATAAATGAGGAGGTCATTTCCTATTTATAGGCTTCTCGAAAAGTGTGCACTCTCTAGGGTTTCGTGCCCTAGGCAATGTCACGCAGCTTTTTGCAGACCTCGGGATTTGGACCTGAAAGCCGCCAATCCCAGGTCCTTTTATCTGTCTGCCACGTGTCGTTCTCTGGGAGGTCCAAAGTGACGCCCCTTCCAGTGACACGTGGCGGACTCTGATTGGGCCAACTGGCCTAGGGTATTTTTACCCAAATCAATAATAATAATTATAATAATAATAATAATAATAATAACAATAATAATTAAAATCATTGAAAAAATTAAAATTAAAATTAAAAAAATAAAGTGTAAACTAATAGATTCATGACACGTGTCCCACATATCTACTAATCAAGTCACCAACAAGTTATAACTTGTGTATAGCGAAACTCCCCAAAGTTTGTATTATTTAGAAAGTAGGTTAGGTCCCGTGCCACGCACGGTGATTTTCAATAACTATTTTTAAATTAACACTATATTAAAACAAAAAGTAATCAACATGCGTCAGTTTTGGCAAGTTTTATTGAAGTGTCCATAGTTAATTATAGTAGAGTATTAATTGATTAAAATTCCAATCATAAATTATTCAAAGAAATAATTAAAGTTTCATTAGTTGATTTGATATGTGCATTTTATTATTGAAGCTTGTAGCTTAGCTTCTATTACATATAATATAAAGCTTCATGAAAAATTTATAATCCTATTGTAATAAACATAGTACGTACTACATATATATATAATTTGTACATATATAATGTCATTCCTAAAACAAATACTCCATGTCACAAATATGATAAGAATATTAATTTTTTTAGTTTTTACTTAAGTAGATAATTGTCAATATGGTTTTTTGGAAAGACACACTAAATATATTATTATGCTTTATATATGTAAAGGATTTATTTGTTATATAATTTTTTTTTCAAAAAAAAAAGGACACACCAGAAAATGACACGTGTCATTGCTGGTGTGTCTTTTAGTATATAGTACTAGGTTAGACCCCGTGCCATGCACAGAAATTTTTAGTAACTAATTTTAAATTAACATTGTATAAATAAATATACATATGTGATATTATGATGGATTATAAAATAGCCTATTTGTCAAGCAGATCTTTTTTATATTATGCATTTGATTGTGGAAGGATACATGCATACATCAAATATTTTATTTATGTAAATAAGAAATTTATTTTATACTTAAGTTTATAATTGACAATAAATATTAGGACGGATCAAATCTTTTATTTATGTATTTGTTTTTTAAATGGAATTTTTTTAAAAAAAAATTAAAATATAATCGACACACCAGGAAATGACACATGTCATTGCTGGTGTGTCTTTTAGTATATAGTATTGATTGATTGATAATTAAAAGATTGACTTGTTTTTGACGGACTGCTCAAAGTTTGTATTATTATTGACGGTTTTTCCATTTTTCAAATAATAAAGTAGAATATTAAAGTGGCACGGAAATCTAATATCCTATATATAAAGTGAAAGGGGGTATTGGGTGATAAATTTCACTTTCCCAAAATGCTCCTCTCAATTTTGTCTTTTTTTAAAAAAAAAAAAAAAAAAAGCTACGAAGTACAATTTTTACAACTGCAATGTGAAAAAAAAAAAAAAAAAAAAAAAAAAAAACCTTCCATCTAAAAAAAATTCGAGAATCGAGCCTGGTATATTTACACACGAATTTTCGAATGTCGCTTAGCTTGTATACATTAAGGGGAGCTTTTCCCCGAGTTTTTAGAGAGCTACGTAGGATTTAATTTTCTTAGCGCCATGTAGGATTATAATCCTATATTAAAGTGAAAGGGGGTTTTGGGTGATAAATTTCACTTGCCCAAAATACCCCTCTCAATTTTGTCTTTTTTTTAACATAAAAAAGCTATGGAGTACAATTTTATTTTATTTTTTTTTTTAAAAAAAAAAAAAAACTACCATAAAAAAATAAAAAAAAATAAAAAAAAAACTACCACCAATTAAAAACTACCATATGAAAATAACCTTCCATCTAAAAACAAAAAAAATCGAGCCTGATATATTCACACCCTTGAATTTTCGTGTGTCGCTTAGCTTGTATATATAAAGGGAAGTTTTTCTCCGAGTTTTTAGAAAGCCACGTAGGATTTAATTTTCTTAGCGCCATGTATGATTATAAATTTAAGTTGTAGCTAATTAAATAAGATATTATTAATTTCTTTTACAATTAAATAATTCAAATGTCACGTAAACATAATTGACGAATGAGATTTTAAAGTTTAAATTTATTAACTACAAAATATTATCTTTTGAGACTAGGAATTTCATCTAATATTTTAAAACTAATATAATAACAATTTTAATCACATAAATATGAAAAATATTTTTTAAAAAAATACTAACAAACTGTGCATCGCATAAAGTTGTGAGAGGGTATTAAGAGAGGGTCTACACATAAACCAGCTTTATGTGGGGTAGGCATAAACTCCCAATAAAAAAAACGACATGTCAATACAAGCCAAAATAAAAAGGGGGAAAATTAGTGGGGGAAAACATTTGGCTTAAGGAGCCTAAAGTCATTGTTGGGCGAGAGAAAATGTTTAGCGCCAAACCCCCTTTAATGTTCATAATCCCACCTACTTTTATATATAATTCATTTGTAGTCAATGGCGGATCTTCTGCAGGAGCCTGGCCTCTGGTAGAAGCCCAACAATTTCAATTTAATAAGCCCAAAAACTAGGAAAAAGTTACAGGAAGTAAAAAAACTCTAACAAAACTTAAGTTATAAAGCTACCCGCGTGGCCACATTACACATTTACACGTTTATAGAGTTATAGCTTTTACAATTTGGATGAACCATCTGACATGTTTCCCCAAATGTCATTTAAATTTTTCTTTATTTTTTTTAATACAAGTATCATTTCTACTTTCTAATTCGTAGGTTTCATTTTTCTTTTTCTTTAGTTTAATAATAGTACTCATTAGTTTGTACTACGTACTCTTTAATTTTTACTCCACAGTTCATAGTTCCACTCCATATTATAGTAGTGTTATCTTTTAAAAGTAAAAAAATGGGTTAATAATTTCATTTAACTTTTTTTTTGACATGTTATGGAATACATAGTAATTTTTATGTGACTTTTTTAACACCAAAAATCAATTTACGCTATATACACAAAATTGATAGAAAATCCATATATATATATATATATATAATTAAACACAAATTAATTTGAAATTTTTGGTTTAAAATTTGAATGAAATAATAAAATACATTATTTTAGGGACCCAAACCTTTTACCAATCAAATTTTGCCACATCATCAGTTTATACATGGCCCACATAAACTCAGATTATGTGTAACCTTTGCCAGGTGATTAACATGAGATTGACTGGGGCTTCCTCGTTCGAAAAATGTAAAGAAAAAAAAACACCTTTGAGAATCGATAAACGAACTAATTATTGGTACACACGATGCCCGAATCATTATAAATATATAAGTTTGATCAAAATTAATTTATATGCATTTATAAGATATATCAAACTTATATAGGTAGATATAAAGAGTTTTCAAGTAAATCATCCATCAATCAATAACTTAATACTAAAGTAACTAAACAGACATTATAAGTGACACATGTCACTTCTAGTGCTATATTTTGATTTTTATTTTTTTTTTGTATGAAAATTTGCGTACAACCATAGTTGTTAAAATGCTGATCCCGATTCGAATCTTACGATCTTTCGATTCTACGATCCAAAATTGTGTAATCGATCCCGATCTTTGGTAGGATCTTAAAGTTTGTAGGATCTTACGATTTCACTCTAATATTAGTTAAGAGTGATAGGATCGCAACACGATCCTACGATTTTATTATGATCATATGATCCGATCCAACATGTCACTATAATATGAGACGTTAATTTATTTTTATATATTTTTTTATTACTTATTAGGTTATATGCACATAAAGTTAATGTATACAATAATTATCGCTAATAAATTAGCGAATTCAAGACATTAATATGATCAATAACTATATACAATAAGACACACCAACAATGACACATGTCATCTCCTGATGTGTTCTTAGTTATTTTTTTTTTAAGAAAATCTATTAATTAAGGAAATGAATTATTTACAATATACGGCTATTTCACCAAACGCCACTGAGTACTTAAAAAATTCACCAAATGCCATCAAGGTTTTCAAAATTCACCAAATGCTATCGAGCTTTTAAAAAATTCACTAAATGCCATTAATGACTAACGGCCGTTAACTCCGTTAGTCATTAAGATTAAATCATGACACGTGTCATGATAAGATTGGTTCATTTTACGTATTTATTTTAATTAATAAAAATATATTTTTTTTATTCTTGATTTTCGTGGCAAAAATTGATCAGTATAGTTTTGGGTACAAATTAAGCTTGGAATTGACAAAAAAAAAACGTAAATGCACCATTTTGTGTTTTGAAAATATTTCGATTAGCGTGTCGTTATTTTTAACCATCAAAATTGACCGGGTAAGGTTTTGGGGGTCATTTTGACCCTTTATGGGTACAAATTAAGCTCATAATTGGCAAAAAAAAAAAAAAAAAAAAAAAATCGTAAATGCACCAATTTACGTGTCGAAAAATATTTCGATTAGCGTGTTATTATTTTTTAACAATGAAAATTGATTGGGTAAGGTTTAGGGGTCATTTAGACCCTTTAGGGTTCAATTTAAGCTCGGAATTGACAAAAAAATAACATATATGCTCCGTTTTGTATGTCGAGATCGTAATACTTTTTCCCAAAAAAAAAAGCGAAATGGGGTATTTACGCCAATTTCGAGTTTAATTTGTACCCATAGAGGGGTCAAAATGACCCTCAAAACCTTACTCGAACAATATTCTTCATGGAAATCGAAAAAAAAGTATTATTTTTATTCATTAAAATAAATAATTATTGTGTATTAATTTTAAAATGTAATGGCATTTGGTGAAATAATTTTCCAAAGTAACGGCATTTGGTGAAATAAGAATTGCATTAACGGAAAACTAACGCTCATATGCTATTAGTGGCACGAGGTGTCATTGAATTGTATTGTTTGTCAGTGACATTTGTTGAATTTTGAAAACCTTGATGGCATTTGGTGAATTTTGTAAGTACTTAGTGACATTTGGTGAAATAGCCGTACAATCTATCTTCTATAACTATATACTAAAGGCGAAACCAAAGATGACACATGTCAACTTTTGGTTAAAATTTTCCCGCCAAAAGTTTTTTTTTATTTTCATTTTTATTTTATATTTTTGCTTTTTGGTTTTTTGTCAAAAAAATCTTCTTAGAGAAGATTTAATATACGTAATACAAAGTATAATATTTTCATTCCTTTCTTACAAAAATAAAATATTTTTTCCTTCCAAAATAATTATTATGTTTCTTCCTTATATATTATACTCAAATATTAATTATTTCATTATTTGATATGTTAAGTATCTTTAATTATATGTAAAATTTTAGTTTCCTATCTTTATCTAATAACTACATACTGTAACATTATGATGCAACCGATGTTTTATTTTATTAAGCATACAATACATTCTTTTAATTAAGGATTAAATTTATATCTATCAGATTTATATAAACATTTATTTCTTTAGATAAAATAAAAAAAAAATACTAAGAATGTACGTCATTTTAAACATATTATCATAACTTTTTAAGTATTTAGAATAGGAATTATATGGGTTAAAAATTATACTTTTTATATAATATTTTTGTATCAAAACACCACGAGTTTTATAATACACCACATGCCCAAATTATTACTATGGTAAATCTTATTGTGATATTATCTATATGATAATATGACCTTTTTTTTTATTATAGTTTCAATTTTTATATGAAAGAAGAAAAAAAAATGTTGTATGTATAGATATGGTAGATGGAAGGCTAGCTATACACATATTTATAAAATTATTATTTGCTTGTCAAAAAGAAAAATAGTATGAGCATCACTTTGTTGTGAATTTTAAAACGCTCATAGTCAAAGGAGTACTTTTACAAAACTCATTTTGTTAATAAGCTCTTTATACTTTGTTTGATTTTCCGTGTTTTATTTTAGTAAATATTAGAATAATAAGAAAATAAATATATCATAGTTAAATTTTTCATGTGGTTTATAATACTTTCGGACAATTTAATTTTTGAAATTAAATACGAATTATTATGTTACAAGTACTAACGATATATATAATTATAGTGTTACACCAGTAATAGTCTGAAAATTACCGTGCATGGCACGAGAACTAACCTAGTATAATATATTATCTTATATGCATATTTCTTTTTTTTTTTTTTTTTTTTGGTGCAAAAGAGGGCCAAGCCCATTTATTCAAACATGCATATTTCATATTAATACATAATAGTAGTTACAATATTATATTTAAAATGAAAAGATTTCATAAATCTTTCTCAAAACCTTGGACTACTATAAACCAAAAAACAAAATCTTAAAATAATTTGTGACATGTTTTACAACAAAAATATTGCTCAGGTTTTTTGCCTACTTTTGTTTTAGTTGTTTATTAGAAGCTACAACTAAAAAATCAACATATCACATTTTCTACTTTTATTATTACTCGAATAATTTATGATTATAATACTTATCAATCAATAATCTATAACTATATATAATTGTAGATCACCGTGCATGGCACGGGACCTAACCTAGTTTTATCAATTGACAACTTGCAATTGTAATAGTTAAGGTCTCATTCTTGACAAATTAAATTTGCACATAATTTATCAATTTAATCTTGAGTGATTAATCTTCTAACTACCATACAGACAAAGCTAAATGAAGATCAACTTTTCTTCTAAAGAAAACCAATGTCTTTTAGCATTAAAACCCCTTAACAGAAATGCTTTTAAGTCAATTTATAGCAAAAATATAATATTATTTTTGTTATTAAGTAGGATCTTACGGTCATATGATCTGATTCTATCGATTCGATCCCACCCCTCTCATCGATCCAAGGTAGGATCCTGATCCTAACAACCTTGCGTACAACTACCCATTTTTTTGCTCCTTTGTGAATAACAACCCGTTTTTAAGAAATTTATTAACAAATACTCATTTTTTTTTGCAAAAGTTTGTGAACTGCTACCCACAAACGGATTCCATCCAATTTCATCGTTTGTGGGGCCCACTTTTTCGTTTTCCCTAATTAACTCCCTTCCCAACCTAATTAACCCTTTCCTTTCTAATTAACTCTATTGCCACCCTAGTTAATTAATTAATCCCCTTTCCAGCCTAGTTAACTCCATTCCCACCCCAATTAATCCCATTCCCATCCTAAACCCTTAATGATATCCTTTGATTTGTTAGCTGTATTTAGGGAAGAAGAGGTATTTGGGAAAGGTGTTAAATATGGTGGGAATGGGTTAATGGGGGGTGGGAAGGGTGTTAATTAGGTTTGGAAGGGGGTTAATGGATGGGAAACAAAAATGTGGGCCCATAAACGGTGAAATTAGACAAAATTTATTTTGTAGGTAGTGATTTACAAACTTTTGAAAAAAAAATGGGTAGTTGTAAACAAATTTCTTAAAAATGGGTAGTTGTTCACAATAGAGCCAAAAAACGGGTAGCTGTACACAAATATTCCTTTTAAAAATATATTTAGTTTAATATATACTTCCTTCGTTTTTTAATACTTGCAACACTTCTCTAAAAAGGAAATGTCACAATACTTGCAACACACTATGAAAGTTATATTAGCGAAAAATATGCTATTTTCCTTATTTTAAGCACATGACCCACTACACCACACTCCTAACAACCACTCACCTCATTTTAAAGTGTATTATATCATGTGAACCCCACAATTCTTAAATACTGTGAAAAAGTGTGTGTTGCAATTATTAAAAAATGGAGGAAGTATTGGGTAACCGGGTACCCAATCGGTTTTTGGTCCAAGTGATTGAGAATTGGAATTGGAACTGATTGCAACATGTTCCTTAATTTATTACTCGGAATTGGAACCACCGGTCCAATTTCGATTTCTAACCAGTTTCGATTTCAATTTCAAGTACTCAGAATTTTCGCTCACCCCTAATTGGTACCACATACAACTGTTATATACTCGTATGTGTATCAACTTTTAATGAACAAGGAAAAAAACTTCTCACGAAAATGAATTTTTCGTATGCACTTACAGAGTATTTTATATCTCAACCAAACAATACCTTATTATTTTTACTTCGTATTTATTTATCACTCCCCTCCGTTTTTAAATTTGCTCCACTTTCTGTTTCAGACCGTTTTTAAAATACTTGCTCCATTTCCTTATTTGGAAAACTTTTACAATATTTAATTCATTTCTCTCAAATAGGGGACTCAACATAAATTATGTTTTACTAAGGGCCTGTTCTGATTGACTGGACTGAACTAAACTAAATATTTTATGAGAGAAGGAAATCAAGATAAGAACTAAATTGAACTGAACTTATTGGAGCTGAACTGAACTGAACCGTTGAATTGAAAATAAGCCGAAGAGAACATATCCTAATTTCATATCCTCTCTCCTCCAATCTATTAACTAATACTAAAACAAAACATGCTGACATAATTTTTCTCCAAAATTGTACACATGTCGTTTTCTCATAAAAAAATTTCCCGCCTAAATGCTTTATGACATCATCTTTAATTTTAATTTTTTTTAAAGCAAAACTATTCTATTATTGCTTTGAAAATTGTTTTATGAATTATGACTAAAAAAATCATATAGATGCTTTTAACTACTATACAAACCTATTAATTGTTGGAAGCTAAAATAATAATTTTGATGACATTGGTTCTAATTGTACACTGTTTATTTTTTTCTTCATATTTCATTAATATGCATCCTTAAATAACTTTCTTTCAGCTATTTCAATTATTAGATGTAAATAATGTAGTTCATATGTATTTTATTCAAAAAAAAAAAATGTAGTTCATATGTATTCTTAATTTTAAATTGTTTTCATATATGATTCTAATTTTTGTATACAATGTAATGCAAAAGAACATAAGTTACAAAAAAAATTAATTTCTAATCGTGCATCGCACGGGGATAACCTAGTTCTCTCAACTAATTAAGCTTTTTTACAATTTTTTTTTCTTTCATTTACTCTATTACCTTCATATTTTATTAATTTCTTCAATCTATACTCAATGTATACGACACCAAGTCACATTACCACGTCACTATTCAAAGTACATGCGACACGTAAGCTTGCAACTTCGTTTCAAAAAGACAAATAAATTATGATTTGATCTAGATTCGAACCCACAACCTCCTACAAACAAAGGTTATACGCTTACCATCTCAACCACTATTATTAGTGTTTTAAATTTCACATAATTAACATTATATATATATATATATATATATATATATTATTCTTCACAAGATTAAAAAATAAATATATATGATGTTAAAAAAAACCGTAACATCCGAGGCAACATCCGGATCAAACACTAGCTATACAAATAGTTGAACACAATTATCAAATTAATAAGTAAAATGTACAAATTAGCAATTTGGGGCATCGCCCGGGACACACACTAGTTTATTATTTAAAAACGAAAGGAGTATCTATAACCCTTAAAAGCCAAATTGGTGAAAAAATGGGCTCTTCATTCCTATTCTTATGAACAGTGCTCTTCCCCTTTTACCCTTTAAAAAATCCCTTAAAAAAGTCTAATTACTCTTTTCTCCTTATGTAGGTGTCCCTTGTAGAACTGCCACATGCATGCTCAAGCTTCTCCTCTTTGGCTAGCTCAATAATAATTAAGGAACTAGTGTTTAGCCCGGGCGATGCCCCGGGTCGAAACGTTAAAAATTAATATATTATAGTTTTCATATATTATATTTTATGTAGATAAAACTTTACTTTTAATATTTTGTATGTACATAATAGTGTTAAATATTTTTATTTTAGATTTAGTCTAAAAAAATTTTGACATGTAAAAGTACAAATAAAAACACTCTCATGGTCTACATTAAATATATTTAAGAAGAATAAGTTAACCATATTATTAGATAGCAAAGTTGGTATGACTTCTTATTTGTTTTTCAATGAACTCAAGTTCGATTCTTAACAAAAACATAGATTTTTAAACCAAGCGCACGCATCGATAATTGAAGAAAATGGAAAACCCCTTTTAATTCACAGATCAAACCTCCCAATTTCTAATCGATCACCAAACATTAAAAATACAATGGTGATTTTTGCGAAATGATTCACAGGAAAGGTAGCCATTGTTACAGCTTCTACTCAAGGAATTGGATTTAGCATCGCTGGACGACTTGGTTTAGAAGGAGCTTCTGTTGTTATTTCTTCTCGTAAACAATTTGAATTGGAGATGAAATTGGAATCGTTTGATTTTGATTGGGTTTGATATTTTGATATCTTTTGTTGAAATTTGTCTCTTATTTCCTCTGGGTCTAATCATTATGTGAAATTCTGTAGTTCTTGGGGTTTTTTAGCTTGAAATTGAAAGTGGGTTCGTTTGATTTTTGATTTGTTTTTGATAAATTTTTTTTTTTGTGGAGTTTTGTCTTTGAATTTCATCTGGGTATATTAAATTTGATGACTTTCAAGTAATTTTGTTGTTCTTGATTATTTTAGCTTGAATTTGTAAATGGGTTTATATATTTTTGCATGATTTGAGCTTCCAAAATTGGTTTATAGTTAAATTTGTCTCTTAAATACATCTGGTGTTGATCAACTTTGATGACTTTTTGTAGTTCTTAATTTTTTAGCTTGAATTGTTAAGTGGGTTCATTTGCTTATAATTTTGATTTGGGTTGTTGCAGAAAAATGTGGATGAAGCAGTTGAGAAGTTAAAGGGTAAAGGGATTGATGTTTTCGGTATTGCTTGTCATGTCTCAAATGCTCAACAAAGGAAGAATTTGATAGATAAGACTATAAAGGTGCCTTTTTTAATACCTTTATTTTTATTTTCGATGATTTCTTTGTTTACATTGATTTTATGATATTTTTTGTTTATAGAGTGAATCATGGGGTTGACTATGCACTATAATGGGTTTTGCTGATATTTTATCAAGTTTCTCTAAATTAATGCATCAAATTCAAATTTATACTTCGCACCTAATTTGATCCTGTTATGTTGTTTGATGAATTTGTCTTTGGTACCCAAAATGTAACCTTGACTATGAGATACTGTCGTGCAATTTAAATAGATCGATGGTACAATGAGTGTTCATCCCTGTGTTTTTATTAAACTTTGCTTAAACTATCTGTCATGCTTATGCGTTGAGTTTAACAAGCCATGCATTGTAGTTTCTAAGTGTGTATAGCCTTGGACCCTTGGTCATTTAATCATCTTACAATATGGATTAGCTCACATATGAGATGATGTATTAATGTCATACAGCTGACTCGAATATTTCCTATTTGATAAGATCTGTCCAGCATAATAAAGAAGCACTCTTTGGAGTTGTAAATTTTAGCTTGATACTTGATAGGGGACTTCTCCTGATGTTATTCTTTTAGGTACAAGCTTTTTAAGGAGTGACTTGCTCACTTATAAGAATATATTAGGAATAACTTAAACTTTTTATCACAACTTTCTGAAATCCTAAAGCTTTCCTTTTGTATTTTTAAAAAGCTTAAAGCTTTTCAACAGCATAATCTATAAAGTTTTTGTTGTATTTCTGTAATCTGCTTTGTCTACTATTACTGCTATACTACTACTACTATTACTATACTACTATTACTATACTACTACTACATGTTATTATACATACGAGCATATCCAGTGTTGTGTTGTATTGTATTTCAGAAGATTCACTACAATGGGAGAAGTTGTATTGTTTCATATAATGCACGTAAACCAAGGAAACACTTTAGATTGGAAAATCTTATTATCCAGTGTTGTTATACATACCAACTACATACCGGGTAAAGGGATTGCGGTTTTGGAATCATCTGTTGATAATCATAATCATGTTGCTGAATTGTCTACTTCTTATGAACCCGGGGAAGTGAGAGATGATGTGCCTGATGAAGAACAGCATCTCATTCTCATTCAGGGAGTTGAGTGCAGGATTTGTCAGGAGGAGGATAGTGTAAAGAATTTGGAGGTCCCTTGCTCTTGAATGGCAGTTTGAAGGTAACTTCTTTACCTTTGTTTTAGACTTTTAGCTTGTCTGGTTCTTTTGTTCCAGGTCATATAATGAGGGAATAATGATCAGCTTATTTGTGTTTATATAATTATATGGAACTTGTTTGTGAAAAGCTGTAGTAATATATTTGTACTTCCAAAACGGGTTGTTCTTTGTTGATATTCATTATTGTGTTGTTATAACCTAAACATGTGGGTTTAAATGGTAACTATGCTAATTAATAAAATTGAATACTTGGTAGTTGATATGCGGGATGTTCTATGTAAGACTGCAAACAAACTCATTAATTATTTTAGGTTGTGGCATTGTATCAAACATACTTGTTTATATAGGAAGTTCCACAAGTCTTCCAATTGTATTGTTTTGGGTTTAAAGTCAACAATGAACCCGTTTGGAATTGATGGGAAGTCTTACACACACTTATAAATTCTGTGGTGTCTGACATGCTTGATGTGCTCTCTTTGCCCCATATGTGCAGTAGGATTAGGTGATTCAGTGATTGAGTTAATCTGATTTAATGGTTATCTTTTTTGGGGTTTAGAGTAGGTAGAATGTGATTGAGTTAACTTGATTTTGGTACTCTTTCTCTTTCCTCCATTTTCAATTTTACTGTTAATTTTAATACTGATCACACCTTTTTTTTTTCATACTGGAACTGTTCATGAACTAAACGGAAAATTAGCTGACATAATTGGCGAGATTCAGGTATTTTGATTTTATTTATTTTTTTGGAATTTTGGTAATTTTTGGTCTGAATTCTGGATCTTTAAGTTACTCAACGCAAGCTTTAGGATGAATTAATGGTGATCCTAGACTTTCAACTTTTCAAGGTATACTCTTTTTCAGATCTTTGACGATTGCCCATTCATGACCAGGTCATTGCTTTCAAACTGTTGATGAGCTGACCTAAGATGATATCAAGGTATACTCTGCATTATTGAAGAAGTCAGGTGATTATTTCCCAAACACATGCAAGTGGTACGAGAGAGTTTCCCAACATCTCATCGTGAGGTTTATAATCGATTTTCACTATTTTCCTACCTTCCTAATTTGCTCTTATTTTTAGGAATTGTGAGTAGCATAGAATATGGAATGACAATGATTAATTAAGTGGACTGATAATACGGATTGGAGGATGTAATTGGTAGTCTAATTTTCCCCCTAACGAGGCAAAACATGTAACTTTGATTTTGGAAGGAGTTTGAATTGCTGAAAACCTTCTACAACTTATCATCAGTGTGGATTAACATCATGCCCTCATGTTGAATACTTAGCCTTAGATTCTAAAAGTCTTTGCTTATGGATCATCATACACTGATATGTGTGTTTTTTTTTTTTTTTAAAAAAATAATCTCTTCAGTTCATTGATAATCCACAATGAATGGCTCCAGAAGTTGTTTAAGGAAGTCGATTTGGTGGAAAGGTACGTAAGATGTCTTCAGATTTAGTATGTGTATATAACTTTTACAGGGGTTCCACCTATATTGCTATTTCTATGTATATGTCATTGTTATATTGAACTCAAAATCAAACTTAGACTAGGTTCAATTCCGTTCTCGAATTATGTTTTTTTGCTTTGGTTAAAGTCAAATGATGTATTTACTATGTGTTGCAGTGTTGAGCACTCATCATTAATATCAAGTTCATACCTCATCCTATATCTACGCTAATATCCTATCATAATCCATTCCATGTTCTGATTATTCATTTCCCTAGGCTGTTTTTTGTTTAGTTTTCATTTTGTTTTAGTTTTTGCTTATATGTAATTCATGCTGACATTGAGATAGAGCAAGTGGCTTCTTTTCTTTTCTTTTTTTTTTTTTTCATTGAGAATTGTCTTCTCTCTTTCATATTACCTGAGTTTGTTATCCTTACTAATAGGTTGTATACTTGTATTGCATCAACTTAGTACAGTTATGCTAGGATTGGACTTGCTACACAAAGGGAAGCATGTTCATGTAAAACCAAAACAAAGGTACAAGCTGCTCTATACATGATTGTGGCTGTGTGAAACAAGAGCTGATCATTATCATTGTTTTTCGTAGAGGCTTTGTGAACTCCAAATGTTATCCTTTTAATCTATGTGCTTGCTTCCCAATCTAATATTTTATTGTGTTTTTAGCGCTTAAGGAGATAAGAGAGATGCTCGGATGAAGTCGATCTGATCCTGCATGGTGGAAGCCAAGGAATAATTCTATGAAGACATACCCTGTCATTTAAAGGGATTGGACTGACTGTATTTTATTTTATTTTATATATCATAATCTGTAATCTTTTGCAAAATTTCAATTGTTTTCAGAGAATAAGTGTCGACAACTTATCCATTGCTTATGTAGCAGGTTAATATTAATGGTTTAAAATTTTAAACTCTTATGATTGAGCTATTTGGATTAGAGTTGTGCTTTGTTGTAGCTTGCAGTACAACTGAAGTTTGTTCATTAGAAGTGGTGCGGATTGCTAAACTTTGAGAATTATTTTAGCACGTATACCAACTTCTTTTTTTTTTTTTTTGGACAACTTCTCCTTTGTTTTGATGGCTCTCAAAATTATGCCAAAAGAACTTTTACAGGGGTTCCACCTATTTTGATACATGTATGGAATAACTTTGTAATTAAATTACTTAGGAACTAAAGGGATATATTAATTTTCGTCATTATTGCAATGGGCTATTTTACTTGAAAAGTTACTTTAAAACAGTACATATTCATAATTAATGCTTTAAAAAAATGCATTCCTTCAAAAAAAAAGGAAATGCTTTAAAAAAAAAATTGATTTGAATGTTTTCTTTTGGCTGACAAACTTTTCAACCTATGCATGATTCAATTTTACACAACATACTTATATTACATGATTTGTAAACACCAAAGCACTAAATCAAAGTTTCTTCAATGAATTAATTGGCCAAGAGTATTGGATTTGGGCCTGCTACAATTTGCATTGGTTAGAATTTGGGCTATTCACATACTCAGTCCTATTAAACAAACACATTGTACCTAATTAAATATATCCTTCAACTCAGCAAATTGATGCCCCTACTTACATCCCAAATGTTTTTCATTAGGAAATTAAACACATTGACCAATTTAAAGTAGTGTTCTATAATATTGTCAAAACATTCAACTTGCTGATTTGTAGCCGATTTACCTCGATAAACAAAACGTTGCGCGCGCATTGCGCGCGTGCACCAACACTAGTTTTAATAAAAGAGTGAAAATTTGAGATTGAAAAATTCAAACATGTAGCCTCCCCCGCTTAAGCCCGCTAGCTTTTGTCCGCTACCATTACCGTTTGCTGTATTCATGAATGATGATGCTGCTACCAGAATCCATGATCATTTTGGCCTCATCGAACTCGAAATTCACCGCTAAACTCGACTACACCAAGGTAAATTTCTAGGTCTTTCTTCTTCAATTTTGCTTCCAATTCAATCACATTCTAAATTTTTAAATTCTTCATAGTTTCAATACAAATCTTCAAATACTACTGCCTAATTTGTTAGAATTGCATCCCCATTTTTCCATTTTTGATGGCATTCTCAAATTTGTAATTTTTAATTTAGGGTTAAAGTTTTGAAATCCCATCATCGAAGGCCTAATTTGTATGAATTTTATCCTAATAATATAGGCATTCTCAACATTGTTAATTATGAATTTAGGGTTTTCGCTTTGAAATCCTATTATTGAAGTTTAATCAGCTCAATTATGAAGGAAACGGCAGTACTAACGTGTCAGAATGAATGAATGAATTACCGTTGAACTTTGAATGAACTTCCAGAATAATCAATCGCACATTCATGGGCCCCAAATTTGCTGCAAAATTTTGGATTCGAATGACAGGGAAAAACTGGGGTCCAAAATAATTAACAAGACTGAAGATGCTGTCTGAATTTTTGTAATTATGCATTAATCAGAATAACGCGTGTTCATTGAGCTTAAATTTAGTTACATAGATGATGAGTTTCACTTGCTAGTTGGTAGTATGAATATAGAGAGAGTCCCCCCACCTTTGTCAGTTTCCGGGGAGGACCGGGGGGACCTCGTATGTATGTATTCGTGTTTCGTTGTTTTGTTCATCTATTATTATTATCAGCATTTGCTATAGCTATGGGATCAATGGTCATTATTCACCCACGATTTATCGTTTGTTATCTTTTTATATGTTCATCCTCTTTCGCTCATCCTCCGCCATAATCATCCTTTGTCTAGAGGATTAGATTAGTTTACTTTACCCTGTGAAATATGGCAGCAACAGTGCTTGGGGGTGAACAAGCTAACGTCGTGGTTTCAATCTTCATGACAGTTTTGATTGCGTCACTGCTCTTTGATTCAGGTCACATTTTTTTACTTTGTTTCTGTATGCAGTGTGTTTTAACAATGTGTATTGCTGCATTTTTTTGTTTTCTTTGTTTATTGAAGTCAGAAAAGTTTTGTTCTGCTATCATTGATTTTATGACTTCTTTGTTTCATTCATTTATCAATGAGTTTCTCGATAATATGGTTTACTCTATTAAACTAATTTGGTGTATAATACTCTGGAAATTGTCTGTCTTTGGTTTTGGTGTCAGTAAAGTGATTTCTAATTCTTTCCAAACTTTTTGACTCGTTTTTAATAATGCAAATAGCTGTCATTTTAGGGAAGTTGCAACTTGTATACTTTGTACCTCATTCTCTTTCTCTCAACTACAATGTACCTCAAGGATTCAGGGCTTATACCTTTTTCTCTTTTTTTTGAAATCTCATTTTCCAACCAAGCTTCAACCAAGAAATAACTAGACGGTTAAGACTTTATTGTTATTTCTGTTAGCAAGGTTTGCCGAGTAGATAGCAATAATAGTCTTGCTGAAATAATTAAAGAATCTTTTGTAATATTGTATTTAATACTGTATTACTGTCTTAGTCTAGCTGTTAATCCCATATCATGGATACATTATGGATATACTGTAGTTAGTTTTACTGGCATCTAGTCGGAATTATGCATATGCTTTTCATAAAGTACACTGTCCTTTTTACCAGTGTATTTAGTTTTCAATTCCCAGTTTCAATTTTCTATGCACCCATCTTCTTGTCAAATTGCTAAAGGTATGTAGTTAACAAAACATTGGATATTATTTTTCTTAATGACTAAAATTATTGAGTTGTTCTTCATCAAACCAAGTTCCTCCTCGAGGTAAGGAGGTCGTGTCTTACCCTTTTTATACCCCAGAGTTCGATCCAGTTGGCCCTTAGTTGTAAAGCAGGCAGTTTAAAGACCATAGTAAGTTATTCCATTGTTATCCCAAAATTAAAAGTATGTAACCATCACCCTGTTTATTTAGCATGATGATCAGAAGAGCTAATAAAAGGAAATTTTAAAAAATAAATTGTTTTTTATTCTTTACAAATGGTAGAATACAGACAACTAGATAGTCCATGAAAAATCAAGGATTTAAAATAACTTTTTTCCCAAATAAAACAATTGTGTGCATCCATTAGGATTTAAAAATCTTTGGTTTAATTACCTTTATAATCATATCGAGCATGGTTCTGTTATGCGACTGTTTAGGAAATTGTTGGTGATTGTAGCTAGGAGCACTGTAAGCCCATATAATATCATGCAAACATTATTACTAATTGCTATCATCGCGTATTTGGATAGCATATGGAAGGAGGGAAGGGGAGGGAATTGGAATGATACATTTTCCTTCTCATTTAATAAACCGAATCCTTCAATATTGGAAAGATTTGGAAAGAAAACAGAAGTTCACTCTCTCCCTACCCTTTCTTTCCTCCCCCTTCTTTATACTTCTCTACCTTCCTTTCCCTTAATAATTGCTATCCAAACATAGTGTTTATTATTGTTGTCTGTTATTGGATTAGTGTCCCTATTGTATAGCTTTTCTTATACTTGCATCGATTTTGTATTATACAATGCAGTTAGATTTCTGAGCATTGTTTCTTATAGTGCTGACTTATCAACTCTATTGTTAAATTGTAAATGTTACTTATCTATATGCTATAAATCTTGAATCTTGTAAATAAATATAACTCTCCTATGTAATAACTTAAAAGTTTTTGAAACTCCATCTCTCCTATATTGGAGGACAGGTTCAGGGATGATTCTATTATGAAGTGCATTGGTTTAAAACTTGAAATGATAAAACCTTTCTATTGGATTTCTGAATTAATTTAAGATTCCAGGTCCTTGTTTTCGCTGTATAATTAAGAGATTTTTTTTTACTGCAGTTGTAATCTAGTGTGAAGTACATATTTGGTCTTTGTTGGAGGATCTCTCCTAGAGGGTGGCCATCTAGAATTTATTCTAGCATTGCTTATTTTGCTGTTGTGAGGCTTTCTTATACAGATTCCTGTATGTTTCTTTGTTATTTTTTGAAGTAAAGAGCATAGGTTTGCTATGTCAGTTATACTTCTGTTGTTTGTCTATTTGCTTGCCTAGCATAATAAGAGCAAATTGCTAAATTCTCAATTAACTGTGCAGTAATTGCCTTGCATTCAACGTCAAGTGAGAGCCAAATAGTAGCATCGAGAATACATCTATCTGCTAGGAAATTACAGTTTCAGGTAAAGAAACTCAGTTTGTGTTCTTCAATTCGTTATATTTTGTCTCTTTGTTTTGCTTCTTTCATTAATCCATAAGCATTTGGACAATAGGGAGCTCATGATAAATCCAAAGACCAAAAGCCAAAGGGTATGTTAATAGGATCAACAGCACCAACATGTACCTATAATGAGTGCAAAGGATGCAAATACAGGTGCCGGGCTGAACAGATTCCGGTTGATGGCAATGACCCTTTGAACAGTGCATATCGTTACAAATGTGTTTGCCATAGGTGATTATTGTGCCAAGAGTCATGAGACATGGACCATATCCTATAGTTATATAGCCGTGTATTATTTCGCATGTATTACGTGGGGCCCACTCCTACTTTTATTGCAGCCAGTTTGTGTGCAAGGAGTAGGATGGAGCCCCAGATGTGGTAAGTGTTTACCATTTGTAAGCTTCGTTTCTACTCTCCCAGTCTTCTTAGGTTCAAGTTCATGTATGTGTTAGTAGAAAAATAGGGATGAGCCTTTTTAGAGAGTATAAAATTTTGGCGACTCTTATTAGGTTATCTATTAGACTTCACTATAGCTTGTTAAACTTCGACATTGGAATTTCATTACATTTTTATTCGTTTATATTAAGGTAAGAAAAAGAGGAAAAGTGTTAGAAATCTCGCCTCACGAGGGGAATATTAAAATTTCATTACAAACTAATTGCTCATAAGGAAATAACCACATAATACACAACCATATTGAGTTTGTGTAGGAAGTTAAACTTCCCACTCCTTTAAAGTGGTGTAGCTTTTGAGATCTTCACTCGTTCACATCGTACCATGATAATGCTTATGCAACACTTTGAAACCGTAAAGGTGATTCATTACAGGAACACTAGGAATGTTAAGTACTTACAAGCTACCAAGATAAATAAAAATATGGATTCATCAATTGTAATTTGAATCCATTAGAGACTCTTTTTAATCAAACAACTAATTATTTCATTAGTAGTTTAACCAATTTGAATTAATTATTTATTGGAGTAAGTAATCAATAAGGTTGTCTAACCCACAAAATATTATTCCGAAGATAAATTACCAAAAGAATAAATATCGCAAATGGTGAATGGATGTGATGCCGATCCCTGAACCATACCTATTTTAAATGGTCGACTCTTTTGACCTATATACTTAAGACCCACTCATGTAAAACTTAGAGCAAGTTTAGCCCTTACTCTTAAGATTTGAATGTGATGTCATTTTTGGTGGTCCCCATTGAAAATGATGTCGTCAAATTCTTGTTAAGACTCACTAAGACTTGTCCAATTTATCACTTTAGCCCTATGACTCAAATATATGACACATTATATGTAGAAAAGTGTAAAAAAAAAAAAAAAAAAAAAAAAAAAAAAAAAAAAACATAATTGAGGTGGGTTCCAATCTCAAGACTCATCTCATGTCTTAAGTTGGGTCTTGAAAGGCTCATCTCATGTCTTAAGTTGAGTCTTGAAATTTCAAGACTCAACTTGAGACTTGCTTGAGATTTAAGAAGAAAAATGGGGAAAGTATTAAGACTTAAAATGATGATGTCACCCACTCACTCCAAGTTTGGGCTAAACTTGCTCAGAATGGTGTGGGATATCCATAAAGAAGTGGAGAATGGATATCCATAAAGAAGCACTAACACCAAAACAAGTTGGAATCGAAACTATCTTACAATTAACGATCGCGACGAAGACGATGACATTAGAGAATGCTATAATGGTGACGAAGTGGAGAATGCTCGAAATAGGACAAGAAGAATAATGATGGACGGATAGTGAGGTATTACCTGACACCAGTTCATTTTTTTTTATAGAGATAACAAAGGAGAGGAAATTTTGAAAAGAGAAGAAAACAAAGGATAGGGAAAATTAATAGAGGAAAAAAAAAAGAAGGGAGAGAGTTGGAAAGGAAAACACTTATATAGTTATATTTATTTTTGAAGTAATATATGTTCATATATATGGCTGGTGCAGCTAGGGTGTAGCTAAAATTTGCGTTCTTACTCTCCTCCTTGTATTGTGTGAACTAGACCTAATACTTTGTTCTAGTTGTATGAAAATCCAGTTTCTGAGACTGCTAATAACAAATTCATGCTGCTAAATTATAGAGAGAATATGATAAATAGAATAAACTCAATCACTTGATTCATAATGATGATGGCCATGGCCAATAAATAATACACCGTTTCCCTAACCCGATAGAATTAGGAAATAATAAAAGATATCAAAAAGATATTATGCTAAGCATAAAATATATACTAAGCATAAAATATGGAAACTAAATATATCCAATTAATTTCCTAAAATATATCCTCCAATACCCCCCCTCAAGTTGGAGCATGGGGATTGTAAATGCCCAACTTGGAAAGAAGATGATCAAACTGAGACTTCCCAAGCGCCTTAGTAAAAATATCTGCAAGTTGCTCCTTAGTGGAAACATAGGAAGGAGCAATTAAGCCCTCTGTAATAGCATCACGAACAATGTGACAATCAATCTCAATGTGCTTTGTACGTTCATGAAAAACTGGATTTCGAGCTATATGTAAAGCAGATTGATTATCACAAAATAACTTGATCGCCTTAGGGTGTTGGACACCCAAACTCAAAAGCAAGGCCTTCAACCATTTCAACTCATGTGTGGTTGAAGCCATGCAACGATACTCAGCCTCGGAAGAAGAGAAAGAGACTGTGGGTTGCTTCTTGGTTTTCCACGAAATAGGAGATTTACCAAGAAAAACTAGCCAACCAGTCAACGAACGACGAGTAAGAGGACATGCCGCCCAATCTGAATCACACCAACCCTGCAAAGTCAGGTCACTATCTGCACTCAACAAAATACCCTATCCCGGAGTACCCTTTAAATAACGAACCACCCTAAGAGTTGCTTCCCAATGCTCAATCCGAGGTTCGTGCATAAACTGTGAAAGAATATGAACCGAATATGCCAAATCTGGTCTAGTCACTAAGCGTGCGATGGGTAGTCCGTGGCTGCTGAAACTGGGATTGGGCTTGGTGAGTGAACTGCTTGCTCATCCAGTAAATCCCCAACCTCTAATTCGTCATAGATAATTTGTGAAAAATCATCATGAATATTATGTTCTTCATACTCATTATTTGCAATGTTCACAACCTCGGGACTCACAAAAGGGAAGACTTCTTCAACAAATTTCACATCCCTTGAAACAAAAAATTCTTTTGTAGCCAAATCAAACAACCTCCATCCCTTTTTACCAAACGGATATCCTACAAACACACATTTTCTACTACGACTAGCAAATTTGTCTCCATTTGTTTTCTGATTATGAGCAAAGCATAGACATCCAAAAGTACGAAGTGCATCAAATAAGGGTGGTTTATTGAACAAAATTTCAAATGGAGTTTTATTTTGTAACAAGGGAGTGGGTGTACGATTAATTAGGTGAGCAGCGGCAAGAACACATTCCCCCCAAAAATAAATAGGCAAATTAGCTTGAAACCTCAAAGCTCTCCCAACTTCAAGAATGTGTTTATGTTTTCTCTCGACCCTCCCATTTTGTTGTGGAGTCCCCACACAAGAGGTTTGAAAAATAATTCCAGTAGCACTAAAATAATCACGCAAGCAATTAAATTCAGTGTCATTATCACTTTGCACAACCTTAATGGTTTGAGAAAATTGTCTATCAACCATTGCAACAAATGCTAAAAACATTCGAAAAACCTCAGTTTTATCAACCAACAAGTAAATCCAAACAGCTCGAGAATAATCATCAACAATAGTCAAAAATAACGAGCTCCACATGAAGAAACATGTCGATACGGACCCCACAAATCACAATGTATTTTCTCAAAAATCCTAGAAGCTCTACCATCACTCAAAGGAAATTTATCTCTAGGATGTTTAGCACGCATACATACCTCACACCCTTTAGAAAGATTATGTTTATTGCCATTAACATGAGGAAGTAACTTAACCACTTTTTCGGAAGGATGACCCATTCGACGATGCCACAACTCCAAGGTCGACTTTGCATTGTTCACATCAACATGATTCACCGAATTTGAATTGCTAAAATAGTATAGTCCGTCTCTCCTAGCTCCCGTTCCAATCAACTCCTTCGTTTGATCCTGTACAACACACATATAAGAATTAAATTGGACAATACAATTAAGGTTATCTGTAATTTGTGACACAGAAAGCAAATTGCAACTCAAATTAGGAACATAAAGAACCCCGGTTAGGATGAGCTTGTCCGACAAACGGACAGAACCAATTAAAGAAGCCAATACGGTGTCACCATTGGGAAGACCAACGGGACACTCAAAACTCTGTGTATCAAACAACCAAGATTTGTCTCCGGTTACATGATGAGTTGCCCCTGTGTCAATAATCCAAGAAGTAATGTCAAATTTTCCATTCAAACAATTGTTTGGAACATTAACATTACCAAACAATCCCGTAATTGCATTAACGTCAGAAACCAAATACTTCCCCCCCTGGACGCAAAAATCCTCACGGCCGTATTGGATAAGGGGTGATAAAAATGATGTTTCATCATCTCCAGTCATTGTATGAGTTTGTAAAAAAAAAAAAAAAAATTTAACCTGCTCTTGATACCATGCTAAATTATAGAGAGAATATGATAAATAGAATAAACTCAATCACTTGATTCATAATGATGATGGCCATGGCCAATAAATAATACACCGTTTCCCTAACCCGATAGAATTAGGAAATAATAAAAGATATCAAAAAGATATTATGCTAAGCATAAAATATATACTACGCATAAAATATGGAAACTAAATCCAATTAATTTCCTAAAATATATCCTCCAATACATGCCATGGACTCAATCCCATGATAATATTCATTAGAACCCAATCTATTGTTTTATTAACTAGACGCCTTTAGTCTTAGAATCTGAAGTATTAAAGATTTGGCTTTTCGTCTATCATGAGAACTGTCTGTTTACCACCTTTATGTATTTAAGTTGGAAGGGATAATAACCAGTCTCCATCTCATAACGTGTTAGGGGGCGTAAAAATCATTTCCACGAGAGGAGAATGCAAACATTATGGGTCTAGCATATCAGCTAGACGCTATGCACTCATGCCTCTAAGAGTTATTAACATGTAAGATGACATAATTTTGGGAAAATATCAGACACTCACACTAGAAAAGAAGTCAAGGTTTCAACCTTTTGAACATTCTCAATGTGCTAGCATAAAGACCCACCAATTCTTGCCTTTTGATCAATCTTTCGGGTTATATTAGTTGCTTATGTTAGTTATGAATCCTACTAACTTCTGTCTTATGGTCTCCTTTACTAGCAAATTAAAATACTTGATATTTCCGAAACATTTTCCTTGCTGCAAGAGTATCCGAAACGAGTTGACATGTAGTATGTGTATTATTAAAGCTTATGCATCTTATGAACAGCATGCTGAAGCAGTGAAGCTAAAGATTCCAGCTTCAAAGGTGAATAATGAGAGGTATTTTCTTTCTTTAGACCCAAGACTCTGCATCAAAATCTTGAAAAAATTGCGCACTTCCAATCAAGTATTTCCTATTAAATACGAAGTTGCATGTTAGAATTGATTTGTTGCAGAAACAGTTCGGGCTTTTATCTGCCTGGTGTTGGCTTCAATTGATTCAATTGCATCTGTGTGAATTTGGAACTTCCATACTTCATTTGTTTGTTTGTTTGTTTTTTTTTTTCCTTTTTTTTTTTACAGAAAAACAAAAGGAGATATTACTCCCAACACTTGTTCCATACAAAACTAACACAATGAAATATTTTTTTGAGGTTACTAGTAGTTTAGTACGGCCAAAGTGCGCAGCTAGACTCACTGCTCCTCCGTTTCAAAATAATGATTACATTCCATTTACCCGTGTTTTTTTTAATTATTTATTTTTATTTTATTTTATTACGAGAGAGGTACAAACACCAGGTAGAAAAAAGAAAAACAAACAGACCAAACTAAACACCTACTTAGGGAGGAATAAAGCGTGGCATCGCCACACCTTGAGCATTTTCCTCTAAAATACGACTAAAATCTAACGGACCATTATTGAAAAATTCTAATTGAGAGTCTTGAACAACTCTGCGGTTGGCCAACCAATCCGGCGCTCGATTACCCTCTTGATACACATGTGCTACTCGAACTTGCCATCTAGAATCATTCAACAGCTTCCTAGAATAGAGTATATCGTGCGCGTTCTCTCCCCTTGGCACCTCTTGCTTATGTAAAGCTTGCACACACGAAAGATTGTCCATCTACACTTCGAGCTTTTGTATTTGCAAATTTTGAGCAAGTTCTAGGCCTCTAGTCAAAGCCATAAATTCAGCTCTAAAAGCCGAGCAATAGCCAAAATTGCTAGCAAAAGCAGAAACCAGTTTTCCTGTGTAGTCTCGAATCAAGGCACCACCACCAGCAGGGCCAGGACAGCCCTTGGCTGCACCATCGCAGTTAAGGGCATACCACCCATACTCTGGTGCTGGCCACGCAATGTTAGCTTGGATCTTCGTGGATTTGCTTGAATTTCCCTCTTCAATTATGCTTATCAAAGCTCTCCTTGCCTCCTCATATCTTACCTGTAAAAAGGCCATAAAATCAATGGGCAATTCTTCACGCCAGTTATGCACAATGAAATTACGCCATCTCCAAATCCACCAAACTGTGACCCCAAAGTAAATTACCCAGCTCTCTTCATCATAAGTATCAGGGTCCTTCATATTCTTTGCAATCCATTCCTTTATATTTCCTTGATATAACTGATCAAAGACAGAAGGAGTAAGAGTTTTTCTCCATATGACCTTCGCTGCTGGACAATCCCGCAAGATGTGGATAGTACTCTCCTCTTGCGCACCACATATAAAGCACTTGGGATCATCTGTGAGATTGCGTTTATACAAATTTAGATTGCCAAGAATCCGATCATGGCAAGCCAACCATAAAAAAGCTCGGATTCTTTGCTGCACAAGAGCTTTCCACACTATATCCCAGCACTCATCATCAATAACCTCAGTTTCATGCCTCATAATTTTCAAAGTAGAGCGAATTGAGAATTTCCCCTGCTTCCCATCTTTCCAGTAGACCAGGTCACCCATACTTGAGTCAATGCGAAGCTCATGATTTTGTATGATTTTGAGAGTATCTGGGTTAAGGTATTGCGCAAATTCATTCCATTTCCAGCCAAATCCTTCCTCCCACATCTCACCCACCGTTGCTCCTGCAATTTGGTTTGGCAAATCTTGAGTCACCAAATCACTAAGGGGTTGATCAGTACACCACTTATGATCCTAAAAGAGGGTCCTTTCACCGTTGCCTACAGCCATCTTGGTTCCCTCACTTATAAGCTTTGCGCTCTCCTTTATACCACTCCATACATCGGACATTCCTGCTTTAGACTCGAACATATCGAGGTCACACCGACCCTTGCAGTACTTAGCTCTTAAAACCCGAGCCCAAAGTGCATTGGGATTCTCTAAAATTCTCCAATCAAGCTTAGCTAGAAAGGCACTGTTAGCTTGTCTGGCAGACATAATACCAATACCTCCCTTAGCTGTTGGTTTTTGCAACATTTCCCATGAAAGAAGATGGACCTTTTTATGCTCATCATTGCCTCCCCAAATAAACCTCCTCGTTTTCTCGTCAATTTCATCACAAACACCTCGAGGAATTTTCGCAGTTTGCATAGAATATAAAGCCATGGTAAAAAGAGTGGATCTTGCCAAAGTAATCCTACCCGCAAGAGATAAATACTTCGACTTCCACCCAGCCAATCTTCTATCAATCTTCTCACAAAGGTGGCTATAAGTCTCAAGAGTAACTCGACTTGTCAAAGTAGGCATGCCCAAATATAAACCCAAGTCATCAGATTTTTCCATTTGAAGAGCCGAGCTAATGCTATCTTGGTCTTGAGCATTCATATTTTTTGAAAAATACACCCTCGATTTAGCTAAACTGACTTTTTTGACCTGAAGCTATGCAAAATCGAGATAGGCAGTCATGAGTTACCTTGGCTTGCTCTACACTTGCTTTCGCAAATAGCACAATGTCATCCGCAAAAAATAAATTCGAGAGTAATGGTCCATTCCTGCTTGCACAAATAGGTTTCCACTTATTTTGAATAATCGCTTCCTCAATTGTTTGATAAAGCCGTTCCATACACATGACAAAAAGATAAGGAGATAGGGGATCTCCTTGTCTTATGCCCCTACTAGGCTTGAAACTTCGAGAGGGCTCACCATTCCATAACACTTGCAACGAATCCGTAGAAATACATTCCGTAATTACCTCCACCATAAATATAGGCAAGTTCATTTGAATCATGGTATCACGGATAAAAGACCACCTACGCCTATCATAGGCTTTGTCAAAATCGATTTTGATCGCCATATAGCCTTTACCCCCTTGCTTGTGCTTCATGGTGTGGAGAACTTCTTGCATTATTACGATGTTATCAGTAATTTGACTCCCTAGGACAACTTTCTTGGGTATTTGAAATCACATGAGGAAGGATAGGTTTGAGTCGATTGAATATAACCTTAGTTACCACTTTGTAAGCCACATTACATAACCTAATGGGACGGAATTGGGAAGCCAATTCAGGATTATCTACCTTAGGAATTAAAGAGATGAACGTTTCATTCATATGTTTCGGCATCCCTTTACCTTCAAGAATTGGGATAATGCACTTGTACATTGTATCCGCAATCACATCCCAATTTTTTTGATAAAAAAGGCTTGAAATCCATCCGGACCCGGGGCTTTGAGTGCACCCATCTCCTTTATTACTTTTTTAATTTCTACCTTCGAATCTAAGCAAGTCAGTGACCTCCAATTATGGTTTGAAAGCTCTGGGAAAATATCCTGAGGCAAGTCATATGAGTCGGGCTCCCCTTCTTCAATGAATAGATTCGAAAAATAATTCACAATATGCTCTTGAATCTCATTTTTGTCTTGCAATAACTGATCATCATTCCCCTTCAAAGCCACTACCTTATTTTTCCATCTTCTAACCACAATGCTAAGGTGGAAAAATGTGGTATTTCGGTCTCCATTCTTGAGTCAGTCAATACGAGCTTTTTTATACCAAAAAGTTTCCTCTCTGTCAAGCACCTCATCAAGCTCACGCCGCAATTTGGTCTCTAATTTAATCAACCCCCTTCCACTTTGATCGCCAATTTCTTTTGCACTCCAGCAATTCGAGCATGAAGAATTCGTTTTTGCTTCAAGATGTTACCAAACACATCTCTATTCCATATTTTAAAATCATTCAAAAGCTTGTTAAGATTGTTCATTAAGTTTCCTTCTCCATCCTATTTTTCCTCGACAAAGCTCTTGAAATTCTCATGTGATAGCCAAGTTGCTTGAAATCGAAAAGGGCGGTGCAGCGATTGGAGAGGAACGAAGCCATTAGGGAAGATAAATATAGGACAATGGTCTGAGTGAACAACCGGGAGGTGTCGCATAGCAGCTTTGTCGAACCTTAGTGCCCACTTATCATTGCAAAGGGCACGGTCTAACCTTGCACTTTGTCGAGTTTCTATAGATTTTCCACGTGTCCAAGTGTGAGCAGCACCAAAGAACTCAACCTCCAACAAATCCAGCTCTTCGATCCAATCATTGAAGAGCCTCGATCTTCGATTGGTTTCGCTGCAGGACTTATTTCTTTCCGAAGAAGATCTTGTATCATTGAAATCACCTGCTAAAAGCCACGGCTCATTATTATTCATAAAAAAATCCTTAAGTTCAGACTAGAGTTCATGCCTCTTTGAAGGATATGGACTCGCATAGATAGCAGTAAAGTACCATGGAATCAAACCAATTATTGAAATTTCCATCGTGATAAATTGATTGTGTTTATAGATCGGGCTTACTGTCACTTCACCCTTTCTCTAGTAAACCAAAATCCCCCCACTAAAACCCATTGCATCAACCCTTTCATGTCCATCATAGCCTAAAATAGAGGTTATCTTCAAAGCTTGGTCTCCTCCCATATGTGTTTCCACTAAAGTAAGCACATTGGGTTTGTTCGAACGAACTATATCTTTTAAGGATGTGATAAAATTATTGCTTCCCGCACCTTGCACGTTCCAAAATATGCAAGTGATTGGTAAAGAGTTCGGACTTAAATTAGGAATGATGTCTTCCATAGAAACAGGAATTGAGGGTAACAAGGACACATAAGCTTGTCTAAGCATCGTCAAAAAACGTTGGAATTCATTGGGAATTTTCACCGTTACCACCAACTCCGGGGGGTTCTTTGTTTGAGGTAGCATTGATTCCATCTGTACCTCCATCACATGGATTAGGGGGCACATGATTGTCAGGTAGGGTTGCTCCATTAGTGTCCCAACGCATAGGATCTTCTCCGTCGGGATGGTCAATCGAATTGGGCATGGTGTTTGAGACATGAGATGGACTGCTGGCTAGATCTTGGGTTACAAAGATAGGCTTCTCAGTGGCTTGTGTGGGCACAGTGATAGCTTGGTTTTTGTCTTTTGTGTTAGCTTCGAAAGAAAACTCAAAATTTTCTTTTCCTTGCTTTGTACCAGGGGTAATCTTGGCAGTTCGAACCTCACTCGAATTTGAGATATCCTTCAAGGAACTACTCAAATATTTTTGAAAAGATTTTTTCTTTTCTTGATAGACTTTTTTGGGCTGATTTTTAGGCTTCGAATATTGAGATTCTGAAGAGGTAATATTCACTTGAAATAATGGAAATAAATCTTCTTGTTGCTTATTTTGTTGTGAATTATCTCCTAAGTTAATAGGACTCCCCTTATTCCCATCCTTTTCTAAAAATAATTCATCAGAATCATTCAACTCCTTATCTTCCTCCATGATATTTTCATTATTTCCTTCTTATTGGCCATTCAAGATATCAAATCTTGACCCACTTCCTTGATTATCTCCAGCAGTTACTCTCGAATTATTTCTTGCCAAAACTTCCCCAACTCGGTTCGATCCGTTGACTCCACCTTGACCAGCTTTCTGACCACCACCAGTGTTGCTTGCCCTTCCAACAGGAGCTTTATCCACCCTCACCTGCTTCTTTCTAGTTGGTTTCTTGACTAGCATCCAAGAATCAAAATCTTCACTTTCCTTTGGCTTCAAAACAGGGTTATGCAAAGGATTATCATGAACCATCATCGAAGCATTATCACCATTCATTTGCATCGTTGGACAATCATCTTCAATTTAACACCCTAGAAATTCCTTTCCTTTAAAAATACCTATTTTACCCTTTAAAATACGATTTAGGAATATCTAAGACATTACCGCCACCGTGAGAACGGCTCAGGCAATTATCAAAGACACACAGCGGAAGACTTAACTCAAAACCATTCAAAACGAGTCAACTTAAAAGTCAACCAAACGAAAGTAAAGTTAAAACCAAAGTCAAACGAAGTCAAATAAGATCAACCTACAACTTGGAACCATTGTAGGCCCTTATCAAAAACCAATTAAAATACGAAAACCTTTGCGTTAGTCTCATAAGCATAACATAATATAATATTTGAAAGCAATAAACCACATCTCAACTAATAGAAACTAGCATGATTCGCTCTTCACTCATGCCCCGTCATGAATATGCTTCAACACCTGAAAAGATTATCTCTACTTGTCCCCACTACTCTCCATTAAAAATGGGTCATCATAGGGCCAAGATAAAGACATGGCCAAACACACAAACACACACGATCAGCAAAGCTGAGTACATAAGCGTAAATAAACACACTAACATGCTTTTACCTATCAACACACACTTACCTCAATGCACCTGTTTACAAGCATTCACAACAATCAACAAGACACTTATACTAGACACTTATAAGCGCATCGAACGGGTTTCCAACTATACCTCCCCCAAATAAATTGAGGTTAACTGACACGGGAGCTAATCGTGCCAGCGATAAAACCACTCAAAGGTGGCGAAATTCCTGCGCATAATAATAAATAAAAAGAAAAGTACAGCGTCCTGTACTCCATTAGAAGTTATGGTTAAATATAAAACCCCATAACTCCCCCCATTGTTCATACTCAAGGTATATACGTTCCAAGAGTTTTGGTGCGTAATCTCTTTCACTTTACGTTATTTACAAGTTATTGGACTTGGTGATGACTCTCAAAGCATAATAAATCAATCAACAATAATTATTCAATCAACCAACATACCTATTTAATTCTTGAATAATTAGTGACCACATATAATTTAATGTTAAACCCTTTTTAATTCTACCTCGGTGTCAAAGACATCTTAAACGCATAAAGCGCCAAAAATCCTATCCCTTGGTATTAAAAACACCTTAAGTGCACAAAGGCACCAACATACTATTTATTCCTCGTGTACATAGACACTTATATAGCTCCTTCTTCCTCATGCTTAAAGCATCAATAAAAATTATATGAACCATAATAAAATTCCTTTCCAATATTCCAAGCCAAATTAAACATGTAGTTTAATTAAACATGCACTCCAACATGCCATAAATAAAAATGTAGTCCATATAATCATGCCAAATTATAATTTTCCAATCCATAAACCATCACAAATAATTCATGCTTCACAATTCAATCACCAACGCCAATAATTCACAATTCAATTCATAAACCTTAGCATGATACTACTTGTAATTGATTGAAATCAAGCCTAGCATGATTCTACATCATCAAAATATGCTAAGTACGCGAACGTACCTCAATAAAGCCCTTAAAGTGGCCGAAAACACTACAACAATCCCCGAATTAAGTCTCCTACATAAAGGGACAATAATACTAAATTAATTACCCTTGTATACACAATTTCCAGCAACATAAACTCACTTTAAACTATTTAAAATAATCTGAAAATTATTTAAAAACCCCTAATTAAACTTCTTTTTAATAGGTAATCACACCCTTTTATTAAAATCACAATTATACTACTTTAAATAAAATTCCAGCATTTTAAACTAATCAAAAACCCCTTTTAAAACTTCATCAAAGTACATCTTTATACTTAAAGTATCCATAGAAAAATTAAATTATCTCTTACCCTTTAAACTCAAGGATAAAATTTAAAGCAATAAAAAAAAACTTTGTTAAAAACCAAAAACATTGTTTCCACAGGGAAAACACTACTTTTTTGTCAAAATCGGATGAGTTTAGAACCTGATCGGGATTAATACGGGATTAATATTAACGAACGAAAATCTAAAAATTAAAACACGAATCTACGTGTTCAAATAATCTGGAATTAAGTTAAACTAATTAGTAGTTATAATCACCAAAATTTCCAAAATATCATTACTATAAAAGCCCTAAATCAATTGTTCATAAAAACCCTAAAAATCAAGTCTTTAATAATTTTAAAACCCTAACTTATAATTTTATGAAATCTGAAAATAAAACACTTTATTATTTAAAATTTACAATCTTTAATCATTAAAATACAATTACCAAACATACTAATATTATTTAAACAATTAAAATCAAAAACCCAAATTATGAATTGTTAGAACAATAATTAAAACAAGAGGAGATAGAAAATAAGACTAACCTTTTTGTGTGGGAAATTTTTGGGGATTCATGGGGTATTTATAGTGTAGAGTAGGTTAGGGTAGGTTAGGGCTTCATAAAAATAATGGACTTTAAATGATGAAATAGGTGGCCCAAAAGTAAAAATAGGATGATTGGGTTCATAAGAAAGATGGGCTACATTTGGATTAAATACTTGTTAACCCAAATATAAATACTTGCTTTATCTATAGTCCAATAATTTAGATGGTTTGACCCAAAATAAATTTTATAATTAAATAAATAATTTATAAAATACATTAAAATACGGGGTATTATAGTCTACCCCCCTTAAAAGAAGTTTCGTCCCCGAAACTTAGGTACGAAAACAAGAAAAAGATCGCTTGAAAACGAATAAGTGCTTGTAAATTCTGAAAATTTTCTTAATATTTTTAGTTGTTGTACTCTTATGATACTTACTTTCTACCTCATCTATTCATTCACACACAAACTAGTGTGTAAAGTAACTAACTTACTAACCAACTTACACAAAATAGTATATAAGATAACAACTTTACTAACAAACTTAAACAAAATAATGTGTAAACTATTAGACTATCTAACAAACTCACACTACTATTAGTGTAAGATTCAACTTTGGTAATAAACTTACACATCCTTGTGTGTAAGACAAACAAACTAAATAACAAAATGAGTGTAAAACTGACCGAAAAAGCACTTAAAATGCCAAAATTAAGGGAAAAGCGCGCAATTCTATCGCACTCTACCCCCCTTAAAGAAAAAGAGTTACGCCCCCGTAACTCCACTTAATTCAACTTTAGAATTATGTTGTTCTCTTTCTCTTTCCATCCTTGGTAAAATCATAATACTTCTCTATATTCATTCCTTGTTGCAACTACCAAAAGTCTCATCGATTCCGTACTCATTATACCAAAAATAATCAATATCATCTATACTGTCTTTTACCAATCCTCTAGTAAAATATGAAGCACTTTGCTATTTAAAACCTTGATTTTGTCAACCTTTCTCTTGATTAAATTGGTTACCCTCAATAGTTTCCTTTGTAATTCATACCTTTAGTCAATGTTCTTTCACAATGACTCATGAAAAATGTCTTATACCTTACCAAGGTCCAATAATATGCCAAGTTATTTGCCAATTTACCAATTCTATGCAAATTCATATATATTTCTATATCCCTTGGCTCATTCTCTTTATTCTTTCCATACTTTTAACTTTGTTTTATGGGTTACACTTTCAATAACACTTTGTTTTTGTCCCCTGTTTAGCTTGCATTACTTAAATCCGTTCATAGATACTTTTCTTGCTTCTCCATAACTTTACTCGTTTGAAGTCCTAAGACGATCTTCTCACTAATGTTCCCCGACATAGTGAACTTTCATGGTTCTTTCTATACCAACCTCGAAATGTTGCCATGCCAATGCGGGCTTGCATGGTTATCTTTCCTTTGTTTTCTCTCCAATGCTTTATGCTCTCTAATGACCTCCAATATCAAATATTCCTTTTGTTTGTCCATTATTATTTGGTGGTTGTAGTAATCGTCCTCAGTGTATCACCAAAGTTCTCCTGTATACCTCCTAGGATCTTGAAAGAAACTAGGAATCTCAATCTAAAATGATATCCTTAGGAACTCCATGTAATCTCACAACAAATTTGATGTAAGCCTTTGCAAGTTGCTCCTTTCTCCAAGTCTCCTTCATCAGTTTTACACATTGTGAACTTAGACAATCTATCCACCACAATTCAAATAAAACGATCACTCTTAATCATTAATACACCTTTATCGAATCCTTTAACAACTTGTCCTTTCCTAGGTGTATTTCACTTTCCTTCCATTATATTTCACTTCAACTTCTTATTCTTAAATGTATATTCAAGCTTTTATCTTCATGCCAATAAAATAGCACTTCCTCTTACGAATTCGACCCAAATTCACATTCCCTTCTTGATTTTCCTTCATTCTCTCGAATATTGTTGGTCTCAAACTCTAGTCACCCAACATTTTCTTTACTTTCTTTTCCAACACTTTTGAGGGGGTTAATTTCCTACTTTCCTATTTACTTTGTATCAATCCACCACATTACCTCCCTTTTCAATAATATTGAATGCCTCACCCATTTTCCTTTATCAACTCCAATCATTTCTTTGCTACATATTTAAATCCTTGTGTGTGAGAGTCTATTTCAACTTTAAACTTCATTCAAATAATCATACAAAATTTATTTCACATTTATATTCCCCATAAACTTTCTATTACTCTCCATTAATACATTCTCTTGTCTATTATCCTTGAAAATCCATCATAGACCTTTTTCATCCCCATTATCCAACTTAAAGACCTCAAATGACAACTAATTTATTGTCCATGATTCACCGCTTCTATCCCTGTTACATCAGCAATTACCTCTATACTTTATCACAAGGTCTTCCAAGATGGTCCTTTCTTAATCATAACTCACTCTTAGGAAAAACCATGTGTGCATTTGCTTTTATCTCTGTATTGATAACTTTATCACAAGTGTTCACATCGTCCGTTCCTTCCCATTCTTAGAATTTACCAAAATATCTTCGATAAAACACTCTATTCCTTTAGGTCCATATAAAACATAGGTGCTCCGTTAATCCAAAAGGAAAGGAAATGAAACTCAAACCGACCAAATCTTGTCATAAATGCTAAAATTCGAAATGTCCTCTTTCGAAGGTTCTTACTTAATACTAGTTCCTATCCTCAAGTCTAACCTCAATATTATATTTATTCCTTTCATTTGATCAAACAAATTGTTTCTTTTAATCAAAAGATAAATTATCCTTCATTGTTACCTTGATCAATCTTCCTAAGCCACTTTACAAATACAAATTTTCATCCCTTCACTTAACAAATTCATGAGCTTCCCAAGGCGATTTAACTTTCTTTCAATGACTTACCACAGTATTCTTTAACTCCTTTAAACAATGCAACATTAATCCTTTCTTTACACACAAAGACGTCCTTATATTATTTCCAAAGTTCCCTCAACCCTTATATTTCTTTGCTTACATTACTCTTGCTTACAAATTTTATCTAATCAACCCATAATTTTTCTTCTAGCATCCCTTGAATAAATCTCATGACTCATAAATAACCTCAATTTCAATTAATTTATAACCAATCCTTACTCATATCAACACTTTCCAATCAAATTCATAAATCTTGTCATAAACTCTTCTCCTTTATGACATTTTCATATTCATAGTTCAATAATTTCAATACCTTTAAGTATATTATTTCTTCATGGTTTTAACTTTCTTAACCTTCAAGAATTACTTAAGCCACCTTCCGGCTTCTTCTTATTCCTAAAATATCTTTTTAAAACTCCTTTAGCCATCTTGTTGATCTTTCACCCACCTTCTTTCTGGTTTTGATCCCTTATCCTCATCCGTAGTCTTACTTTTTTTTTCAGCGAATATATGAATTGTTCACTCTTTATACAATTCAGTCAAACTCCTAAAAACATTATATGTTAACAATTATCATTGGAACTCATATAAAGATCACCATCCTTTAACTTGTTCGTTGGGTTTCTAAGCAATACGACTCCCTTGAAAACTTCGAGATCTTAACTACTTGGAGTGCTACTCCAAAGCAAACAATCTTTTCATTTCCACCCAAACTTCACTACATGTTCCTTCCATCTGCATGAAAGTTCAGTAAAACTTATTTCGAGTTTGCTATCTCAAATGTCCCTCAGATAAGATTGGGTGTATTCACAACTTGATCGTTCCCATTAACATGGTAAAATCAACTCTTTCTAGTACTTATCATACAAACTTTCATTCACTCTCAAATTCTCAAGACACATTTTGCCTTTAAACAACTTGCATAGCTCTTTAACTCAACCCTCAAAACTTTGGGAATTGATCTCCCTTTGGTGTTTAGATGGTTTTCACTCTTTAACACTATTTAGTTACACCTTCATCCACTACAGGATTATTGGTGGTTATATCATCCTTGGCAATCTTTCAAGTTTGCCTTACTACCTTGTTCAAATCATTTCCATTACTGGAATTGTTTCTTGTCACTATACTTTCTAATGATAAAACTGGATGCTATATAGGTTGAGTTGAAATACCTAGCTTTCTCTTGTTCTAATCAAAACATCAACTAATAAACTCAATCAAGGGACAATTATTATTTAATTCGAATTAAGGTTTGAGGTAACATATTTTTGTCCTCATTTCCAATAATTCAAATGCATAAAATTATGATTGATAAACAACCATAGTTCATATAATTAAACAAGCAATCAAAAATATAAATATCCCCATGACTGCTACCCAAAAGGAGAGAAAGAAATGAGTAGCTCTTGGAAAACAATAGAAATCATAAGGTCGTTGAACAACTCTAAAAGAGTAGGTGAATAAGTTCAACAATTCTCTTCAAAATGATAGCTTTGCTATGGCTCCTTAATGTAAGATAATTATCTTCATATCCCAAGGTTAATGAGTAAATACTCATAACTTTTAGATGATATGTGTTAATATTCTCAAGGTTGAATTTGTGACAATGTTCTCAAGGTTCGACAAAACAAAAGTCCTCAATATTCCAACAAAATCATGATTTCTCAAGACTCCCATCATATATTAATATATATATACTCAATTCAAGTCACTAAGCTTACAATGTCAAACTCCAATTGCTTCGGATTGAGTATCCCTCACTCATATAATAACTTCCATCATCACTCATCTCTAATCAATTCCTATGCTCACCTTTCTTGGGCTCTTGTTCAATATCGGTTCATACTCAACCTCGTGTTCAAAGACAAAACATATTCCTCAAATGGGTATAGAATCACAATTTCTCCCAATTACAAGCTCTTTAATCAATAGTATTAATCTCTTAATTCTCATACCTTTGTGGCTCGATACACAAGTGCACAAAACTCAAAAGCTCATTCTAATAACTAGACAAGGTATCTTAACAACATGCTATCCCAAACACAATACTCACACCCATGTGATGATGTGTATCCCAAGATATCTTCCAAGATACCTCTCTAATAAGAAAATTGAAGCAAACAACCTTAAAATAAGCAATTGAGCTATCAAAATCCTTAACATTCCTCAAAATTCTCATCATGGAAACTCACAAGGTATGGGTTTAGGGATCCTACAAGAAAACGGGCTTGACTACCAAAAGAAAACCCTTCCCATAACAATATAATACATTTCTTGCAGAAGATTAAGTACGGTGTTCAATCATACAATCTTAATAGCTCACATATAATATTTCACATACTGCATGCTTTCATCAATAAACATTTAGTCATACAATATGCTTGAACACCTCATATAAAAATATGCACATAGGGAAGAAATTAAATTCTAGCCTATATGCCCTTTCTTCTCCTACCCAAGCTCACCAACATGCTAATAAAAGCTTTTAGCACATATTTCTTACCTCAATCCTTGCTTTCCTGCAAAATGAACAAACTAAAATATTTTTGACTCCTCTTTTCAAAGTAAAATTTGAAAATAAGTTTCGAAAAAGGGCCAAATAGTGCTGTCAAATTTCAAACCGAAACCGTTTAACTGCCCGAAACCGACTGACCCAAATGAGAACCGAACCGATTAAAAACCGATTTTTTTGAAACCGAAAACCGACCCGAACCGTATTTTAGTAAACCCGAAACCGAATCGACCCGAATAATGTTAAACCGTATAAGAACCGAACCCGTTAACAAACCGAACCAAATATAAATCGAACTGAAAGAAAACCGAACCGAAAAAGAACCGAACTGTATCTAACCCGAAACCGGTTCCAACCCGAAACCGTTTAAACTGGCAAAAAAACCGCTTACACCGAACCGTTAGCAAACTGCTACCCGTTTGCACCGAACCATTTAAAAACCAAACTGTTTGTAAACCGAACTGGTTATAAGCCGAACCGTTTATGAACCAAATCGCTTTTAAATCGAACCGTTTACAAACTTTTTTATATAATTAAATGGATTTTTTTTTACGGGAATATAATTAAATGGATTAAATATTAGAAATCTTAGTTTTTTTTTTCTTTTAAAATAGCAAGGCAAATCATTCATTAAGGATAATCAGTGTTCACAAACAAGAGCAAAACAAGCAGGCTCAGGCCTGCCTCAAACTATTAGCAACACTACTGCCTCTAGTCATGGATATAAATTATTAAATAAAAAGCATATAATAACCTAATTGTAAACACAATAATACATTAATACACTAACTCTTGTAATCTACTTCGTAATAAACTAGTAAGATCAGTATGACTAAACTTGAAACAGAACATAATATGTATTTATAAAATCAATGAGAATTTGTTTAGAATATGATGCCTAAATAGTAAATATGAAATGATTCGCGACTTTATATAAAACTTGTGGAACACAAAAGGTTAGCAAGTACTATCAAATTTCAAACCAAAACCATTTAACTGCCCGAATCCAAACAACTCGATAAAAAATTTATTTTTTGAAACCGAAAACCGACCCAAACCGTAATTTAGTAAACTTGAAATGGAACCGATATGAATAACGTTAAAGTGGTTAAACCATCGAAGAACCGAATCAGTTATAAACTGAACCGAAAAAGAACCGAACCAGTTAAAAACTGAACCGAAAAAGAACCGAACCAGTTATAAACTGAACCAAAAAAGAACCGAACTATTTCTAACTCGAAACCGTTTCCAACCCGAAACTGTTTGAACCGGGATAAAAACCGTTTACACCGCACCGTTAACAAACCGCAACCCGTTTGCACCGAACCGTTTACTACCCGGACTGTTTACAACCCGAACCGAATTAAAACCGCTTAAGAATAAACCGAAACCGAATCGAACCGATAACTATTTAAACCGAACCAAAACTGACCCGTGAGACAATTAAACCGATTCCAAACCGACCCGATTGAAGACCGAACCGATTTCAAACCGAACCGAAACCGAACTGTCAAACCGTTTTGACAGTGCTAGGGCCAAAATATTCGGCCATCACAAAAAAAAATTCGGACATACTATAAAAAAAATTCAGATGTCCAAACTAAAAAAAAAAATTTCGGACCTCATAAAAAAATATAATAAATAGTTTGGTCCTCTTAAAATGAAAATAAAATAAAATAACTCGATTTTAAAACAACTTAATTAAATAAGCACTTGGCCAAGATTTACAACAAAACACTTTAAAACACGTTTTTGGCTTTAGTGGTAATAAAAATCTCAACTAAAGCTCTGATACCACATTGTAACACCCTAGAAATTCCTTTCCTTTAAAAATACCTATTTTACCCTTTAAAATACGATTTAGGAATATCTAAGACATTACCGCCACCGTGAGAACGGCTCAGGCAATTATCAAAGACACACAGCGGAAGACTTAACTCAAAACCATTCAAAACGAGTCAACTTAAAAGTCAACCAAACGAAAGTAAAGTTAAAACCAAAGTCAAACGAAGTCAAATAAGATCAACCTACAACTTGGAACCATTGTAGGCCCTTATCAAAACCAATTAAAATACGAAAACCTTTGCGTTAGTCTCATAAGCATAACATAATATAATATTTGAAAGCAATAAACCACATCTCAACTAATAGAAACTAGCATGATTCGCTCTTCACTCATGCCCCGTCATGAATATGCTTCAACACCTGAAAAGATTATCTCTACTTGTCCCCACTACTCTCCATTAAAAATGGGTCATCATAGGGCCAAGATAAAGACATGGCCAAACACACAAACACACACGATCAGCAAAGCTGAGTACATAAGCGTAAATAAACACACTAACATGCTTTTACCTATCAACACACACTTACCTCAATGCACCTGTTTACAAGCATTCACAACAATCAACAAGACACTTATACTAGACACTTATAAGCGCATCGAACGGGTTTCCAAAAATACCTCCCCCAAATAAATTGAGGTTAAATGACACGGGAGCTAATCGTGCCAGCGACAAAACCACTCAAAGGTGGCGGAATTCCTACGCATAATAATAAATAAAAAGGAAAGTACAACGTCCTGTACTCCATTAGAAGTTATGGTCAAATATAAAACCCCATAACTCCCCCCATTGTTCATACTCAAGGTATATACGTTCCAAGAGTTTTGGTGCGTAATCTCTTTCACTTTACGTTATTTACAAGTTATTGGACTTGGTGATGACTCTCAAAGCATAATAAATCAATCAACAATAATTATTCATTCAACCAACATACCAATTTAATTCTTGAATAATTAGTGACCACATATAATTAAATGTTGAACCCTTTTTAATTCTACCTCAGTGTCAAAGACACCTTAAACTCATAAAGCGCCAAAAATCCTATCCCTCGGTGTTAAAAACACCTTAAGTGCACAAAGGCACCAACATACTACTTATTCCTCGTGTACATAGACACTTATATAGCTCCTTCCTCATGCTTAAAGCATCGATAAAAATTATATGAACCATAATAAAATTCCTTTCCAATATTCCAAGCCAAATTAAACATGTAGTTTAATTAAACATGCACTCCAACATGCCATAAATAAAAATGTAGTCCATATAATCATGCCAAATTATAATTTTCCAATCCATAAACCATCACAAATAATTCATGCTTCACAATTCAATCACCAACGCCAATAATTCACAATTCAATTCATAAACCTTAGCATGATACTACTTGTAATTGATTGAAATCAAGCCTAGCATGATTCTACATCATCAAAATATGCTAAGTACGCGAACGTACCTCAATAAAGCCCTTAAAGTGGCCGAAAACACTACAACAATCCCCGAATTAAGTCTCCTACATAAAGGGACAATAATACTAAATTAATTACCCTTGTATACACAATTTCCAGCAACATAAACTCACTTTAAACTATTTAAAATAATCTGAAAATTATTTAAAAACCCCTAATTAAACTCCTTTTTAATAGGTAATCACACCCTTTTATTAAAATCATAATTATACTACTTTAAATAAAATTCCAACATTTTAAACTAATCAAAAACCCCTTTTAAAACTTCATCAAAGTACATCTTTATACTTAAATTATCCATAGAAAAATTAAATTATCTCTTGCCCTTTAAACTCAAGGATAAAATTTAAAGCAATAAAAAAAAAACTTCGTTAAAAACCAAAGGTAGTGAATCTTTCTTAAAACATTGTTTCCACATGGAAAACTTTACTTTTGTGTCAAAATCGGATGAGTTTAGAACCTGATCGGGATTAATACGGGATTAATATTAACAAACGGAATTCTAAAAATTATAACACGAATCTACGTGTTCAAATAATCTGGAATTATGTTAAACTAATTAGTAGTTATAATCACCAAAATTTTCAAAATATAATTACTATAAAATCCCTAAATCAATTGTTCATAAAAACCCTAAAAATCAAGTCTTTAATAATTTTAAAACCCTAACTTATAATTTTATGAAATCTGAAAATAAAACACTTTATTATTTAGAATTTACAATCTTTAATCATTAAAATACAATTACCAAACACACTAATCTTATTTAAACAATTAAAATCAAAAACCCAAATTATGAATTGTTAGAACAATAATTAAAACAAGTGGAGTTAGAAAATAAGACTAACCTTTTTGTGTGGGAAATTTATGGGGATTCATGGGGTATTTATAGTGTAGAGTAGGTTAGGGTAGGTTTGGGCTTCATAAAAATAACGGACTTTAAATGATGAAATAGGTGGCCCAAAAGTAAAAATAGGATGATTGGGTTCATAAGAAAGATGGGCTACGTTTGGATTAAATACTTGTTGACCCAAATATAAATACTTTCTTTATCTATAATCCAATAATTAAGATGGTTTGACCCAAAATATATTTTATAATTAAATAAGTAATTTATAAAATACATTAAAATACGGGGTATTATATTCAATGTGGCCTAATTTGCCACACTTAAAACATACCATTCGAATGCCTTCATATTACACTCTCCAAACTCAACCTTTTAACCAAAATTTGGACAAAAGAGGCTTCGATAGATCAATCTCCACACTTAAACGAGTAAATTGACCTCGTTCAGCCTGAGCAGTTGTTTTGTCCACTCGAAGAACCTTACCAATCTTAGAACCAATCTTAGAACCAATCTTATTCAGAAAATTTATATCGAAATAGTCCACCGGAAGATTAGGAATACGCACCCAAGCAGTGAGAAATCGAATAGGAGATTCATCTGGTATGAAATTGGGAATCCATTTCCTAATTGTCAGATAATTATCTCTGATTAGCCATGGTCCCTGAGTTAGGACGTAGTTATAATCCGCTTGATTCATGAAACGAGCAATATAATAATTACAACCAATATCAGTGAGTGCTAATTCACCCTTAATGTTCCACTTTTTCTTCAACCTTCTCATGAGTCCCATATATCCCAATTTACCACTAAACATCTTGATAATTAGGGATTGCAACAATGGATTCCTCAATTGTCTCTTTTCTTCCTTAGATAATTGAATAACAGGGCACCTCTCATCATTTAGAATCTCCTCCAGGACTTCTTCATCATCAGAATTGTCCTTATCATTGTCTTCATCAGTTAAGCAGACCATTTGAGTGTTTGGTGCCTTGTTCGATTGTCCTTTCAACATATCTTTGAAAGACGTATTGGACAATTACAAGTTCGATAGATGATTGCCTAAAGAAATCGAATGCGGATTATCATCCACACCGTTGCCGTTTTCGACCACATCAGCCATGGTCTCATCAGAATTATTCCCATTATTAAAGATTATATGTGTAATTTTTCTTTTTGGCTTTTTGTTTGATCGAATTAGTTGATCTTGTTCTTCTGTAGAATTGGGTTTTTCATGGTTGAAAGCAGAGGTTTCCATCAAGAGCTTATTTTTCAAAATTTCCATTTACCCGTTTCAATGCTTGTTTGATGATTTCGTTCTCTACTCTAGATAGTGAGAACATTGTTAACTCAAACGATATAAGACCTGTGACCAGACCTTCGGAGATAATGTAACACATGCAGCACTGTCAAACGGTTTGACAGTTCGGGTTTGGTTCGGTTTGAAATCGATTTAAGTGCCTCGCAGGTCGGTTTCAGTTCGGTTTAAATAGTTATCGGTTCGATTCGGTTTCAGTTTATTCTTGAGCGGTTTTAATTCGATTTGGGTTGTAAATAGTCTGGGTAGTAATCGGTTTGGTGTAAACGGTTTTTATCCCGGTTCAAACAGTTTTGGGTTGGAAACGGTTTCGTGTTATAAACAGTTCGTTTCTTTTTTGGTTCGGTTTATAACTGGTTCGGTTCTTTTTTGGTTTAGTTTATAACTAGTTCGGTTCTTTTTCGGTTCAATTTATAACTGGTTCGGTTCTTTTGAGGTTTAACGTTATTCGGATCGGTTCCATTTCAAGTTTACTAAATTACGGTTCGGCTCGGTTTTCGGTTTCAAAAAATCGATTGGTTATCAAGTCGTTTGTAATTCACGTATATATTCCTTGTTTGGATAATACAATACTCACGGATTAGCTAACGAAGTGCTATTTCTAAGGGAAGTCAGTATTAACTAAGATATATACAATTAATATGATAAGTATAGGGTCTCAAGAAAAATTGACAAGTATGGTATGTATGCTAAATACATTCTAAGATTTTAATACTTAATCCTTATAATTACATAAAAAAGTGCACCAAAAAAAATTTATTATTACATACAAAAAAAAGTTTGTAGACAGTTCGATTTATAAGCGGTTTGGTTCATAAACGGTTCGGTTTATAAGCGGTTCGGTTTACAATCAGTTCGGTACAAACGGGTAGCAGTTTGCTAACAGTTCGGTGTAACGGTTTTTATGCCAGTTCAAACGGTTTCAGGTTGAAAGCGGTTTCGGGTTACATACGGTTCGGTTCTTTTTCGGTTCGGTTTCTCTCAGTTCGGTTTAGATTTGGTTCCGTTCTTAAACGGTTTAACATTACTCGGATCGGTTCAGTTTCAGGTTTACTAAAATGCGGTTCAGGTCGGATTTCGATTTCAAAGAAATGGTTTTTAATCGGTTCAGTTCTCATTTGGGTCGATTGGATTTGGGCAGTTAAACGGTTCGGTTTGAAATTTGACAGTACTAAACAAAGGTATTTTGAAGATTGAAGGGAGTAATGGGGGTTGATTTAGGGAATAATAATATCACTATTATAAACTCGGTATGAGTTATTCATTTAGTGATACATTGATACTCTATTCTATCAAGGAGAATATTGAGATTCGTCACAATAAACAAAAAAGAAAAAAGAAAAAAAAAATGCAAGCAATAGTAAATGTTGCATTGCCTTGGACTCACATGTCTAAGGAAGTCATTTGTATGTTTTCTTTCACAATACATTGTTCAGAATCAACACACAAACTATGAAGTACTCCCTCCGTCCCCGAAAGAACAACCCATTTGGGTTGATTACACGGGTATTAAGAAAGTTAAATAAAAATAATTAAAAGTATATTGAAAATATAAATTTACATGGGGTTTGTAAGAAAATAGAAAGAAAAAGTAACAAAATTACATGGAAAATCAAATTTTTATACGGGGAAGCTAATTTTGCACAAATATTGTTGCAAATTGGTGGGTGTTTTTGTAGGGGTTTATAGGTACTACGCAGCGGAAATAACATGAATCATATTCATAAAGCACCTAAACCAAGGATCTTTGCATAACACATAAAGAACACATAATCATACCTTTGAAGCGTGATTCCACGTGCGATCAAGCAAGAACAATGGGAGATAAAGAAATCCCAAGCTTGATTCCTCTACTTGGTCCATGGGCATGGATTAAGACCTCCACTAATGCTAGTTAGTTGTGAAAGAACTCTTCTATCGATCTTCCACGGAGAGGAGAGACATACTAACCAAGAACCACCACGAACCACCACACGCGCCACCAAGGGGTGGCCGGCCGTGAGTCCAAAGGGGAGGAGAGGGTTGGGGTTTTGGGATTGGTTGCCTTGATGTCAAAATCTACTGTAAGTTGATTATGACTCTTACTACAAACCCTAGGCATGGATCTTATTTATAGATCTCATCTCTAAATAAGAGCCCATGTCAAAAGCCCAAAACCTTATTCCAATCTAACTATGCTAGCCCAATCCAAGTCATGATTAGTTAATTGCTCATGAAGCCCATTAATGGGCCTCTTACTTGCTTAACCCAATACCCTTGTGTGTGACCTCATAGGATCCATTCTATAAGGCTTTGAGCTATTTAATTAACCCAAAGATCAATTATCATATCTAGCAACAGATATTGACGACCTTATAGAATGAACTTATTATCTCCATAATAGTGATTCTTGATATATCTAGTAATTGCACTTATCGAAGACATAACTCCTTCAATCTCCCACTTGTCTGAGACAAGTGCGCAATATTCAAATTCCTTAAGTCAATGTGTGTCGATTTGATAATATGATTGCATCTCATGTCATGATCATATTAATCTACAGATCCTTCTTGAAATCTGAGTTAGAATTACAAAACAAATGGTTACTATGTAATCCATTTGAGCACGGCTATGCATTTTCTGAATTCTCCCTCTTCAAGGGGCCAAGACACATTCCTAATTAAATAGGTAGACTCTATCCAATCTTGTGGCAACCAAAGCTCCCACTCAACTCATGAAGTAACCGGGAAACATCCTTTATAATCTCTAGTTACGGCTAGACGTTTGAATGTACCACAGTTATAACATCCATTGAATGAGATCAATGTTCCACTCATGTCAAAGGAATCCACTAATATATCCGGAAGCTCTATACTTGAACTTCAAAGTAGGTCAATAGTTCGATCATGCATCATTCATGCATATCCATGTGATTGACCGAGCATCACTACGCTCCTATAGCCCATGAAACTGCGCTATCCAATCAATCTTAACATGCTAGTCCATTATTGGAAGTCATTTCTATCCAGTTTAATGATTCCGAATTAGGAAGTTAAATGATATATGAATTTAGTTCACCTGTAGGGTTTCATTCAAAAGGTCATCAACCTAGTGATCCCATCAATTCATAATTATTTTGGACATTTTATTCAATCTTGAAACCACAATTAAATAAGATTGAAACTTTGTTTCAATTTGATAAACATAATTCTGCAAATGAATGTATTACACATGTAACTTGTTTTTCTCCAAAAAACAAATACAACTTCTAATTACATCATTAGCCTCAATCCAGTTTCATTAGCATGTTTCTCATTCTTTGGAAATGGAAGGGGTTTAGTAAGTAGAGTTCATGAGACATTCTCATATACATGAACTTTTGCAATTTCTAAATTTTATAATCATTTTCATCTCCATACACTAAGAATTTTCCTTCGCCCTTTTGCAAGGAATGAACTTAGGAATTTCTAATTTGTATTCCAACATCACATTGGATTTCGATTGAAATCTATCATCACTTGTTCTTCAAAACACGTGAATCAAATAGACGAGTATAGTCCATGGCATGCACGATGCATCCTTTGCGAATTGCATAAGGATCATCACTCAAAGTCTTAATTTCATCAACCTTTCTTAAGGTATTGAATCATTAAGCAACGTGCCATGTCACATGGGATTGAAACTCTTTTCAATATAACGTTGAACCTTATAAGAATCTTATCAATATAAGCTTCTTAACCAAACTCAAACATCCTTCAAGACTTATCTCTATAGATCTTGAATCCCAAATGTACTCATCATCCTCTTCAAGGTTTTCATACAAAATGCAATAGCCATCACTTGATCCTTCAATAATTGCTCTCTGTACTAGACCAAGAAGACTTCATAGCTCCCACTAAACATCTTGAATACACAAGACCTTTTCTTCATTTTACGAGAACATCAAACGATTTGATTAACTCACAAAATTAAGAACATTAACTCCCTGATGCTAACTTCAATCCATTATGCATCCCTAGGATTATTAGATCTCCAAACTTTTGATTGTATCATATACAAATCTTATTTCATGAACAATTTCAAGAAAGTGTTTTAAAATCGATCTACCAAATCTTATAAGGTAGAAATCACTAAAGTATCTTTAATAGATCTTTGCAACATGATTAATGTAAAGGTTTCATCATAGTCATAATCATACTATGAATTTGTTGAATCCATTAACAAGTCTTTGCTTTAGTTAGAAAACATTTTTCTTTCTTGTCTGCTTTGCTTACAATGGGTTTCACCCAATTTAGGCAAATTATTCAAGTGTCATACACTTGCTTACAGACTTAGAATCTATTTCAGATTTTCTTGGTTTTTAAACCACTTGGAGTTATAACTTGTCAAATCATCTTTATTACTTGCATAATCATCATGTTCCAAAATAAAAGTTTTAGAACTCTTAGTCAATATGAAATCATATTTCTTTGGCTAAGCTTTACGTATGCTAGTCATCCTTGTGGGTTTGATGCAACAATTGAAACTCATACAACAACTTTGTTTAGCTTTCAATGAGAAACGACAATAGAGGATGTGCACTTGGAATGTACTACCTTCGACACATGGTTATTAATCCCATTACACTTAATGAGACCACGCGTTGTCATTTGTAACATGAGGTGAATCATGCTCATATTGTTGCTTTTATTCGATAACTTCTCGAATTTCTTCAAGATTTTCGAAATCACTTTTCTTGAACTCTTTCAAGGCTCTCGAACTTTTCAAGATTCTTATACTCCCACTTGCCTTTTGAGGAGGCATATTTAGCATAGGGTGAACCAATCATGGTTTGAACCACGTTTGTTTGTTGCTTTTCTCGAACTCTTTCGAGATTTATACTACTCCCACTTGACCTTTTGGAACAATTTTCCATAAGGGCACCTACTTAAGCAACAAACATTTTGTGCTAAGTATGGTTTGTGTAGTAGTACCCCTTGCTCTATATAGGAATCGAATGTGCATTAAACGTTTTAATACAACTTTTATTCCTTACTTTGTAGAAAGACTTTATAAGAACTTTTCTTATCCATATCACTTATGAAGCCTCTGTTACTTTTGATTTGACGTATGTAGTTTCTGTTTAGTTTTGTAGCTTATCTTAAAAGTATATATCCCTTGAACAATGGTTGGAAGATAGGTAATTTACATCCATTATCAAAATATATCTCATATAGGTTGATAGCTCCCTTCATAAACACTTCACAAGGTTTTCTTTCGGAGTTTGTTGTAACACGATTTTATGACTCTTGGATGTTTATCAATGTCTTGGCTTAAATTCTCATTATTACAATCATATCGCAATATTTCGAATGTGTTGCCAAGTACATGTCTTGACTTAAATTTTCACAATTACAATCATATTATAATGTAATCATTTTCTTGTCAAGTTGATACTGAACATTTTGAACTTTTCAAAATCTTCACTCTTATGCTTCAACCAAGCACAAGTAGTGATCGTATCACAAATGAAGTTTCATTGTCCATCTCTAGTCTTTGAACCTTTGGTTTTCTTACATCGATATGTATTCGACCTCCAGCTCACATCATCATTTCTCTGAATGGTGACTTAGTCAAAATTTCAAATCAGAATGATATTTACATATATCAATAGATTCGCAATCTAATGATATTGAAAGTCCATCCCTTTGGATCTTCTGCATGCAATTTTCATTTTCATTTGAATTAATAGACATATTAGAGACAATTTATATATATAGAAATTGTTTAATTATTTCTATCATATAGAATTTTAAACCTATTTAGCAATTCAAAACACATTATGACTCAATGAAGCATAGAATAACATTTATTCCACGTTTTGAATCTTCGATGTTTAGTCATTACTAACATTGAATGGTGTTTTGATAATGGCAAGAATGAATAACATTTATTAATTCTAAACAATAACAAGGTAAGGTAAAATATAGGTTCTACTTGTAAAGTTGCAACTTTTGCTTCCAGACTTGTAGATTCTACTTGTGAAGTAGAAACATTTGCTTCTAAACTTGTAGATTTATTCCTCCTTTAGCTAAATTCTTCCTTTAGTTTAACCAAATTGTGCAATGAGTGATCTAAACAAGATATCATATGTCCAAGAAGTAGCAATATGCTAAATCAATTTCTATAATATACTTCTTAAATTGGAACATTTCCATTCTTTTTACCTTCCAACTATATGAGGTAGTTTCTAATCAATTGGAATTGGTCCATTTAATTTGAAAAATTTGTTGTTCATAACAACTTTTAGCATGTAAGTAGTTCTAGGTTTGAGAAGTAGCAACTTGTTTGTAATTCTTCGTCTATAACTTCTTAATGCAATCCTCATATATTCCCTAAACCTTTCCCATTTGAGCCACATAGAACATTTCTCTTAGGTTCAAAATGATACTTTGCTTAACTTGTTTAAGCACTTTTCATGATTTTGCTAAGTCTATTCAATCATTTTTCATATTTGAGTTTAATCAATATTAAACCCTATATGAAATGGATGAAAAATAGTGTCATTTGATCAACTTTTGATCATAAATATTTCCAATTACTTTCTTATATTCAATCATATTGATAATAAGAGATTTTATTGGATTTTTTTATTTGTCTTTAAGAGGGTTTGTACCTCCCATCTCATTATATCCCTTGAAACACTTTTCAAAATGAAGACTTGTTGGTATTTTACTCAAACATTTTGAATAAAACCAACCTTAGACATGTGACATGGATTTCTAAAACTTACCTTTTAGAACAATCTTAGCAAAATTGGAATATAGGTTTATGGATTATCTTTTAAACTTTTGAGAATGTTTCTCAACTTTATTTTCAATCGAGGAAATTATATATAATAATAAAATTAGAACGACATGTTACTTATAAGTAAATGCAAAATTCATTTATGTTTGATAAAATTTAAAGTACCAAAAGCGAATTAAATTGGTAATTTTAAAACACTCTATTCAATTTAAGTGATCCCAACTTGAATTAAGTGATTCCAAGATCCTTTATTCGTGCAATAATTGACAGGACTGAGGCCCTGCCATCAACCATTACATTTTCAAGGTGAGTAAACTCTTTACTGATTACAACTCTTGTAATTCTTGGTTGAATAATTAATCATCACATGTTTAATTATTACCCTTAGCTTCAAGGTTCTAAACGCTTTAGGTAACCTTGTTGAGTATAACCAATTAAAAGTGTATGTAGTACGTGATCTACCCCCACTTCCCCAAGATATATTATGACTCTCTGCTGAGGCCGACCCATCATAAATGATCGAAGGTTTCGTCGGGTTTTTAATAGGAAAAGCTGCCTCAATATTACTGGGATCTAGATTTAGTATGTTGTGATTCAATAGTGAACTCTAGCGCATCATCACAAAACATCAATAAAATCCAACATGCATAAAATACCGAATGCATAAATAAGACATAGCATGGCCCCTAATCCTAAGAAAACTAATAAAGTAAATGCTCCCACTTGAATCTTCATGGATCTCATCCACCTTGCTCCTTTGGGCCTTCACTTCATGGGCTTCTTGGATTAACTGCAACCTGTAATTCTACTCTGTTCTATCTACTACTTAAATAAAATAAAATAAAATTACAAAAATACTTTATCGGTACGTAGACCGTACTAAGATTACAAAAATACATCACGATGCGCAGATCGTATTTAGCAATCTACTGGGCCATACTAGTCATTATATAGCAATAAACAATATCATATATTATAAAATTGCCACATAATAAATCACTCATCATGCTTTCCTAAACTACAACATCGAATGTTCATAATTAAGGAAACATGGCATCTAAATATCTCATATTTTAATTAATGTCATTAGATAATATCATATATTATTCATGATCATCAATAAAATATCATATATTCTAAATTAGTCATGAGATAGAATCAAATCTTATTTTAATCTTAAAAGATAAATCATATTTATCCTCAAAGATTATCCTAACAATGTTAGGAAATTCTATCCTAATTACTAGCCAATCACAAAATTTTAAATCAATTATATCCAAAAATAATTATGGGATAATCACATTATTTAAATCAATCTTCATCTTTTCGGAATATGCTAAAGTTATTCTAACAAATCCTATCCAAAATTAACAACCTTAATTAAGGATAATTATCAAAAACCAACTTTTGAAATTTGATTTTATCCAAAAGAAAACCATATTTTATTTTGAAATTATCTTTAAAACAAAATAATTTAAATAAAACAATTTTTTTTTAATAATATTGCTGCTGCCACGTCAGCCAGGAAGAACCCAACCAACGCAACAAGCCAGCAACTGCAATGTCGCAAATCCACATCCCGCAACCGCAGCCAGGAGCAAAACCCAGCCACGGCGCAGCCAGCAACCTGACTGGAACTGTTCCAGCAGGACGCCGGCGCTACGGCCTGAGGGTGGTCCACGTGTCGCAGCTAGGCCGAAGCGCAGCCACGAGCAGACCGCGAGTTCCAGCAGTCGACGTTGCAACAGTTGCAGATCGTGGCTGTTGCCTGTCCGCGACTTGCTGCCGTCGCCTGTCCTCCAGCCGCCGCCCTCTCTGCCCTTCTCTTCGACCACCTGGGCAGCTGCCGTGGCCACCTTGCAGTGGTTCAACCACCCAGCTACAGCTGCCCCTCCCAAATTCAATCTTTCCCCTTTTTTTTTAGAGTTTTAATTTAATTACACAACTTTTGTAAAATTAAATTAATTGGGTCTTTTGAATTAAAACATAACATTTGTGCCTAATTCAATTTTGAAATCAAATTCACAATTCAATTTCAATTTTAGGGTTCTTCGTAAAATTAATTCAAATTTAATTTAACTTTTAAATCAAATTATTGATTATACAAAAAATCATATTTTATGTATCAAATCAAACTAATTAAATTTATGAAGCATAAATATTCGAAAATCATCAAAATTAAGCACACAAAATCAAAATCGAAAAAACTAGGGATTTATTCGGATTTTACCAGAACAAATTGAGCAATTAAATCATATTTAATCATATCCCAAAAATTAAATCTCCATTTGATATAAAGATTGAACCATAATTAATTATTCTCCCTCCTAATTGAATTAAAATTGTGGATTATCAAAGAATTATTGGCAATATGGGTAAATGCAATAGGCTAACTGATACCACTGTAGGGGTTTATAGGTACTACGCAGCGAAAATAACATGAATCATATTCATAAAGCACCTAAACCAAGGATCTTTGCATAACACATAAAGAACACATAATCATACCTTTGAAGCGTGATTCCACGTGCGATCGAGCAAGAACAATGGGAGATAAAGAACCTCAAGCGTGATTCCTCTACTTGGTCCACGGGCATGGATTAAGACCTCCACTAATGCTAGTTAGTTGCGAAAGAACTCTTCTATCGACCTTCTACGGAGAGGAAAGACATACTAACCAAGAACCACCACGAACCACCACACGCGCCACCAAGGGGTGGCCGGCCGTGAGTCCAAAGGGGAGGAAAGGGTTGGGGTTTTGGGATTGGTTGCCTTGATGTCAAAATCTACTGTAAGTTGATTATGACTCTTACTACAAACCCTAGGCATGGATCTTATTTATAGATCTCATCTCTAAATAAGAGCCCATGTCAAAAGCCCAAAACCTAATTCCAATCTAACTATGCTAGCCCAATCCAATTCATGATTAGTTAATTGCTCATGAGGCCCATTAATGGGCCTCTTACTTGCTTAACCCAATACCCTTGTGTGTGACCTCATAGGATCCATTCTATAAGGCTTTGAGCTATTTAATTAACCTAAAGATCAATTATCATATCTAGCAACAGATATTGACGACCCTATAGAATGAACTTATTATCTCCATAATAGTGATCCTTGATAAATCTAGTAATTGCACTTATCGAAGACATAACTCCTTCAGTTTTAATGCAAATGGGTCATTCTTTTTGGGACTAAAATTAGGCCAAATGGGTCGTTCTTTAGGGGATGGATGGAGTAATACTTTATCGTGGGTTTATAATAGATATTTGAGGATTGGTCGACTCTGCCTCATCATGTTCATCCAATGACGAAATAGGATAAGCAGAAGGACTACCACAATCAGATGAAAGAGAAGGCAAGCAAAGCAGAAGTAGTTCTACTAAACATACCCCTTGAGGTAGAGTAAAAGCCCAGTAGAATATCATTCAAGTCGTGAAGAAGTTTGAATCGATCTATCTTCTGGTCTGCAAAGGCTGATTAGTAGCCGTCCAATTACATCTCACCATAAGAGGATTCATAGGTAGCCAATCTTCAGGAAAAAAAAGTGAAAATAAATGAAGATTGTACACCATCCACTCAGAAATAAAAGCTTCCATTCTTTAATAATCAAGAATATAAAATAACCAAAATTCAAAACACCCTTAATCATATTGAAAGATTACTTGAGCTCAACTTCATACTTCAAGAGCTAAAGATATGAATGATCACTGCATGCTCGATAGCCACTATAAAACAAGCTTCACTTGCAACTAATTACTACTACAAGTGTAGATGGATCAATGGAAAACAATTAGTACTTCAAAACTAAATCGAAAGTAATTTAAATTCTAACCATAATGTCGAAGATAATTGTCAGTCCTGAAAGATAATTGGCAAACGAACATCACAGCAACCACCAAGAAGAGCTATCATGCCGTCAACTACCTTGAGAAAGAAATGCCAAAATTTAGCATAAGATAATATTTAATTAGTAGCTGCTATGTTTGCTTTAATCAAATTGGGATAGTGTTGATTTTAAGAGAGAGACAGAGACTACATAAAATCAATCAATATCAAATCAATACAAAAACAATATCAGAATAGGGATGTATTGTATACAGTCAATACACCTTAATGTACATACTTACAATATTCTTATGATGGGGATGTGTTTTATCTTGGGCCAATCCTCCCCATTTGGTTCTTTGCATCTTTCTTTAGTTGTGGACATCTCGATACGCTTAATTTTTGAAGGGAGATGAGGCTCCGTATTGATTCAAAAAATGATATAATGGCACTGCATTTAACAATTGACAGGGAACAGACATAGTGGTGAAGGGATTTCCAAGGCATGCCATCATCATCAGCCACGTAAGCTCAATTGTTCATTGTAGAAAAAGTGTACTAATGACTCCAAGGCAGTCAGATGCTCCAACCCCCCTCTTCCAGGTCTCCTCAAATTTTAGCATTGAGTATTTCTGACGTGTCACAGGATAGAGATGCTGCTCTAGAATACTTCCCAAAGTTCTGATAAACTCTCCACCAATGTTATTAAAATCGCGATTCGGATCGTAGAATCGCACGATTCTACGATCCTAATCCACCTAAACGATGTAAATCGTTGGTAGAATCGTTATGCTGTAGAATCGCTCATAGAATCGGTAGAATCGGTTAGAATCGGTGGAATCGGTACCGATTCTACGATTCTATACCGATTCTACCGATTCCACTCCTGCAAAAAACCTGATTTTTCGAAACCCATAACTTTTGATTCCGAAGTCGGAATTAGGCATATAATATATCATTGGAAAGCTCTTGAAGTCTACTTTCTAATAGAATGGATTTCGTGCCCATATCATTTAAATATTTTATGTTATAGACTAAAGAGTGTAACGGTGTCATAGTCGAACCTAATTTTAACCAATGACTTATATATTATTCAATCTAAATCATAATAAAGCTTTTGAAACATCAATTTAAATTATTTTATAATTTAACAACAATTGTCGTGTACTCTCATGGTTAAGAATGTGTATCAATAATCCGACTTTATAGTTTATAGTGTATTGTTTGAGTTATGCGCGTGCAAAATTACTTCAAAAAACTATTTTATGTTTGTATTGTCAATACTACGTTATTAACAATATTTAATATTATCATTCTCATTGCTATAAAATTATTTATGTAGTCATTTGGTGCATTTTGAAGCCCAATTTTACAATTTGGTAGAATCGTACGATTCTACGATTCGATTTTACCGATTCGATTCTACCCCACTCACCGATTCAAAGTAGAATCACGATTCTGATAACTTTGCTCTCCACGTTCTCATTGTAATCTATATTGAGAGTAGTATGACAAAAATGAGTGTATTGACTTCAGAAGACCTTCATCATCTACAGATACATTCATTTGACATCACTTTGTGAATTACCAAAATCGTCAACCTCATTTAATCTTATGCGTAACACTTCATTGTTCCGGGAGAAATCCAAATCTTCGAGGTTTAGACAGAAAGGAAATGAGATCAGGTTAGGGCACCTTTCAATTCGCAATGTTGAAAAACGGGGAAAAAAGAGTCTACTCCACGAGATAGAATCACAATCATCATCCTCAACCAATTCCTCCTCCCTCCACCATCCTTTTAAACTATCAAGTTTGTGAATACAGAGCAATTCAAGGGAGGGGAAGAATATTTAAAATTCTTCTATGTCACCGCTCATGTTGCTGCATTTATCCTTTATATACTCTAACTTCACCAGCTCATAAATCACCAGATATTTCAGGAAGCTCAGTTTACTCAAAGATGGTAACTGCTCCAAGTTGTCACAACAATGAAAGCTGATGTTGACAAGGTGTTTTAAAAAAATAGCCCAATTATCCTCTAACCTACCCCACCTTGGAATTGTTGTACCTCTTTAGTACCACAAGTCGAATTCCTGGATATTTGAAGCTGGCTCTAGCTTTTCCATCACACCTTCACACTCTATACATCCACCATCAACAAATTTGATATCAACTGAAGCTAGTTGTTTCATGCTCTGCAAATAACCTCATTCTCCATCATTCATGTAATATTTGCCAATTTCGATTTTAATGTAACCTTTTAAGTTGGTCAGGGCTTTTAGGTCTTTAAGCTGTCCTATACAGTGTTCCTCTGTAGAAACTCTCTTTTCCTTGCGAACAAAAAAGAATGGTAGATACTGTAAATTATTCAGCTTACCAATCCCTGAAGGCATACTGCTCAACCTATCACAACTTTGTAAACTTAAGTACCTAAGACTAGTTAATGTATACATATACTACTCAACCTAACACAACCACATAAATCCAAGTGCCTAAGACAAGTCAACATAGATATGCTTGAAGGCATACTACTCAACATAACACAATTACTTAAATCCAAGTGCCTAAGACTAGTCAACATAAACATGCTTGAAGGCATACTACTCAAACTAACACAATTACTTAAATTTAAGTACCTAAGACTAGTCAATGTATCCATTTGACAAGGCATATGACTCAACTCCGTACAATTTGATAAATACAAATGCCTAAGATTTACCAATTTGTAAAAATCTTTTGGCAACTCTCTCAACTTTTCCCACTGATTTAAAATTAATGTGTGCAGATTGTGTAGTCTAGTAAAAGAGTCCGAGAGTGCCTCTAAATCACAATTTCGAGAAAGGTCAAGATACCTTAAATGCAATAGCTTTCGAATCAAATCAGACAACCTTTTTATACCTACTGACTGCAGTTCCAACACCCTCAAACAGATCCAACTGTCAATTTGTGTATCCACTAGAGCTATTGAATGAGAATTTATAATAAATGAACGAATCTTACTCTCAGTGAAGAAACTTTGTGGGCAATTATTACCAGCAAAACATACATGACGAACTTTATCTCCCAATTTAGTTGTATTTGAACTCACTACACTTATTTCCTCCCTCCCCACTTCTTGAGCAACATCGTGCATCAAGTTATGGATCTTCACATACTCAATATCACCATATCCATCCTTCCTTACATCTTGAAAGAAACATCTTTGTATCAATATCAGAAAATATTCCTCTGTAGCATCTTCTATGCTTTGACCTCCGTCTAATGGCTCAATGTATCCTTGTGCCATCCAAAGATCAATCAATTTATACCTCTTAATATAAAAGTCTTTTGGAAACAATGCACAATAGCTAAAGCAATTCTTCAAAGAGGGTTTAAGGTTGTGATAACTAAGTTTTAGTATAGACAAAATTTTATTATCACCTTTTCCAATTTCAGCTAATCCACTATCCACAAATGACTTCCACTTACTCAGAGGCTGACCAAATAGAAGACTTCCTACCACCTTTATAGCAAGCGGAATGTTATAGCATTTTTTAACAATTTTCTTCCCAATCTCAACTAATTCAAGATGATTTACCTACTCTTGTTCTCCTTGATCAAATGCTACAGACTCAAACAACAACCAAGAATTCTTTGGAGACAAACTTTGCAATTTGTGCACATGTTTTTCCTCAATAATCTTTGCAATCATCTCCGAACGTGTAGTCACCAAAATCCGACTACCCTCTTGACCCACCGTTAAGAACTTGCGCAGGCTACGCCATTTCTCACAATCTTCATTCCATACATCATCAAGAACAAGCAAGTACTTCTTTCCTTTTAAATGCTCTTGAAATAGCTTTTGCACACATTTCATTGTAGAGGTACCATCAAGCCTTATACCAAAAACTAATTCTAGAATCTTACAAAGAATGACTTTAACATCAAATTGCTCTCCATCTTCATCAGAGACACAAACCCACAACCTTAGCTTGGGATCTGGAAACTCTGCTTCTACCCCTTCATCGTTATACACAAGTTAGGCAAGAGTAGTTTTACCTAATCCTCCTACTCCCACAAAAGCTTTAGTGAGTGTTGGTACCTCAACATCAAACCTCAAATAGAGGTTTCAGGAGCATCCAGATCACCCAAGTAGCTATCAGGTGTGTCCCATCATCATATGGAAATCAAACATGCACTTTAGATCAAATTGGGGGGGGGGGGGACTCATTGCAAGTAAGGGACTCAAATCCATAAGAAAACCATCAAGTGCATGCCAAAAGGGGACTTTTAATTTAAATGGTTTGTGATGTCTTAACCTAGTGACATGGTCCAATAAACAGCATACCAGTGAGATAGCACACACAAACATGCATCAACGCACACCAACATACAACCATTATTTCACTAACACACTGCCAGTTCAAAAACAATAATTCAAGCAACACATACAACCATCATTCAACCAACATGTACAACATGATTTTGATAACAACACATTCTAGATTCCACCATAAAGCCAACACCAATTAAATACAACAACAGCAACAAAAACCAGAACAGAGCTAAATCATACAGCAACAACATTAATTCCAAAAAATTAGGGTTTTCACATACAACACCAACCAAATTCAACAACAGTAACAACTAACAAGTAGCATAACAAAGCAAATATGTACCCAAAACACACATACAACATCAAAAAATAATGAACAAACCAAAGACACAATAAAACAAAAAAATTAGGGTTTGTAGAGTATACGCTGCTCAATCAGTTAGGAGGAGGGTAGAATTGAGGGTAGTAGGTCATCAGGTATGCCTCAATCACCTCTTCCCTGGACATCCCTGACAGGCTAAAGTCGTATCACCTAATCAAAAGTAATTACCTAAGTCCTCTAACTTATGCAGATAGGGAAGTAGGGTCGAATCCACAGGGAAACAAGTCTTTCTACTCCTAATTAATTATTATAATCTAAATTATCAAAGTAACCAATATTTTTGTGATTTAAAGTCTATGCTACGAAGAATATGAGTAAGAGGAAATAATCAGGAAGAATTCAAATAATAATAAAAGCCTAGGGCATAGGTTCACTAATAAACAATATTCCAGGGTAAAACATAATAATCAATCATCAATGCATTAATTAATCAGATCATAAAGGGCTTTCGCTACGTATTACAATCACAGAGTTAATTTACCGGTATTAAATCTCATCTCTCGAATCTCGACCTAACCATTTATAAATTAATCTGCCTATTGAAACTAAGCCTAAACATCAATTCTCATATCTCGAATCTCGAATCAATATTTCTAAACTCATACAATTAAACCTGGCCAAATCTAATTGCATAGCATTAAAACAATCAATAGGAAATTAATTAAGCATTAACAATCAACAACCATAAATTGCCCCTTCATATTATTTATTAGATCCCTATAAACCCTAGAAAGAGAACTACTCAGACATGATTAAAGCTAAACACATCAAAGTAATTAAACAAGGCATAAGGAATTGAAAGAATAAAAATACTGAAATTAATAAAAGAGAAATCGTACTGAATCGACGGAATTACAAACGAAGTTTGGGAACAAGAGAAAAGTAAAAGTTTAGAGAGAGAAAATCTAAGTAGAGAGAGAAAAATAATAATAGAGTGTAAAGAAGTGTCTTAAACTTGCCTAATAAAATTACATTAATACTAATCGAGAGTTCTAAACTAAACAAAACTAAATTGGAGCTTAATCGTCCCTCCAGAAGCTCGCGCCCGGTCGGGAGCCACACCGCCCGGCCGGGCCCGCCTTTTGCTCTTCGAACCTCTTCTCACGCCCGGTCGGGCGCGTGCACCGAGCGCGAGACATTCGTTTCCTTCGCTCGCCCCGCCCGGCCGGGCGCGTGCACCGGGCAAGGCCTATGACCCCGGGCAGGGCTCTTGGGCAAGCATATGGATTTCGATTGGGCCTCTCATCCTCGGCCCAATCGGATTTCCTCCTTGGGTCTTCGAACTCGGTCCAAATGCTTCGGGATTTCCAATACCGAGCCCTTAATCACCGATTTGCTTCTTCTAACCGGTCTTGGGCTTCAATGAGAGGTCGTGCTCCTCCAATGCTCGTATTCGCTCCTCGAAAATCCGGGAGAATGCTCCAAATGTGCAATTTCCTACAAAACTCAAACAAAACTACGAAAACACTGGAAAACACCAATTAGTAATAAAAGTGGCTCGAAAGAGCCAAAAACTCTACTAATTACGACCAAGGGACGGGGGTGAATCACTATATAAAATGGACATATCAATCCCCTCAGGGGGACCAGATCTGATACGCTTCGCACCAGAGGAGGGCCCTTCTCCGTCGTCATGGGACTCAGGTGGCTTCTCCACCTCAGGATCGACCAGATCTACTGGGTTTGACTCCCTAGTAGCAGATCCAGCAGCGGAGACCTCTGTCTCCAAGACTTCAGCTTTTGGCTCAGGGACGACTACAACAATAGGTTCCATCTCAAGTGGTGGTTCCTCTACTGCAGGCGGGTCAGGGACCACCTCAACAGCTTTTTCCTCCTCGTCGCTCACATATACTCCACCAATTTAGCACTGCGAATCCTCCTCCTCGCAATTATTGAGGCACGGCGAACGGGTCTCATGTTACCCGTTCCCCGTTGTGGCTTGTAAGTCACACGGCCAGAACGTCGCTTAGATCCAGAGGGTTCTAGGGTTTCATGGAAAAACAAATCCAGATCTTTATCATCCATGTTCGACATTATGGGACTCAAGAAGAAGGGGAGAAGATTTGATGAACAATTGAAGGAGAAAACAGAGATCCAGATGAGATAGAGGGAGAATAAGAGAGAGAGAGAGAGAGGATGCAAATCGGCGAAGAAGGAGGAGTGAGAAAAAGATGAACTAGGATTTTGGGGGGGGGATTTATTTTGGAGAATTCTCCAGAATAAATGCACTCATCCATATTCATCAGATGAATTGAATGCAGGAGCATTCAATTGAGTTGGTTGGGATGATGATGAATTTAAAGAGTTGGGGGTTTTTTTTGGTGGGAATGATTAACCTAATTAATCAGTTAAGTAGTGTAGTTAAACTAGGTTAGTAGTATAATAAAGTAGGTTAAAAAAAGTAAGGGTAAATATGTAATTTTACTAAAAAAAGTTACTACAAAAGGAAATAAATGGGAAAGTTGCAACTAATTTGGACCAGCCAAAAATGGCAAAAGGTGCAACAAATGTGGACCGAAGGTAGTAATTAATATTGTATTTCACGTAATTATTTTATAAATTATATAAAAATATATAATTTTGCTTTAAAGATATATAGATGTGGGTATGAGGTGAGGATGAGGCGGGTACGAAGTGGGGCGGGGCGGGGATGGGGCGGGTACAACTTGAAATCCACCACCGCCCCATCACCCATGGCGAGTATGGTTTTTATCCCCATCCCCACCCCACCACCCGCCAAACCGAGACCCATCCCCGTCCCATTGACATTCCTATAGATGAGATAGAGTGGATGGTAAACTTGACTTCTTTGTAGAAAATAGAAATTAGAAATACAGAAACCCAAAAAATTGAACAATTGTTCTTCGTTTGCGTGGGGTAAGAGGAAAATCCAACAATGATCGATATCCATCATTTCCCATCAATGCACCAGCAAAACTTGTACGATTTCACGCAATGAGAAAACGCCTCAAAAGGGCAGAAGAGAGAAATCGGGCTAAAATGATTACATCATCAAAGAAATTGGTGAAGAATCTGAGATGGACGAGCATAATACTGGGTATCAGCAATGTTGCTGTGATCGCCATTGGTGGGTCACTCTTCTTTTGTGGGCATAGCCAGTCTTGCAGTCGGAGCCAGTTGCTCCCCTTTTTCTTGGTTATGGCTGCTGCTGGGGTTCGGGTGATTGCTATGATACGCTGCGCAATTGAGCAACAAGCTGCTGCCATTGCTGTTCTGGGTTCTTCTCCGGATGCTTCGGTTGTTTCCGATAATCTTTCTCGTGTTCAAAGACGGGTATGATGCAAATTTGTTACCGCCTTTGAAGATTTTATTTGGGGTCTTTGTTTTCTTGATTATTGTTGTTTGTGTATTGGTAATGTCTAATGTGGATGTCATGTCTTGTGATTAAGCATTGAGGAATGAATAAGTGGGTTTGGTAATTGTGAGTGAAGCTGTTTTATATTATGATTGTTTCAGTTTTTGTCAAAAAAATGGTATTTTGGTTGTTAAGATGATATGGAATATTGTGGAATGTTGTGACTTCTTTGCCCATGTCAATTTTCGGAAAGCGAAAACAATTTCACCAGTGTGGCTATGTAACTATGCAAGTGTGCACGGTGTTTGTGGGATTGTATTTGTGGATACAATTGTGGTGCTGAAGAGAATTATTCATATTTAAGTGTATGTCTTGTTGATGGTTTCACTTTTAAACAGGTTGGACTGTTTTACATTTATGAATAATTAAGGAGCTGAGTGCCCTATACTTGTGTAATGCTGCTTAGCATATAACTGAACGAAGAATCCAAGGATATGTGCAATATTTTATGTTGTTCATGAACAAGTTTGGTTTTGTTTGACATTGACTAGCTAGAATATAGAACTTTCGAGGGATTTCTTTTGAATAAAAGAGGATGGGATGGAGTACAACTTAGATAGAGCATTGATTTCCTAGAGTGTAACTTTAGTGATAATACTTTTGGGAGTACGATGTGACAATTCTTTTGCTATAGGGAGTTAGTTCATGGTATTACTGCTTTATGGCTGCTATAAAGTGCCTCAAGAGCTTTAAGAGAAAGATATGCTGACTAGGCAGCTAGCTCTTAGAAAATTACAAGGTACACTTAGGTCTTTGCCCGTCTGTTTGATGTGGAATCCATTCACCTATCAAATTGCTCTTCATGCAATTCATATACATGTAGAAAATTATTCTTGTTTTTCTTGATGCTAATACAATTTCAGAATTGGATGCCACTATGGAATCTCTTAGGCGATACAAATTATAATGTAGCTTTTCTTAAACATTTCTTTGGATAAATCAATTTGGATAGTTACCACTAAAACAATTTTAAGGAACAGAGGAGGACTAATGGCTTGGGCTAAACAGCTGAATATGTCATTTGTGTCTATTGCTTTAGCCATTTATGAGACTTGGGGGTTTAGGACTCTAGGTCTCCTTGGTTGAGGCCCCATTTAGAAATATAATACTGCAACGTTAATGATTTTTACTGTGTTATATTGTCTATCTGAAATCATATTGGTGTTCTTCCCAATTGTTCTTTTTATTTATTTTTTTTTGTAATATTCTATGTTTGAAAAAGACTTAATTTTCTTTGGGTTTATCAGAATGGACCTTTGGTTTGGGCATATGCAAGTACCTTTTGTTTCGTTTAATTAACAACAATCATGTTTTGATGATTGTGCTATATGATTAACATGGGTAATTGGTAAAACTCATGGCATTGCTGTGGTTTTCAGTTTTTTGGTTTTTTGTTTTTCAAAATCATATGATATATATCATATAATAAATAGGAAATTAGTCAACTTATTAAAATCATGGTAAATTTGAAAACTGACAACAGAAAAATGGGAACACCTTTTTCTTGGTTTTTGGTTTTCAGTTTGCCTGTTTTTGGTTTTTTGTTTTTTTTTTTTTTTAAAAAATTGAAAACAAAAAACATAAAACGATGCCAAACAAGCCCTTTTGGTATTTATTATTATTTCCCCTGCTTCTCATGAAACTTGTCTATCCTAAAAATCTAACCTGCTACAAAGATGCTAGTTTTCCTACACAAAAAAATTAAGCAAAAAAAGCTATCTGCCAAAGGTTCTGAACTCGATATTAGGAGCACACCCCTGAGAAGCTGTGTAACTTGTTAGAATGAATGGAAATTAAGGTGCTAATATTTTGCATTACCCTTACTTTGAAACTTCTTGGATATTCATAAACTAGTTTCTTTCAGCAATATCCTGTTATCCAGTCATGAGGTGTGAGGTGACAATAAAATTATTAGGCTCATAAAGAGGTTATTTTTGACTTTTGTGTTGGGGTAAAACTTAAATGTTTGAAATTTCCTGCCTTTTGACAGCATATTCTTTGCGTTCTAGATTTTGAATGTATATTTATGAAATTGGTATGGTTTATGTCCTGTACAGTTATTATGTTTAGCTATTAGTCCTATTACATACCTTGACACAAAATTTATCTTGCTATCATATGTTTTACAGTTAAGATACAAAAGTTGGCTATGGTGGACGAGGTTTGCTACAGTTGTTACTGTGGTGCAATTTTTACTAGCAATGTACATCATGTTTGTGGTGGGTAGTAATGCATCATCAAATGACTGTGCTTTAGGTAAGATGTTATGTTCTCTAATTTTTCAATAAATATACCCTCTATTTGCTCACTTAAAATTAAGGTTTGTTTAGCTTCCTTGCTAATAAAAGATCACAACTTTGGTGATTTTAAGAAGTCTAGACTACTTTGCAAAGTAAAGTTTTAGACTGCGATGATGGCATACAGAAATTAGCTGTGATTCTTCTCAAAGTTAATCTGAACATGGTGAAATTTAGCAAGAGCAATAATAGGGAAGGATTTGTAATTTCTCAACAAGACTAGGCAAATTCTTTGATTTAGGCAAGGTTAAAAACTCCTACAAAAACATAAATAGTAGTCTAGACTGAGGAGAGACTGAGGAGGAGAAGGTGGTTGATACCTATGTTTGCATTGTAATGCAAATCAGGTAATTGAAACTTTGAAAAATAGTGGGAGACTGTTAATTAGTTTTGATACAATTAAATATGTAGATATGCAACTCCGAAAGCAATAAATCAATAATTATTTTATCTTTCTGAATTGTCTCGTACTCTCGTGTACTAGCTCGCTGGAGGATTTTTATTTGATGGTAAACCTTTTTATGCTCAAATTAGGCAATCTGTGGTTTTTGATGTCCATGTAACTAGGGAATTCTTGCCATGCCCACAGGATGTCAGGATATCAAAAATAGAGTAGAAAGGATCAAAGGATTATGTTCAATGTACTGATTGACATATGTGACTTCCAATAAACATTATGTTTTCATAGTTCAATTGCACTTAATCCAGTAACAAAAAACAGAGAAAACAATTGTAAAACATTGGTTGGGTTATGATTAATTTCTTGTTTTTTCTTGTTACTAGCTCCTGTAATTCTGTTCTACTTTTTCTGTATGGGTGACAGCTCTTTAATTAGATCTTTGATATCTTTCTTTTGTCACTTTGGAGGTACTTATAGTGTTGTCATATCATGATGTAGGAAGCTTTGTAAACTGTATCTTCTCATTTTCCTATTTGTCATTTCTAGTATTGGCATTTTCCCCCTTTCTTCGCACTTCAGAGTGTTCGGACTAGGCCTTACCTTGGATATGCCTGTAATGCAGTCTCACTTTCAAGTGATGGATGGTGGAGGAAGCATCTGTTGATTGTATTTCTGATAATGGCATGCTTCGTAGCAATGCTGCAGTGTTTTGCCAGTTCTGATGTCCTAAGATGGAGATCGTTTTATGACATGCAAGATACCGCTTGGAAAGCTCATTATCATGAGGTATTTGACCATGGTATTCGTGAGGCTTTATGCTGTCTGGGCCGTGTTAAATACTTGTAAGCCACTTTGCAGTTGGTTTTCCATTTAATTTTAGATTATGATAGTAAGTTAAACCTTTTTGACTGAATTTTTTTTTCAGGAAAAACATGGAGGAGGATGAAGTAAACTCAGTGGCACAAATGTTAGGTGATCTTGTCACCTATCGTGCCTCTGGCACGGGACACTTGGAATTCTTGGCAGGTTTGTGGCTTTTTTTTTTCCTTTTGTACAAACTTCCTATTATGTGTTATTGTGTGAAGATGTTTATCCTCTTTGTTATTTTATTTTATTTTTATGTTTAGAGCTTTGGTACATGTTATGGTGTCATTGTTTGGTACAAATAGGGTTACTGGAGTTTGTGTTGTTGGGAAGTTGCCAAAGTGATTTAGATGGCGCAAGGATTAAAAATAAAGTGTAACCATTTTTGGTTGATTTCAAACCCTAGTCAATGATGTGCTCCCTATTACATTGCCTTAAACCGGTTTTCTAAGAAATGCTGACCTGATTAATAGTTCAATACTCGTGTTACTACAAACCTGGGAAAATGGTATTCTCACTACATGAGTGTAGTCTATGGTTATCAAGATGTAATTGTTCCCACAAAATTGAATGATCCCATGAAATTATCACGTCATACACTTGTTTAAGGGGCATTACATTTCTCCTACAGTAGTTTTCTATCCTTTGCACACGATCACAAGACTTGATTTGATGTATGCATAAAACATCTTTACATAAGGTTGACTTGTAAAAACTGCATTAGACTTCTTGGTGGCATCGTCATGACCTCCATAAGGAAAATCGTGGTAGTGAGATTATGTAGGTTTTTACACCTTCCAGAACACATCTTCCACAAAATCTGTAAAGAAATGAAGCATCCTAGAAATGTCTTCACTTTGTGGAATTTGTTAGGATGAATATCCATGAGAAAAAGTACCATTAGCTATGTATGGCTATATCAGCGTATCAAGGAGTTTGTACAATGGAAAGAGCAACGAAATGTTCATTTGGAAAATAATCTTTAATTGGGAGGTTTGAGGAAAAGATGACCAGTGACAACAAGGTCAAATTCTTGATGCAGACCTAATAAAATCGAACGGATCAAACGGGACTTGACATCCGTTTTGCTCATGTCATACATCAGTGGTGGGAGTGTTCAAAAGTGACCAACTAGCTTAACCTGACTTGCTGACACGATTCAAGTTAGAATTTGATAGGCATGTAGCTTACCTAACAAAAAGTCAAAAATTTGATAGGCATGTAACTTACCTAACAAAATAACCTAACTATACCACCTATTATGTAGATGGGCAAGCAAGGCTAAATCACAAGAGGCTTAATTAGTGCAAAAAGGATGAGTATATCAACTATCGAATTAATCTAGCTAAATGGCTTCAATCAACACTAAATTAATAATCAACAAAAAGGATGAGTATATCAACTAATAACTATTGCAATTAAATCTAATTTATTGAGTTAAATAATTAAATTCATCTAAGTTGAGCATTACCATCTATGTAATTAGTGCAAAAAAATAATTTCTATCCCCAGTTTAATTAATAGTCAAACATAAGGAAAGTATTCCCTTTTATTACCATTAATCTCAACCAAGTATTAATTAATTTTTTTTTTTTAAATCATCAATCAAGTCGAACCTAATCGTGTGGAACCATTCAAAATAAGATATTAAACTTAATATCAATACTCTAGCTTCCTAATAATCCGTTTTACGACTTTTACCTTCTCTCGTGGAGGATTCAATCCTTAATTGAAATAATCAAATATGCCAAAACCCAACTCCCATTGTGGTTAAGACAATGGAATAATGACAAAACTCCTTATTCATATAATCATATTATGATATTGTCAAAAGCATAATCAAATTTAATGGGTTAATTAAATTAGGTCATTTTTTGGAGAATTTAACGTAATGAATTAGGTGTCTAGGGCTTCACTTACAACTCACACATATGAATGAAATTTAAAAATAAGATCTAATGAGTAAACAGTGAGATATAGAACAATACTGATGCTGTTAGAGGAAAAGTAGGGGTTCTAAAGCAAATATTAATATAATAATTTGTCCAAGTGCTTCTTAATCAAGCTTTACAAGACACATTTATAGTGCATTTGCTTGCACGGTCGGGTGCAGATCTAAGGCAAAAAATCATTTGTTGCAAAACTAGTGCGTTGAAGAATTGGAACTGCCAGCTGGCCTATTCTAACATAACACCAATTGGAGGCACATGTAACGTGCCAAAGGTGACCTCACCGAGCAGCTTTGTCGTTCAGGCAAACCAAGATTCTTTCTACACAATCCCTCGTGACAATTTCTGGTAGTACAAAACAACGGAAAATCCTCCAAATTTCTGTAAAACTCATAGATTTCAAATTCACACTAAAAGAGAGATTATTAGTAGAAAAATTGCTTCGGAGAGCTTAAATATGCAAGTGAATAGCTAAGAATTGGGGTTAAGTATATACTTCCTCTGTTTCACTAATGTTACAACCTTGCCTATTTGGTATGTTTCAAAATAATTGCAACACTTTTTTTTTTTTATAACAATACTTGGCCCACTCTTTCTCTCTTTCATTAAATCTATCGTTTTTAAAAGATACAATTTACTTTTAACTTTTTCTTCTCTTCTTGCATTAAATAGTGTGCCTATCTCAAGCTTTCCGATCATGTTAAATGGAGGAAGTATATATTATAAAATAGACCCATCATTGGGTTCAGTTGGAATAGTGTGGATCCCATTGTGACAATGAAAAGTATATTAAGTCCCTATAAAGAGTATAAACTGTACTTGAAAGTTGAATTAATTATGGGAAAACAAGATTGCAGTTCTCTACATTTGTATTAAAAATATGCTTCTGTGTATTTTGTTTAATTCTATCAACCAAAGTTATCAGAATTGGGATTTACTTGGGATTGATAGGGCTGTTTTTAATCCCAATATACTAATAATTATTCATATTTGAAGATTTTTTTACTTTTCACTTATTTTTTCTTTATATTTTTTCTTTTATTTTTTCTTTTATTTATTTATTTATTTTTTTTTTTTTTTTTTTTTGTAAACATAAACAATCATATGTACCTCCTGAAACTCATCAGTCAACGATAACATGTAAGAATGATTTTATCATTTTAAGCTGTTATTGTAGGAACATGTTGTTAAACTGTAGAATCATATTAAATATGTAACACTTCACATGATAGCCTTGATAGTATTCTAAGATCCTACAATTTGAGATGCTTCTTAGAATTAAGAATTACTATAAATAACGTATTTTTTGGGATTGTAGAATTCTAGGGTTCTAAGATATGAATCGATATTTCAACAACCATGCCACAGTCCTTCCAGTGTCTTGTATCCTCACCATTGTTACCCACTCTCACCCTTGCATATTTCTCACCGTGTTTTGGAACTTCTGAACTGGATTATGGTAGTCTTGATTTACAGGTTTATGTAATGTAATCTTTTCTGGGTAAGTCAAATGTTGAATATGTTAGTTTTCAGAACCATAATCCACTACTTTTCTGCCAACACTTATCCTCAGAAGGTGATTTTTGTTTGTTTCAACACTTTTCCTGATGCTGTAAGTTATGTACATTGCAGGTCTGGCTCTATTGCAAATGCATAATGAGTACCCTCAATTAGATGCAAATTCTGTTGATGCTCCTGATGATAAAATTCAGGAGGCAACTTCATTTCACCCCTTTGCTGAAGCTGCTTACACGGTATGCAATGATAATTTTGTTTTCAGTTTCCTCTGTTTACTTGACTATGTTATGATGAAAATTCCTTGTTATATACTACCTCCATTCCCCAATGATCTTAACATCTGCCATTATGGTCAGTTTCTGTTCATTACATGTTGCTTTTTGCCGTATCCCATTTACCATCTTACCCCTTTTATAGCCCACAACATTTACCTATTTTCATTCACTCTTATCTTACTTTATCCACAAATTTCTTACACACTCAATTTTTTTTTTTAACTCTATCTCTTACATTCACCCACCTTTTTAGGCACTTTCTTTGTCTTTAATGTACGTGCAAATAGTCAGTGCTTAGATCAATGTTAATCAGAGTTGGTAGTTTCCTCTGTTTATCTTGATGATTTCAAGTTTTGTTGTTTTTCCTGTGCAGGGTCCATTGCTAGATGTTGGAAGAAATCCCATTTTATTTCCCTGTGCATGGCTACGCAGGCAAGGAGTTTTTACAGCATGGAGTCGTCACAGGTCTTAGTCTACCGGGTACCTTGCTTGATAAAATTGTTCTTTATTGTTTCAGTATGATGTTTGATCTCTTATTTTGCTTTTTTTTTTTAATAATTAATTTTTATTTATATATATTGAAATCTGTGCGACTATGCTTTTATGTAATTTCATTAATCCTTAGTTCTTTTTTTAAGATTAGGCGGCCTGTGCTAGAAGGGGATAATTGGTGGAGAGGCCATGCGGCAGCCTTTCTTAATTATGTTAATTTGCCCCTAGAGTCTCTTCGACGTGGCCGCGTAAATCAGGTTAGTTCTACATATTATGTCAACTCAAACCCTTTTGCTGATGGGAACATTTTTATTGAGGTCTATGGCTTGATGTATTCTCAGCAAGTTCCCTCAACTTTAAATTTATACCTTTTTTTTTTAAAGAAAACTTTAAATTTATACCTTGAGTGGCTTTGACTGTAAGCATATTGAATAGATGGCCAATTTGTCTATAGAACTCTGGACGGATTTTCCATATTACTTAAAAAGTTAATCGTGCGAAATTTCAAAGACTGAGAATATGAATTATGAGGTCTTACTGCAAGTGATATGTTTTATTTATTTATTTATTTTTATTATTATTTTATTTTTTTGGAGGAGATATTTTATTTACATGACCTCAATGCTTTTCATGTTATCGTTAGATGTACATTTTAATGCATTTGCCATAGGAGGTGATTGTAATATTATAGTGTTAGTGGCTGTAATAGTATAGTGTTAAGTGGTTCCGTTCCTTCAGCATGTGCATTTGGTTAGACTTTAGAGTTTAGAGATTGATTTAGGATAATTTGAGTTTTTATTTGTTTTAGTTGATATGATTACTTTGTCTTTTCAAGTGTATGACCTTAAAAGGTTTAGGTCTAACTTCTTTAGGCCTTAACCTCTCAAACATCACGAGCTGTGCTGCCAATATTTTATTTTCAAGAATAACAAAACAATCCTTAAATCTTTCTGTTATTCTTGTAAATTATATCTTGTTTTGTGCTACAATACTGGTATATTTGGTTACTTTAAATCTAGTTTTGCTTTTAAGCTACATTTATATCTTTTAATAAATTAATAATTTCGTCCAAGCGTTAATGAGGGTTATATGATATATATATATAGAGAGAGAGGAAGGATCCAGTGAGAATAGGTCCATATGTGAGAATTCATACTTATATGAGAACTGATCTAAATTTTAGAACATGTGATTTAAATTAAAATTTTGAACATATGAGTAATAAATTAGAACACCTGTGTGAGTAATATATTTAGAACATCTGATTTAAGAATTAGAACAAGTGATTAAAAATTTATAAAATCTGCTTTATGAAATTTTAAACATATGAGTGAAATTTAGAACATCTGATTTAAGATTATGAACACGTGAATAAAAATTAAGAACAAATTGATATAGAATATAGAAAGTGTGAGTAAAAAATTTAGAACATATGAGTAAAAAATAAAACATACGCTTTAAAATCTGGAACATATAATTAAAAATCTAATAACACAAGTTTTAAAACTTAGAACATATAAGTTAAAATTTTGGAACAAGTTATTTAAATTTATGATATCAAACTTAACTAATTTATGGTTTAGAACATGTGAGCATTAAATTAGAACATTTGATTTAATTTTAAACACTTAAGGAAAAATTTAGAACATCAGATTTAAAATTTAGAACATACGAGTAAAAATTTAGAACATAAAGATTGTTCTCACATAAGAAAAATTCTCACGAGAGCCTCCCTTATATATATATATATATTTTTTTTAGAATTGTACTTTATACCCTTCTTTTAGGTTTTCACCTTACATGCGCTTGTTTCTGGTGACTTCATGGTCGTCAAAGATGCCTCCTACCTCCTTTATCACTGAGCCGGTCATTTAGGGGCCTTAGCTGTTGATCCGGGTTGTTTCCCTTTCAACGATGAAGCTTATCCCCCGATTCGTATTAAATAACGAGCTAATGAATCTCCTTTTTGCCGTTGGACTTGCCAATCAAATTTGTCATAACATTCACTTCCTCTAGCTCCCCTTCATTACTTTCCTTTATTTGTTTTATTTTAACGTATGATTGCTTATGGCAATTCATGTCAGCCGACCCTAAATCATTTTGGAAGTAAGGCTTTGTTGTTGTTGTTGGGGAATAGTTTTTTTAACATTAGCTAGAATTTAGTAAAGGCACTGACTAAATTGTGGGGCTTTTTAGTATTGGAATTAGTAAGATGGAGCATAGAATTGTAACAACTGTCACTAAAGAGCCTATGCAGGCAAGTTAATGCGATTAAACAGGGGGATTAACATGATGAGGTGAGGCCGGAAAGTTCTGCACAGAAGGTGGAAGTACCTGAGATTTTTATGTTTCAGCTGCCGGTATCTATATAAATTTAATATAAGGATATGCCGTGACAAGCAGTAGTTTGTCTTGGGGTCTTTATCTCTGGTTCTAGATATGGTCAACCAAAATTACACCTGATGTTTGCTATGGTTTGATTATTTTCTTTACTATAATCTTGTAGTCTGAACTTGCCATTTGGTGCTGTAGTTGAAATTTTGCATCACGGGATTAAGGAACTTGCAGAACCCTTAAGAATATTCTCTATTAAGAGCTAGTGAATTATAAGCCCATGTCAATGTCCTTATTTTGAAACTGCTTTGTCATTCCGAAATTCTGTGGTTATTATCTTTTGGCACATGTATCTTATGGAACATCATGTAAATATACTTTTATGATAAGGTTGCCTCATGATTGCCATGCCTTGTACTGTATTTATTTTTTCCCCTATACATGTGTTATGGTCCTTGATTTTAATTATTGTTGGTGACAATTTTTGTTATTTTAAACAGGGAAAGTGCCAGGCTGCATACTTCATTGTAGTTTTGCATGATATAAGGACTGTAGTGGTTGCAGTACGAGGTACAGAGACACCAGAAGATCTTATTACTGATGGCCTTTGCAGGGAGACCTGCCTCACAACAGAAGACTTAGATGGATTAATAAAGCAAGTTCCTTGTTCTTATTGCATTTTTTCAGTTGAAATTGGATTCAAACAAGGAAAACAAAACATGAAACATTTATGTAATACCCACACTTTTAGATTATGGTCGGATATTGAGACATTCCTGAAGGGAATATAGAGTCAAGAAACCTCTTAAGGATATCAAGTCCTTGAACATTATCTAGTCACGTAATATAATACTTAGTTCTTGACTTAATTGTATCTTACATCCGAGAATATATGTTAGGAGACTTCTCTCACTACAGAACACTTAGGGCCTGTTCTCTTGAGCTTAAGTTCAGTTCAGTTCCTAATTTCCTCCTCTCATAAAATATTCAGTTCAGTTCAGTAAATCAGAACAAGCCCTTAGATGATTCATAAAGCAAGCACCATATTCTTTCTTATTGCATCTTTCGTTTCAGCTACATTGGATTCAGATGAAGAACGAAAGCATGAAATAATTCTGTGTAGTGAATCATAAGATCACACTGTTCACTGCTTTACAGTATCTCCTAATCTTTTGCCATGCTATGCACTCCATTCATGAACTGAGGATTTAGAAAACCCCAGTATCATGGTGCAAATTATTAATGTTTTGAACTCTTCTTATTTGATCAGAACCTTTAGTCAAACCTCACTTGGTGCCCATGTGTTTTTGACATCAAGCTAAGTTATGACCATCAAATTAAACCTTGCCCTACCGTTTGTCCTACCCTCTATGCTACCAGCAAGAGCATCCGAAGAATTTCCACACCCCATTTACTGCAAAGTCTTTATTAGGCTCATTCTCCACTAGAAGTTCCTCTGAATCTTGTTAGTGGTAGTTTGTTAGGTGATCGAGGCTAGCAGGATGAGGAGGGAGGGAAAATTTGATCATAATATTTAGCTGTAAAAGGTTTGCGCAAAGTATGTATGTGGCTACCAAGACTCATGGAATCATAGGAGCATCAATGTGCACCATGTAAAAATGGAAAACAGTTTTCTATTGCATGTCAAAGATCCAATATCAGGGAAACTATAGGTTTTTCTTAAGTCAAATTTGTATTGTGTTCATCCTATCTGAATTTTCTGGATCACTCTTAATAGTCTTAATGATAGTGGATCTTTTCTATTGACTTGTGTTGCTGACTGTATTGTTACATTTCTGTTTGCTTACAGTGGCTTGTATATTGATTCTACTATGAGGCAAACTGTTCTTTCATCATTTCCACATCATGGACACTCCGGAATAGTGGAGGCTGCTAGAGAACTTTATAATCATATTGAAGGGGCCTACTCAGGTAATCATACAGGTCGTCCTGTAATTGGTGGAATACTTTAGCCTGCCTTTTGCATATTGATATCCTCTTTTTTTTTTTTTTTTCCTTCACGTATTTCATTCTTTTAAATTATAATTATATTCCATATGATAACTTCTCTAGTAGTTTTTTTTTTTTTTTTTTTTTTTTTTTTTTTTTTTTTTTTTTTTTTTTTTTTTTTTTTTTTTTTTTTTTTTGTGCCTGGTGAATTGTTATTTGTGCTTGTTGACCTTAGATTAATTTTTTTTTTTTTTGTAGAATTATGTATATCCTGACCCTTGGATTGCATGGATAGACCTAGATTTTAAGTTTTCGTAATAATTTGTGTTTCCTTGAAAGACTCAGGCTAAATTTCTTCCTTTCACATTTATTCTCCCGGAGCCCTTTCATTTCACGCTTCTTTTTTTCCTCAGGCTAGCTAATTTATCGATTATTGGGGCAATCATCAGTGATAACTGGCTACCAGGCTTTTTTAACTTTCCATCTTTTCTCCTATTTTGCAAGCAGTGACCATTGTAGATTGATACATGACTGCTTTCAGAAACAAAATATCTTAGCCTTGTTTAAATTTCTAGTTTGGTCCTAACCTTGAAAGTGTTCTCTAATAGTACATTTATTGTTGAAGGACCAAGTGGAGTTTCTGCGATAGAATCTGGTGGTTATCTTTCATCACTTCTTGAGGCAGGATGTGAGTGTGATGGTTATGCAGTTCGAATTGTTGGACACTCTCTTGGAGGTTCTATTGCTGCATTGCTTGGTATTAAGGTAACACACTAATATTTTAGTATTCAGTATTTCCTTTCATCTATATAATATTACAGTTTTCTCCATGTCTATATTAATACATCTAGTATATGCTTCATTTTTAGAAGCTCTAAATAAAATTTTGGTTTTAATATCTGAACTATCAACCTATCAAATTATGGAAAAAGAATAACGGTGATATCCACTTCCAATGTTTAAATTACAACGAAAGTGTTTATGGCTGACTGTGTATTCTGTTTCCCAGTGAGTATTTCTGTTGTGGCTTTGTCTATGTATAATTGTGTTTATTGAAACTGATGATTCCATAACTTTTTGCATTTCTCTGGGAATTTTCTTTAACATTATATGAAGCCAGTGCCTCTCTCATTTCTGTTCAATTTTAGATCTTTATTGAGAGAAACTGATTGCTGTATTTATAGATCCTTTAAATTAAATGCAGCTGTATGGCCGATTCCGAGACTTACATGTGTATGCATATGGACCTCTTCCTTGTGTTGATTCAGTTATTGCAGATGCATGCTCAAGCTTCATTACAAGGTAGTTTGATAGAGTGAGGATGGAATATTATGACTTAATGTTTCTCCCGTGTATTCATTGTTGTTACTACAAAGAAAGATGAATTAAGAAGTTTTCTCATGCAGTATTGTGCACGACAGTGAGTTTTCGTCATTTCTTTCTGTCAACTCAATCTTAAGGCTGCGAGCTGCTGCATTAACTACATTGTCACAAGGCAGCACAACTGATACAGCTATGATTGCCAAATTGGCACAGCTGTTTCTTTATGTGAGCAAGTATCAGAATGGGAAGACAGTGAAGCCTCTTCCAGCTGCTGCTATCACTGGTGATGCTACTCAAAGCTGTACGACTGACAAAGTTTACAGAACTCAATCTAAAATCTTTCCTGAAGGTAATGTTTTCCACCTCTTTAATTCTTTTTTGTTTCCAGCTCCTTCCCTCTCCCTTTTATCATTCTTCTTTTTCCGTTTGAATTTACATATTAGTCTTTTGATGACAGCAAACACGGACCTTGGCAACTACGCATTCCTGCATGATGAATTTCATGCTAAAGAAAATGTCAAGTGCTTGGCCAACGATTTGCTGGAAGATTTAACTGATGCTATTGTCCCTGATGAGAATCCTGATGATGATCCAGTATCTCGGTTTATGGAAGCAGTGCCATCATCTGTAAGAAGATCACCTGGTGATCCACCAGAACTTTTTCTTCCAGGCCTTGTTATACACTTAATTCGAAGACAAAGGGGAATTGGTTTCCCTCTTTTGAAAGGTTGGGGAGCTCAAGAAACAGAGCCACCATATCGAGCAATCATAGCTGACCGACAAAATTTTAAGGAGATACTCATTTCACCCTATATGTTTCTGGATCATCTTCCCTGGCGGTAAGAGGATTTTGTTCAATTATTGTATAAATAAGCTTTCATTAAAATTTTCCTCTCTAATTTTTTTTGGTTACTTTTGTTCTATATCTTCAGATGTCAGTATGCATTGCAAAGAGTGTGGAAATCCCGGAAAATGGAAATAAACGGTGATGGCTTGCAAATGGTTTAAGATCAGTAAACATGACCTATTTCTTATCTGCTAGTTGCAAATTTGCACCATCTAAAATGTAAGTGTCAACATGAAGGAAAGTCCGTGTGTACAACAACAAAGAGCTGGATACGCTTCCTGTTCGCTTCCGTGGTGCTTTTCATGAACAATTCATTACCTGAAGTGCACATGATGGTTTTCTATACAAATATTCTTTGCAGCCTTGTGCTTGTGTGTGACAAGGTGAATTTATGTGATTCTGGCTTGAAAGAACGGAATGGGAATTAGTGGTCGATCAACACTGTACTAATTGTAACTTGTGTAAGTGGTATAACATTCTCATAAACTTTTTCGTCTCCCTTGTGTAAATAAAAATCTATGACTTGTGTTATGCATGGTTATTACAGAGTACAAACTATGTGAATAGTGTAGAAGTATTATTGCACCATAATATGCTACAATTTTCTCAAGTATAAAACCACAATATGGTCAAGTCTCAAGTGGGAGTATGTGAATAGTGTACAAGTCCAAACAATGAAAATGTTAAAGAATGAAGTATTAGTAATAATTTACAGCCAAAAAAACTAATAAAATGAATAATTAATCGAGAATAGTTTATTATACTAAGGTTCTGTTCACTTCACTTATTTTAGCTGAATTGAAATTACTTTTACTGAACTGAAATTATGAGCATTTAATGCGCCACATAAGTAAAGGTATTATATTGAATTAAAAATTACATTTGTATTTTATTTTAGAATTAAAAAATACACACACAACCCAAGAAAAAGTGATGAATGATATTTGAGAAATTTGTAAAAACAACAAATAGTGATTTTTGTTTTGAAGCAACAAATAGTGATTTATTAGTATTTAAATTATTTAAAAAACTAAAAATTAAGTAATGTATAATTATCTTTAGATATTAGGTTTTAAATTAATAAAAAAAAATTATATCTTGATATTAAGATTTAAATTATTCATATAATAAATATTAGCTTTTGATATTAATTTTCTTTAAAAGGATAATAATGATTTTATCTAAATATTCAATGACATTTCATAAAAAAATTATAAAACTTATAATGCAAGAAAAAACTTTACCTTCTTGAAACATTTATGTCAAAAATTGTAATAGAAAAAAAAATTTAGGAATTAAGAGATCATTTATAGTTTTGAGAGTTTAATTTTAAATGTAAAACAACTAATAATAATTTAGGATTTAAGTTATTTAAAAAATAAAAAAATTATCTTTTTCACATTTTAGATTTTATCCTAATATGTAACGCATTTATTCATATTTAATAAATTCAACTTTCATACAACTAACAGTAAAAAATAAAATAAAGAACAACGATGAATAAAGTCGCATTACAAATTACATTTTTTAAAAATATATATATAATTTTTTAATAGGTAATAGTAGTTTAATTAAATTATTATGTGTTTATTGTTTTAAGCTTTTTAATAGCCAAGTCATCAATATATGCCACATGTCATGTCTTTAAACACTATAAATATGCCACGTCACCTTCACAATACGAATTAGATTTGACATCTAAAAAATGCTTATAGCAAGACTTGAACTTGAAACCAACAAGTATCACGATGCAAGTCTTACCGCCGTAGCTATCCATATATTGTGTAAATTTATCCAACAAAATAATAATTAACTTAGATAAGATGATTAGTCCTTAATTGTAATATTTGTTTATCATAGGATAATTTAACAACTTGTATTAAATTTTGTTTCAAATATTAAATATGGTTCTCCTAATACAAATAATTTTTTAATATATTAAATTTTGAAGATTATTTTCAATACATTAAGCAATAATTAATCAAACGTTAATTACAAACTAGCAACTCGGGGCATCGCCCGAGCCACACACTAGTTTATGTATTAAAAAACCGTGCATCGTGTAAGGAGGGTGTTCCCATAGTAGGGGGTCCTTCTCCATAAATGTCCATGACCCTTTAAAAGCCTAGTACTTTACACTTGTTAGGGTGTATTAGGATTTGATTTCCTGACTGTTTGAGGGACCTTGAATTAGAATTGATTCTATCATCACGCTTTTTTATAAGAAACTAGTAGGAGTCGCCAATGAGTTTTACGAAAACTCATAAACCTCATTCATGTCTCTCTCCCAAGTAGAGTTCAAGGGATAATTAGCACGAATCGTAAATTTACCCATGCCCAAATTGGTCTACATAAACCAGGAATGAGTTCAGGAGCGAGGGTACTAAGATAACATTCCCTTTAGAGGGGAATCGCTAACCTAGACCTAGTACGACCTCTACTAGCTCTTCCTTTTTCATAATTTCATCACCAAACAATATATGCAACGTGATACCTAAAAACTAAGTTAGTTGATTTTATTTACACGCGTTAATCATGTAGGAATTACATTGTAAAAGTCGTTATTCTTATTTGATTCAAATTTGTGAAAAGAACAAAAAATAAACAAGATTCGTCTTGGCTTAAGTGATAAAACAACAATCAATTATCAAATTCTAGTCTTGATTAACGAAAGAATACTATGTGAATTAATTAATTAAAAGTTCGTTTAAGTGATCCAACAACACTAATTAATCAATTAAAGTTATTTAAACAATAAAAGGAAAGAGATTTAACTAAGTTCTCAGGAAACTAACTGTTCTTCTTTTATGCTAAATCTCCGTCTTATGCGTTTATGGACTTTCTTTCTTCTTCGTACCTCCAAGAGCTTCAATGGATAGATTAGGGTTGAAGAGTAGTTGGGAAGGAAGAGGAAAAAGTAGTATGATAGTAAGAAGGTTTGAGAGAGATTAGGGTTTTCAAAATTTAGGATTTTGAATTCTGATTTTTTTGTCTGTTTAGTGCTGAACGAAGACACCTATTTTTAGGCGTAGGAATCTAGGTTTAGGGTTTTAGAGCCGCGGCGTAAGGGCGGCACCCAGCGCAACTCTCTGGCGCGCGCGAGTCATTGAGTTGCGCTGGGGTGCGGTTTGCCTTATACGAAAACGCGTTTATAAAACTTTCATAACTTTTGATTGCCAAGTCAGATTAAGGCGTGTGAGATATCATTGGAAAGCTCTGAATGTCTACTTTCCAATGCCGTTTGAATTAGGTTAAAATATTTTATGTATCAAATGATATGGCCGTGGAGTGCAAGGGTGTCGGTTTTAGGGCCCGATTTAGTATTTTGATGATAACTTCTTTGTTTTTGGCTCTGAATTGGGCTTGAAAGAGCTATCCATCTGATAGGCCTTGCATGGTAATTTGATGGTTGGTTTATCTGTTTGGCTCGGTTTTCAACAATGTATGATATGTTGGATCCAATCATTGCATTTGACGCATTATTAATCAAGTTTAAACATGTATGAACACGTTTTAGGCCTAATTATTAGTCGGACAAGGCTCTAAGATAACTTGGTCTCAAGTATGGGTTTTAACTTACTTCATAATGCTTTTCGTAATCCATAAACACTTCAACTTTGATCTAGCATGAAGAACGGATTTTTATAACATCATCGTACTTCATTCCTTTCGGGACAAGAGGCCAAAAGTAGGTGTCTACATACACATTGCACAGCCTTTCATATAGTTTTTACTGAAATGAAATTATTTTTATTAAACTGAAATTATTTTTACTAAACTGAAATTATTGTTACTGAATATTATTCTTTTAAGGTGAAGTGAATGGGGACTTTGGTCATGAATAATGTACCATATTAATAGTGAAATCTATACAGACATATTCACATATCATGTAATTAGGAAAGTCGATAGTGGATGATACCCTTTAATGGCATGATAACGGAAATTACAACAAGAAAGTATCATTAAAAATGAGCCAAGCCTATTAATTTTTATGATTGACAAATTTATCTAGAGGCAATATTGTAAATAAGTGCATTTTATTTTTACTATTTATCGGAAAATATAAAAAAAAAAAAAAAAAAAAAAAGTGCACTAATTAATTTACATTATTGCCACTAGACTGACAAAACTATTTATTCCCTTTCCCTTTATTGATTATCCAATACCAAACGATTACTTAATGTAATAGGGAAAAAAATAATAAAATGGGGGATCACCAACCTAATACGAGCCTCTTCCGACTTCTTCAATTTATATATAATTTTTAAACACAGAAAATGTAGGTGAATGAAGCATCGTTTGGAAATTTATAGAGAAGAATTTGATAGAAGCGTTATTTGGGTTTGGGAAGAAAACAGAAAGAATAAAAGGATAAACATCACATGAGAAAACAAGAGTATTTTTAAAAAGGAAAAAATTACTGGCTACACTTTATATTTCCTTTAAATTTTCCGGTTATTAAATATTACTCTATCTCTTCATTTCGTAATAATCGCAACGACGATAAGGAGTACACCAAGGCCGACTAAGGCACTGTGCAAGCTAATCCTCACCACAGGGCCTCAGTGGCCTAACTCATTTCAAGGGCCCTAAATTTAAATGCAAGTATAATTATCAAATTTGTAGTTATTATTGAATAGACTACCTTGATGGCTTAGTGGTAGAATAGATAGACATATTTATTGAGTTACCCTTAGGATCTGTTCTGATTTACTGAATTGAGCTGAACTGAACTGATTGGAGCTGAACTGAACTGAATTGAATAGAGTTGAAATGAATTGTTTATGAGAGAAGGAAATTAGGAACTGAAGTGAACTGAACTAAACTGAACTAAAATTAAGCTGAAGAGAATAGACCCTTAGTTTGAGGTTCGAACCTCAAGGATTACAATTTTTTCTACATGTTACATGTATGTCACTTACAGAGTTACATGGTATATTATTGTATACTATAATTTCTATATATAAAAAACTTAAATGTTTATATCATTTTCTTTTATTACCAATATGTTAAACTCTAAAACATTATAATAAAAGTAGCACAAGGCCCCTAATTTGTATAAGACGGCCCTGGGGTACACATAGTTTTAGATAAAATATATATATATATATATATATATATATATATATATATATATATATAATTAGTATGATAGTGAAATAATAATAATAAAAGTAGTGTTAGCAGGGTTGATATGAGAGGGATAATAAAATGTTTGTGGAATTGGGGTTAGTAGGAAAGATAAATAATAAATAATACTGGATTTTTATCAAATAAGAAAGTGTTGCATTATTGTGAAACAGACATTAAAGGAAAGTGATAAAGTGTTTTGATTATTACCACAAATGATCGGGGGTTTTAATTCTTTTTTTTTTTTTGTTTCAATTTCTGGGAGTGAATGTAGGATGTGAGAAACGCAAGAAGTAGTATAGATTAACTAGATTTGCTCGCATAACTTTTTGTTTTTTAAAAGGAAATAAGCTAGTTCATTAATTAATAAACAAAATGTCCATAATTACATTTGGGGAAATCTTTCCTAGGGGCATGATTTTCCTAAACTTGCTCAACACCGAAAGAAACTATCTTAGTAAGATTACAGGCCATTCAAGTACCCTCTCAATCCCTTAACACGAGACCAATTAAGATTTGTAAAACAATTACTTAACTCTAACAAATCACCTAAAACAGCATCTAATTTAGAGAGAAAATTAGTGCCATTCTAAAGGCGAGAGATTAGTACTTAGCTAACTGATTCCTTTCTCCCTACCATTCTTCCTCCCCAATTTTAGTGCCCACGCTAGTGCTTTAGCTTCTGCTGTTTCAAGGGACCAAAGAGCCTCCTCACCAAGGTTAGTAAAATCGGGATTCTACTTTGAATCGAAAGAGCCTCTCAGAATCAATGATATGTCAATTTTATATAGTGTTTTACCCCCGTCCCTTGGTCATAATTAGTAGTGTTTTTGGCTCTTTCACTAGGCGAAAAAACAAGTTGGCCACCGGTTCAAAACCCCCCTATGCCACTGGTTTTGAACCGGTGGTCATTTGGGGGGTGGCAATACCCAGAAGAAAGGCCAACGGTTCAAAACCGGTGGCAAAACAGCTAATTGCCATCGGTTAACCGGTGGTATTAATTATTATGGCCACTGGTTAACCGGTGGCAATAATCAATTCCCACTTTTTTTTTTGATATTAAATTTAATGCCACCGGTTTCTCCCATATAATTTTTTTTTTTAATTCACTTGAAATTCCGAAAAATTAAACCAAAAAAAAAAAAATTCCAACATCAAAATATAAATCGAATATCATATTATCATTCAATATATAGTCTCGCAAACTTACAAAATATAATCAAAAAAGAAAATTACAATATAAATCGATATAATTGAAGTATCGAACAATTACAACATATAAATAAATAAAATACAATATAAACCAAAACAAAAAAAAAATTACAACATCAAAATAAAAAAAAAAAAAAAAACCATACAACATCTAAATCAATATTCCTAAATCTTGATTCTTCGATTTAAGATCTAAATCAATATACCTGCATCAATTAAAACAAAAAAAATAAAATGATTAAAATATATAAGCTGCGAGAAAAAAAAAAAAAAAAAAAAAAAAAAAAAAAAAAAAAAAAAAAAAAAAAACTCAGAAACATGTACTGAAATATTTAAAAAAACCCAGAAGATCGAATTATACCCAGAAAAAAACCTAGAACATGTACTAAAATATATAAAAAAAAACCCCAGAAGATCGAAAAAAAAAATCAGAACATGTACTAAAATATATAAAAAAAACCCAGAAGATCGAATTATGCCCAGAAAAAACCGAGAAAAAAAGAATGTACCCATAATTAAAATCGAACTAAATCCATAAGATCAAATTAAAATCAAATAAAAATCGGATTAAAATCGATTTTAAAACTCAGAAAATTCGATTTAAAAAACCCAGAAAAATTCGATTGAAAAATCAAAAAAATTCGATTTAAAAACCAAGAAAAACCCAAAAGAACTCGAATAAAATCGATTTAAATCAAGTAAAAATCGAATTAAAATCGATTTTAAAACTCAGAAAATTTGATTTAAAAAACTCAGAAAAATTCTATTTAAAAACCCAGATAAATTCGATTTAAAAACCCAGAAAAACCAACAAGAATCGAATAAAATCGATTAAATTCAAATAAATATCGAAAAATCGAATTAAAATCAGATAAAAAATCGATTAAAATCAAACCTTAACATCGATTAAAGTCGGTGTTGCTCATGCATGTGTTCGTGGTGTTATTGTAGAGGTGGTGGTGTTATTGTTGCGGTGGTGGTCTTGTTGGTGGTGGAAAAATTGGTGGTGGTGGTGGTGGAGATCGAAGGAGATGAGAAAGAGAAGGAGGAGAGGGACGAGATGAGAGAGAAAGAGAAGGAGGAGAGGATGAAGGAGAAGAGGGGAGAGGGGATCGGAGCTGAGGAGAGAGAAAGAGAAGGAGGAGAGGTGGGTGATGAACTGGTCGAGGAGAGAGGAGAGAGGAGAGAGGAGAGAGAAGAGATGAAACGGCTGGTGGGTGAGTGAAATGGTAAGGTTTGGGGTATATAAAGGGCCGGGTTTTTTTTTAATATTAGAAAGCCACCATTTTGAACCGGCGGGAATAATATTTTCCCCACCGGTTCGGTTTGAACCGGTGGCAATAATATCCCCGCCTATTTTTCTCCTGTTTTTGCCACCGGTTCTTAAAAACCGGTGGCAATTGAGCGGTGCCTTTTTGCTTTTTTCTACTAGTGTTTAGAGCCACTTTTATTACTAATATGTGTTTTCTAGTGTCTTCGTAGTTTTGGTTGAGTTTTGTAGGGAATTGCACCTCTGGAGCATTTTTCCCAGGATTTTATGGAGCAACTACGAGCATTGGGGGAGCACGACCATCGTTGAAGCCCAAGGCCGGCTAGAGCCATCGAGCCGGTGATTAAGGGCTCGGTATTTGGAATACCGAGGTATATGGACCGAGTATTCAAGACCCGAAGAGGAGATCCGGATTGGGCCGAGGAGTCGAGCCCAATCAAAGTCCAATCCTCAGAGACCCACAAGGGCCCGATCGGGCAAGCTACGCTCGATCGGGCAAGGCGTGCAACGAAGGGGCTGGTGCAAGCCATAGGCGCGCCCGATCGGGTATAATGTTAGCTCGATCGGGCGCAGCTTGTTACAAGGCATTGCAAGAAAAAGGCGCGCTGCCCGATCGGGCGCGTGATTCTGGAAGGGATCCTTAGACGAGGACTTAGTTTCTAATTAGGAGTTGTTAATTATTTCGTTTAAGTACGTTTTGAGGATTGTAACTTTGACGGACTCTTTTCCCTTTTACTTTCTCTCTCTACTTAGTATTTTCTCTCTCTAGACTTTTCTCTCTACTTTTCCCTTGTTCTTGATTACTTTGTAATTCCGCCGTCTTGGTACGATTTCTATCTTAATTAATTTCAGTAATTTCTTCCTTTCAACTCTCCAATGTCTTGTTTAATTGCTTTGGTTAGTTTAGATTTAATTATGTCTGAGTAGTTTACTTTCTAGGGTTTGTGGGGATCCATGAATAATATGAAGGGGTAATTTATTGTTGTTAATTATCAATGTTAGATTAATCTCCTATTGATTGATTTAATGCTCTGTGACTAGATTTGCGCAGATCTTTTATGCATGAGTTTGACAATATTAATTCAAGATTCGAGAGATGAGAATTGATGTTTAGGTCTAGTGTCAATAGGCAGATTAATTTATAAATGGTTAAGTCGAGATTCGAGAGATGAGATTTAATACCGGTAGATTAATCCTGTGATCGTAATACGTAGCGAGAGCCCTTTACGATCTGGTTAATTAATGCGTTGATGATTGGCGATTATTGATTATTGATTTTGCATGATATTATCTTACTGAATCGTTTTAACGCTTTACAATTATGGCTTGTGAAAGTATAGCAATATTGAATTGATGAATCGAGCAGATGTTAATTTAATATTATAGGCTATTTCATTAAGACTTAGATCTAATAAATTGCGAGAGCCTGTTAGATCCATGTTATCTATGCAATGTTAATGGTTGATTACTATGCTTTACCCCGAAGTATTATTTATTGGTGAACCTATACCCTACTCTTCTTTATTATTGATCTTCCCCTTAAACTTATTCTTCGTAGTTTAATACCTTTCCACAACAACAATTTGGCTACTTAATAATTTAGATTATATTAATTAATTAGGAGTAAAAAGATCAGTTTCCCTGTGGATTCGACCCTACTTCCCTATCTACTTTAGTTAGAGGATTTAGGTAATACTTTTGATTAGGTGATACGACTTTAGCCTGTCAATCAAATCGTAAACTCGAATCGTAGAATCTAAACATGCATAATCAAGATGTCATATCCAAATTTTATTAAAAATATTTAAATTTTTAGTTTAAAATCTAATTATTAATAGAAAATAATTGTTTATTCACTAAGAAACCAATAATTGACAATATATACTTATAAATAAAGTTGTAGCCTGTAGGCATGTTTTAAATTTGTAAGGTTTTCGTTAGTTAAGAGAAATATGTAGAATCGGTTAGAATTGTAAATCGAATCGTATGACATACATAAATCGTAAAATTGTTGTAATCCCCCGTATTTTTAAATATTTTATAAATGAAAATTTATTTTATTTATAATATTTATTTGTTATTTTTCATAATTTAATTTCAAAAGTTTCAAATTATTAATATGGGTCGAAAATTATTTGACGTTGAAATTATTTTATGCACCTCTATTCTACAATTTATGTCCAATCACACAAGCCTAACCCATTTGTTTACTTAATCGACCCATTATTTTTATGAGGCCCAATCTTTCTTTTTACCCTACAATAATTCTCTCCTATAAATACCCCATGAATCTCCAAAAAAATTTCCCACACAAAAAGGTTAGTCTTATTTTCATCCTCCTTTGTTTCATTATTTTGCTTAATGTTAATTTAATTGTTTTGAGTTTTGATTTTAGTATAAAGATTATATTTTTAGTATCAAATTATATTTTAATGGTATAAAGATTATAAATTTCAGATTATATTTATGTTATAAATTTCATATTTTATGAATTATAAACCTAGGGTTTCAATTTATTGAAAATCATGATTTTAGGGTTTTTATGAACAATTGATTTAGGGCTTTTATAGTAATGATGTTTTGAAATTTTGGTGATTATAACTACTGATTAGTTTAACTTAATTCCAAATTATTTTGAACACATAGATTCGTGTTTTAATTTTTAGATTTCCGTTCGTTAATATTAATCCCGTTTTAATCCCGATCAGGTTCTAAACTCATCCGATTTTGACAAAAAATTAGTGTTTTCCATGTGGAAACAACGTTTTAAGAAAGACTTACTACCTTTGGTAGTGAGCACCACCCTCTCGTGGCCAAATTCAGCCTCTAAATATGATTTTCGGGCAGTTTTTGGTTTTTAACGAAGTTTTTTTTTAATTTTATCCTTGAGTTTAAAGGGTAAGAGATAATTTAATTTTTCTATGGATAACTTTAGTATAAAGATGTTTTTTGATGAAGTTTTGAAGTGGTTTTCGATTAGTTTAAAATGCTGGAATTTTATTTAAAGTAGTATAATTGTGATTTTAATAAAAGGGTGTGATTACCTATTAAAAGGGAGATTTTTAGGGGTTTTTATATAATTTTTAGATTTTTATTAGACTTTGAACTTGTTGTAATTTCATGTATAAGAGTGTATTTTAAGGTTTTTATGAAGAAAAATTTAAAGAACTATATATAAGCCTTTAATTTTAACAAAAGGGAAGGTTTTAAAGTGTTGTTTGATTTGGATTTTGAAGGTTTTAAAGTAAGTTAGTATTGCTGTAAATTTGATTGATTGGGTATTGATTGAGATGTTATTATTTTGCTTAGGAGAGGAGTTTATTGAAGGTGATTTCTAGTTAGTAAAGTGGCATACCAATTCGTTTGCTCAAGGTACGTACAAGTTACGAAACCTTTCTTTTAGGTGCATGTTTAAGGACGACGGATCGAGAACTTAGTATCATGTATAGGGATGGCTGAGTTAAATTGTTTGGTTATACATTGTGAATTTCGTATGACGTGCACTATTTTATATTGCAAGTATTATTTGTGCTCTAATTATGCAAGGTGCGCTTAGAGGCAAAGGTATATGATTGGTGTAATGATTAATTTATTACTCATTCATGATTATGCAAGCAGGATGAGTAAAGGAAGAGTTTAAGTCTTCTAAGACGAGGTTGAGGTTTTGGGGTGCCTTATGCACTCAAGGTGTTTATACACCGAGGTAGTAAAGGAATAAATAATAAATGTTGCTTGCCACTAATAAATCAAGAATTAAAATTGAAAAGTTGTTTTACTTGATTGAATTGATATTGGATTGATTGTATTGTTATGCATATGAGTCATCACCAAGTCTAAACCTGTAAATCACGTAAAGTGCAAGATGGATGAGCAATAAAACTCTGGATTGGTGCACTTCTGGAGTAATGACAATCAGGGGTTGGGGTACATGGGGTATTAGCCGTGTACTTTTCTCGAGACCGTCTGATCTACGAGTCTCTTATTTCAAATATTTTTCAAAACTAGGAGTTAGGTGAGATCTCATACTAACTACGGTCACGGAGTCGCGCCCGTGGTCGTTGGATGTTTATTGATGTTTCCGAAAGGAGGCATGGGGTTTTTCTTTTATTGATGTTCCAAATGGAGCATGGGTTGGACAACCTTGTCTATTGCGTAATCCAATGAATAAAAATAATGATTTACCTATTATTAATTAATGGAGTCTTAGTAATATAAATAGTTGATTCGTGTATTGAGTCTATAATTTAATGATGCATGATGATTGATTATTAGTAGCAGGTTATGGATTTCTTAATTTATTTTGCAGCTTGTATGTACTCAGCTTTGCTGATTGCGTGCTTTGTGTGTCTTTCTTTGGTCATGACCTTCGCCTTTCAATGACCCTGTGACGATCCAATTTTTACACTTGTAATATTGGGGAGCAGAATTATCACAGGTTCTTACACATGCAGCATTCATCAGGGTTGTGGGATCTTGAGTAGAGAGTTGGTTGTTTGCATTTTATTTCTTTTGCAAGTTTGAATTTATTTTAATTCGATTTTATTCGACACTATTTCTTTTGGGTTTGAATTTATTTGAACACTGAATTTAATCACTTACTACTTTTATTGGGTTTTGAATAAGGGCCTTAATGGTTCCAAGTTGTATGACTTAATTTGGTTTCATTCGTTGGTTTTGAAACTTATTTATAACTGATTTAGTTTTTCCGCTGCTATTTTCTGATAAAGCCTTAACGTTTGAACACGTGGCGGTAGCACGCCAGTAATTCTCTTGAATATTGTTCAGGGTCCTCAGAGGTTTAAAGAGAGAATTATTGGGGTGTTACAATTGTAATATTTTAAGATTTAAATCGAGAATTTAATAACAATGCTCCTCACTATTATAAAAATGACCTTACCACACACGTTCCTAGCTACCGCTCCCAAACTAACACAACCAGCTTCAAATAGAGAGGCATCATCGCTAATCTTTAGAATGCCTAGAGCTGAAGCACACCAAGTCTTCGAGCGAATTATCTTCTTTCTTTAAAGCAATTGCTTGTAGATGTGGTTCCATAAAGGCCTTGCTTCTCAAGTGCTTATAAATTGATGTAGTAGGTGTTTTCTTGCCTTCGAATACTGTCAAACTATGCTCATACCAAATGCACCGCACCAAAATGGTTCCTCGTCGTTACATACTTTTATCCAAAGGTTTCTAGCCAGCAAAATATCACAGTCACAGAGGGATCCTTCCACCTCCCACTTACCAGCTTCGTGCGGTCGCAAGATTCCCACAAGCTGTTCACTCATTGACGCTCAAAGATAGTGTGCATTATGTTATTATCTTCACTTCAGCTCTAATCCACACCATGGATAAGCATCATCCTTGATCAAATGACGGAATTTCAGCAAGCTCCGTACATGTAATATACATCTGTATAATCTCCATAGGTATAGTTTAACGTTCGGGACAACATCCAAACCCTAATTTACCATGCAGGGCCAGTGATTGAAAATCATCAAAATTAAGTCTCTTACCAAGGATGTAGGTTGTTGAGTAAAACACGTCATTTTAGAAAAGCCCAAGTAACTCGTCTTTTGGTGCACACCCACTAAGGGGAATGACGATGATACAATTTGCATCCCTTTCATTGAAGACAACATTATTAGCTTCTAGATTCTACACCATAGCCTCTTGATTAATTATTTCATGCACATAAGAGAAATTATCGTTTGCCTCACTCGTCACAAATTTGCCCATATCATTCGTCAACCATGGATCACTCCATATATTAATTTTTATTCCATTTCTATCCCTTCAAATGAGACTCTCGCTTCTCGACATAAGCTTTGGAACTCCATATACTCCCCTGAAAATAGCTAAAAGAGTAGCTTTGCGCAGCCTCTAAGATCTAACAACTTATGAAGTATTTAACCTTCATTACTCTCCCAAAAAGTGTCGTTTCCCCTTGTATAAGTCTCCAAATTTGGCATCCCAACAATATATCATTTATTACCGAGAAAGCTTTAAACCCCATGCTACTTGAGAGTTTTGGGTTACATATCGGATCTTAACTTCTCCGATGTATCTTCCTCTTTGCTCCATCATGACCCACCTAAAAAGAACCTAGCCATAGCCAACTTGCTGCTAGTAATAATCAAATTGGGAGATTTGTAAGCTCCCATCAAATACGTTAGGCTGAAAACATTCTTCATTTTTTAGATCATGCGATTCATTTGAAGCAAAAATTACAAATTTTTTTTTTTTTTTTTGGATTGTTTGCTTTCGTGTAATTCACCCTATAATGCAATGTTCTTTTCGCTTTTTAAATTTTTAAGATGAAAACTAATGCCCATATTTTATAAAATGTAGCTTGTCATATTTGACCGGGTGTACCATATACATGATACAGTACACACAAGATCACAAATGCATTAACGTGAGGGATAAGTCAAGTTCTTAGATTTTTCCTCTCAATTTCAAGTGATATCGGGATCGATGCTCATCACTCAGACACTCACCCCCGTGGCTCTGTAAACCATTAACAACTAAGAAGCTACTCCAAAATAAAAAGTTAGCCGAAAGAATAAATTCCCAAAAAATGTGCGTTGAAGGTGCGCTGTCTTCCTCTGTCCATTTTCTCTCTCATCCCCAACTCAACTCGTATAGAAGAAAAAAGGCAGAGTTTCTTTCTTCTTCTTTTTCTTCCTAAAATTTCTTTTTCATTTTTTTCATTTTACCAACATTCAATTCAATTACTCTTTCAACCCCTCTTTCTCTCTCCTACCTTCAGCAGTCAGATCTGACCAAACTTTCAGGTTCTTCATTTCATCTATTTCTTGCTTTTTCTTCTTCTTTTTCTTCTTCTTTTTTTTTTTTTTTTTTTAATTTTTTTTTTGATTTTTTTAGCATTTTTTTGGGATCTATGTAGTTCAAATATCTGATTTTTCTTCGTATTTTTGAATTTTTTTAGATCCCCATTTCTTGATTATTGTTGAAATATTTGAATTTGAATTTGAATTGGTCTTATTAATACAGCGCTGGGATTCAGCTGGGTCTTGATCTGCTGCTTCGGTATACTCTCTTTTCCTAATTTTTGTTTGATCAGCTATATCTATGTTGCATTTGATTCTTCTTGTCATTTATGAATTGGGTTTTTGATAAATATTATCATTTTCCTAATTTTAATGGTGTTATTTTGATTGTTTGTCAGCCACTATGTGCTAGAATTTCGAATTTTAAGTTAAGGGTTCGAGCTCGAATGATTCGAATTGTGATGTGTTGAATTATGGTTGAGAGAGAGAGAGAGAGAGAGAGAGAGAAAGAGAGAGAGAGAGAGAGGGGGGGGGGGGGGAAAGAGGCTTACACAAAGATCCACTCGTTTTATGCACATTTAATTTAATTGTAAGCGTAATTTTGTATGGCAATGAACAAACATTAGTGAGGATCGTGATAGCAATGATTTGCTGTAGCGGTTCTTATTCAGTTTATATTATGTTGTTGGGTATACAACTTTAGCTTTAGCTTGGAATTTAGTTCTTTGTTGGTAAGAGATGTCTCTAGGCAATATTCATGATGTTCTAAAAACGTTTCGTGTTACAAAGGAAATACAGCTTGGTTTAGTTGAGCTTTGCTAAAAGGGTATGTCATGAATCTCATGATAGCTATACAATTCTATCTTACAAAGACTAGAAGAGTTATGCTGTTTTAGCTACGAGGTTATTAATTTTAACCTTTTGTCTTACACTGAATCATTGCTTTAAAAAGGCAATCTGACACGAACCCGTTGAACTGCATTTATATGTTGCTTTCCTTTGTTATGAAGCTTGTCGTTAAAGTTGAGGTCCCTTAAGTTCCTAATCTCTTTTCTCTTTCCTATTTTTCTGTATTATTCTTCATTGTCTAGGGTTGTGGTTTGTTTAGGGATTTCCTCTATGAAACCGTAGATTTTAGATGTAGATGTAATTTTTAGCTCACCATTTTCTTCATTAGCTGTCTGCTATCTCTAATATCATCTATATGTTATATATTAATAAGCATTCCTAAAAACATTTATGTATCATGTAAATCTGTAACACATTGTGCCACATCATCATTTAACTAGCAATGTGCCATGTCACCTCTAGCATTGCAACAATTATTCTATGTCATTCGAACCCTATACCTCCTAGATATAAGATCACACTTCTAGCCATCTTAGCTAATTGTAATTTTTGTTTTCTATATAAACATAAATAAATTTATATTTATGTTTAAGTAAGCACATAGAGGGATAAAAAATAATCATGTAGCCCGGTAAAAATGAATAAAGAGGAATGACCTCAACAATTCCTAGACAATGGAGAGTTATTATCTTAATTCCTCTTTTTTTTTTTTTTTTTTTCTCTAACATTTTGTTTTAAAGTAGCAACTCAGTGCAACTCTCATGCCCCACATTAGTTTGTTTAATTAATTTTGTACACAATTGTGTAATTATTTTTATCATCTATACTTTTTGCTGTCTGTTATTCCAGTATCTTTCCTTTTGCAAGTCTGTATCATCTAGCAGTGGTATTGACCAATCTCAGTGGTCAGTTTGTGTGATCAGTTTTTTGATCAAACTGCATTTCCTAAAAAAAAAATTCTGTGCAGTGCCTGTTGAAGGGGAGAGAGTCGGAGCATGTCAATGAAGAAGGCATTCGACCAAACCATTCGGGACTTGTAAGTTGTTTCGAAACCTGATTACCATGCCCTCTTTTTTTTTTAATTTTTAATTTATTTTTTATTTATTTATTTTTTATTTCTTTTTTTTTAAAAAAATGCTCCTTGAAGAGAAATTACTGAACTCTTAGTCTCTTACTTTAATAGTATCCCTACATACCAGACATCCTAAATGTGCGCAGTACTAATTGCTAGTTGGTGTGTGGAACATTGTTTTTGAGTCTTTGCTATGTTCTTTGTGCCAACATTTGGGGATTATGCTTATGGCTAATAATTGTTATAAATTTCATGTTGGACGTGCTGAATAATCAGATACTTTTGTTTGCCTTGGCAGAAAAAGGGAGGTCAACAAGAAAGTTCTTAAAGTTCCTTCAATAGAGCAGAAGGTAAACCCTCTTGAATTTTGATTGAGATTTTATAATTGATACATTGGTAATCAATGTCATACAGGTGTGCAGTATGTTTCATCTTGCTTGATGAATCTCAGTTGTGTCCATTTCTATGGATTTCTAACTGATACTGGTGTTACTAATTTGGGTCTTTGGTTCTCTGGAATTTTTGTACATATGTTTAACTTTGATATCATTTGAATGGCTTATGACTTCTACAGGTTCTTGATGCTACTAGCAATGAGCCCTGGGGTCCTCATGGATCACTTCTTGCAGACATTGCTCTGGCTACAAGAAATTAGTAAGTCACATTGACTCCCAATTAAATCCCTATATTTCTTTTTCAATGTCTTAGCTTGAAAAATGCTAATTTTGGTCAATTTTTCACACTTACGCAGTCATGAATACCAAATGATCATGTCAGTAGTATGGAGGAGATTGAATGATACTGGCAAGAACTGGCGGCATGTTTATAAGGTGGAGGAATTTAACAATACAAACTTTTTTTTTGATATGTACTCCGTACTCCCTGTTGTTTGTATGCACTTTGACCATCTTTGGTGATTTATATGCAAGGAAAAGTATAGACTTGTGGTATTTTTTTAGATTCATCTCAACGTATAAAATTTACTTTCTTTTTAGACAGTTCTCAACTTATAATTTTACTTGTAGATTATTGAGACTCTATTAATCATCCAAGTTGTGCATTGGCAAGTGTGAAAATCAAGTAATGTAGAAAACAATAAAAATTGGAGGGAGTATTGGACTGTGTGTTACTGTTGATTGTTTAGGCAGTGGAGCACTTAAAATTGGTATTTTGAGTTATGACTCACCTTCTCTGCAACTATTATTATTGTATTTTGTTACCAGATTTTGGATTACCTCATTCAAAGAGGAGAGGTTGACATGTAAGGGTCGAAATTCAGGGATTTGAAACACTGGTTGTGAACTTTATTAACTTAAATTCTTAGCACAGAGGAAGAGGGATGGGGTGGGGGTGGGAGTTGTGTCTGTGTATTTCAGCTCATTAAAATTGCTGATTGTACTAAGGGAAAGTGGGTAATGGAGGTGAGACTGCAATGGCTTAGTATGCCAGTTTCTTTCTTGATGAACAGGGGTTTGATTGTCGTATTCAATTTTTTAGTATTGCTTTTAGATACTGGTTCTTGCTGTAGATTAAAATGATGGCTATGAAAGATTAAAGACAATTCTAATCTTTCAATTGTTGTTGCTTGATCTAAATTTTGTGTATATGTATGGCATTAATGCTTTCAGGCTTTGACAGTTTTGGAGTACTTGGTGGCACATGGGTCTGAGCGTGTTATAGATGAAATAAAAGAACATTCTTACCAAATATCAGTAAACATTCAATCTTCAAGTCTTACTTTTGATGTCCATTTTTTTATCGTTCCATTTTTACTTCTACTAGAGGGCCCCTCTTCACTTGTGTGTGATTGTCTAATCTATTTCTCTGTAGACATTGTCCGACTTTCAATATATTGACTCCAGTGGGAGGGATCAAGGAAACAATGTGCGAAGGAAATCTCAGAGCCTTGTGCAATTAGTAAATGACAAAGAAAGAATAATAGAAGTTCGGCAAAAGGCTGCTTCTAATAGGGATAAGTGAGTTATATTTTCAATTGTCATCTAATTTTGTCAATTTCTACTTGTATATGTAGCTTCATGGTCTACTCTGTTCCTAATAAATCTTTCGTAAATTTCATACTTCGTATTTTGTATGGCCTTTGATGCTTGGTATTCTTGCTGCTTTGTGCTACCCCTTGAATGTTAATTTATCAAGGGATTTTTTTTTTAAATTTTTTTTTGCAAATGAAATTTTGCTCTATTAAGCCTGATTTTCTTTGTTTTGATGTAAATATAAAGGTTTGAAAATTTTCAAAATCTTGGAATGATCAAACCTCGCGATGTTGGAATCATGCTGTAGAAAATGTTGAGAAATTTTGTACTGCTGTATAATTTTACCTAATTGTACAGATGATGCTTCTATGCCAAACATTAACCAAATTAAGTGGTATCTGAATGTGGAAAAATCTCTAAGTTAAATTTACCTGGGAAGACATGTTCTTGTGGCTTCCAAGTTTTCTTTGTTATTTCTAAAGTAGAAATAAGCACCTTATACAGACATGTGAATTAAGTCTCAATTTTCTTATGACAATGTGAGGCTAGTCATTGTGGTTTGGGTTGAGAACAAAGTTCATCTGTTGGATACATAAATGGCGTACGATGAACACTTGCTTTTCCTTTTTATCTAAGCATATCTTGTTGTATAGTCATCTGGTGTTTATTAAACATATTTCATAGGAATTTGTGGATAAAGGAGAAACCTCTGTGCTAAATATTATCAGGTTTAGTTGTTGTTGAGATTGTCTTACTATAGGTCAATAGTGTCGGGGCTTTACTGTGTTCATGCTATCTCGTGATGTTTGTGTGAAACCCTCCCCCTCCATCTTCCTTGTATTCTTCAGATTCTTGTATTGTTTCGACTCCCTTGGAGGCTTTTATTTGTTTTGATGGAAATTGTTGCCAGGCACTTAAAACTGTACAAATCTGAATTACCCACCACTCTCAACTTAACTACAACAATTCTCTTCATCCACATCCAATTAACATGTCTTTGTTTTATTTACCAGGCTGCTTTTAGGTACTTGGTGAATGTAAAATGTTCACTGTGAAATTTCGTATACCAAGATATGATTGGTTGGTGAATAATAATATTGTATATTATATTATTCTTTCTTTCCCATATCAGTAGATCCAGGTCTCATGTGTTGTTAAAATGACATGTATATTGCATAGGTATGTACAGTTAAATTCTTGTGCATGGTTGATTGTCCACAATTTGGTGGAAAACTTGTTTGTTCTAAAATGTGGTGAATTTGTTGCTTAGCTGTTTTTGGGCAATTCAGTATGTTTGTGTATAGCTAAATTGATTTGTTCAACAGGTTTCGCAGCACATCTGCAGTGGGTGGAATGTATCGACCTGGTTCAGGAGGATATGGCGATGATCGGTATGAAGGCCAGGATGAACGCAATGGTTATGGAAGGGAGAGAGAATGGGGCTCTAGAGATGATGAAAGGTATGGGCGGTATGGGGATTCCTATAGTAGAGAGGGAGATCGTTATGGGAGAGACTCTGAAGAAAATTATGGGAGAGATAGGTATGGGGATGACGACTCCAGAGGAAGAGCTCGAAGTGATGATGACTACCAGTATGGCTCAAGGGGTAGGAGTTCTGACAGAGATGGAGATCGTGCTTACGATGATGAGGACCGGCATTCAGCTCGGTATGTTTATTTGTATAGTTATGTGATAGCAATATGAAGCATCCTGTTTAAATTGCTAAGTTAAATCTTTCCCTGCTGCAGAGGAAGTACTGGCAAAGCAGAAGATCATAATGATGGAAGGTATATAGTTGCCTTTTCTGTTCTGTATTACTTTCATACTGTGTATTGACTTGTATTTTGTTCAACATCTAATGCTATGAAATCAGTATTATAATTTTTCCCTAATTGTTGGTGCCTTTTCACCCGCCTTGTGTTGTGGGTGCGTTGGTTTGTTCTGCAGGCCAATTGAGCGCAAGTTTTCTGAACAAAATATTGGTGCTCCTCCAAGCTATGAAGAAGCTGTGGGTGTCATTAGAAGTGCTACTTACATTGACAGGTATCTTAGGCCACAAATTTTGGTGCAACATGTACATAATTATCTTTTATTTATTTATTTAATTTTTACTCTACTTGTAGGGATGGAGAAGCACCAGCTGCATCAACCCATCAACCATCTCCTCCCATTGTAAATGCTGCTGCTCAGTCATCATCTCCAGTTGCTAATATTGCCCCTCAATCATCATCTCCTGATAATAGTGTTAATCCAAGTCAAGCAAATCCTGAGAATGGTGTTCAATCTCATCATAATTTGGAAGCTGATACCTTTGATGAATTTGACCCTCGCGGTTCTGTTTCAGGTGCGTAACAAAGTTAACAACTACAATGGGTTGATGCGTTATCGATACCTTACTGTTATATTCTGATATTTCTATTAGTGCTAATGACATTGTCCTTATAACAATGCATTCCCTTTTTCCCTCAGTCTGAAATATGACACAAAATTTAATTTTTTAGCCATCCCTGACTTCCCGAATATGGCTAAATGTCACTCAAGTTGTGCATAAACAAAATGCATGTGAACAATAAATGCCATAATTTATTGGAATATAATACAGCAATTTACCCTATCTTCAAAGTCTATACAACAGTTTTTAATAAAAGAAGCATAAATTAGCTCTGTGCTGTATGTGTCGAATGTCCTGCTTGTAGAAATTGCTATATGGAGTTCTCGTGCTCGCAGAATTCCCGTTTTCCATCAGCTAAAGTCCACTCATATCGACATCAATTGTTTTTGGTTGGTCTTAGAATAATTGAGTTTGATATATTCTTTTCTATTTTGCAAACAGCTGCACCAACTACGTCGAACACTGTTGAAATGGACTTGTTTGGGTCTCTTTCAGATGCATTTGCACCCAGTCCGTTAGCTATCATGCCAGCTCCATCAGATGTTTCAGACTTTCAATCTGATTCTGGGAACACTGCTTCTAACCCCTCATTTACTGCAGCTTCAGGGACTAATGTTCCTAACCAGGTAGAGATTCAACAAGAAATTAATATCCTACAGTAGGCCTGTACAAAACTATCCGAAAATCCGCTAATCCGATCCGCAACCGATCCGGATTTTTGGATATCCGATTCGAGTTTTCATTTCGGATCGGAAATCTGATCCGAAAAAGCGGATATCGGGTGCGGATTTGGGTATTGATTTTCAAAATTTCGGATATCCGATATCCGAAATATAAAGCCTAAGATAGTGAAATATATATAAATTTTTTAAATTGTTCATATAAAACCGACATTGTATTATTAACTTATTATAAATTTATAATATTCTTAATACATTTATGATATTATTTATTGCAAAAGGACTACTATTTTGTTAGAATATGTTGTACAACTTAGTGATATAAAAGCGGTAAAATAAGTGAAATTTAGAAAGTAATGTAATCAATTTTACTTAATATTGGATAATGGATATCCGAAGTATCCGATCTGAAAATATTGGATATCTGAATATCGGATATCCGAAAATTTCAAATCGGATTTGGATATCAATTTTTGATATTAGAGTATTTGGATATCCGATCCGTGAATAGGCCTACCCTATAGGACCTACATATCTAGCTTGAAATTTGATATATGCAACCTTTTAGTTGGTGATGTTCACTGTGATTGTATATCAATTCCACTATATAGCTTATATATCTCAGAAACCTTTTTATTCTGAACAATGGTTCTTGTAAATTTATCTTTTTTTTTTTTTTTACCTACTCAACTTCACACTTTCTATTTTGGGTTGTCCCAAAAAGAACATTTTGCTTCACTTTTATCATTTTTCTCTTCCTCCATCAATCTATATTCTCTCTTTGGTTGATTTCTTTTTCTTTTTATTTTTCAATACACTTCAAATTTGTACAACATATCACAACTCTATAATGATCTTCACATTTTAGTTAATTGATTGTATCAATTTTTAACATTACCATTATGATGACAGTCTTTTGAAGATCCATTTGGCGATTCACCTTTCAAGGCCATCCCGTCAGATGAGGCACCAACTCAATTCCAGAATTTTGCTTCCCCATCGCCGTTTCAGCCTGCTGTGAATTCAGAGCATTCACATCCTGCAGCGCAGAAGGTGGAGACTCCCAATCTGGAGTTTGCAGACACTTTCTCAGGCTTAACTTTTAATCCACATACTGCTACCAATGTACAAACTCCACCAATTCAACAGTTTTTGCCTGAAGAGCCACAAACCATGCACGATAATGATATACTTGCTGGTATTTTACCTCCTTCTGGACCTCTTCCCCCATCGGCTTCTGTTGGATCTTATCCCACTTCATCAGGTATGCTTCCTTCAACTGCTTCACAAGCAGCTTTTCCTCCAACTTCTCACAATTCAGCAGGAACTGGTTTCATGACCCAAGCTGGACCATATTCCCAAGTCCCTGCTCAGAACTCGGGTGTGCCACCCAGCCACCATTACTCACATCCCTATTCTGCTCCTCCTACTGCTATGAGTTCAAATTTGGCACCTCAGACACCAGCTGGAGCATTAAGTCATCAAAACAATAATTTCATGGGTGATTTTCTTCCACAATCTGGTGCAAACATTCCCTCATCTTCACAGTCAGCTCCCTCAAGTTCTGCAAATGCTTTGGCCCTTGTTCCCCAGCAACCTGCTAAGAAGTTTGAGCCTAAGTCAGCTGTATGGGCCGATACATTGAGCAAAGGTTTAGTTAACCTGAACATTTCTGGACGTAAGTACATTGTTCATGCACTTGATTTTTTATGTTTATTATTTCATCTATATGTATTTTTTCCATGTACTGAACAATATTTGCCTGCTCTTGCAGCTAGTATCAATCCATTGTCAGACATAGGAATTGATTTTGAATCCCTTAACCGCAAGGAAAAGAGGATGGAAAAACCTAGTGCAACTCCAGCAACATCCAATGTTTCCATGGGCAAGGCCATGGGATCTGGTTCTGGAATGGGTCGTGCTGGTGGGGGTGGGTTGAGGCCTTCGGCAAACCCAATGATGGGTCCTGGCATGGGTGGTGGACCTGGTGTTGGTATGGGTATGGGAAGTTACGGGTCTATGAATCAACAACCAATGGGCATGGGCATGGGCATGGGTGGCATGGGTATGGGAGCAGGCATGAACATGGGTATGGGGCAAGGAATGCAACAACCCAATGGTTTAGCCCCTGGATCAAACATGAACAATTATAATCCCATGATGGGAAGAGGTAGCTACCCACAGCAACCATATGGTGGTGCATATCGATGATTGTAGTCTTTCCCTACGTATATCTGCATTTCTGAAGTAATTGGGTATTCTGGTGATACATGCAGTACCTGTAACAATAGCTGGTGAGCAAGCATATAGACATGAGAACTCTTTATTCCTATCTCCATACATGATCTCTTTTGATGCCGGCAACAACTGAACCCAATTTCCTGTGATGGCATCAAGGATCCCCCTTGTTATACACTATTCGAATACAGAGGGAAGTAAAATTCAGTTTGATTGAGTTTTGTTATTATTATTATTATTTTTGTATGATGAGAGTTAGCCTACCTCAGGCTTCACTATATTTGTTATATTCTTGGATCACATAGAATTGAGATGTGGTTTGTCCGTCAGACAATAAAAGTATTAATGAAGAGAATTATTTCATTGCACATTGCCTGAATCGGTATTTTGAACCACAGAGGTGAGTATAGTGAGTGTTAAAAAGAGCATTCGAAAGACAAATCCTCCCTCAAGGTGAAAAATCAAGAAACCTTTTTTTTTGAGGGAGAATTGTTCCTCCTAATGTTTAATTAGTAAGATTAATAGTTACAAATTAATGTTTATAACTTCAAATTTGCAAGATGCATATTAATGAAAGGAGTGGGGAAGTCTAATTACTAACTGTAATTTTAAGTAGCAACATGCTCATTGGCTTCTATCATAAAATTCTTTTGTGGTGCAAATACTCCTTTATGAATTTGATTCTAGTTTTGGTATCATTTTTCAAAAAACAAAATAAAAAAAGAAAAAGAAAGAACCACAGTATTGATGCATACGAATTTGACTCCAGTGTTGGTATTATTTTCCAAAACTTTTAATAATTTAGTTGACAATTATAAAAATTGCATTCATGTGTATGTGTACAAACACAAAAAAAAAGGTTTTAATTTTTGGATTTTAACTCTAATCAAACTTAATTGTAAATTATCATAGGTTATGCATCTTTCATTCTTAAAACTGTAATTTTGTACTGCAATTATGTAATTATCTATCCCTACTCCTTAGAGTAGGGAGCTCTACCTACACCCCCTATCAAAACATTACACTTAGGGCCTGTTCTGATTGACTGAAATCAACTGAACTGAACTGAGCTGAGCTGAACTGAACTGAACTTATTAATTAGTGATTTTTAACTACGGATTAGTGGTCTTTGATTATATATTACTATACCTATGTGTATATACAAATGTACTATTTCATATGACATAATTATAAAATTTATAATATAATTATAAATTTATGGAAAATATATTAAAAACTTGAAACCTCTAAATATTTTAAACACATATACTATTTAATTTTAAAATAAAATAGTATTATGACAAAAGAACACAAAACACTTACATGTAGCAGAAAAGCAGCTATGGATATTGTCCGACAAGAAATAACTGATCAGATATGGGAGTCAGTTTAGAGGAATGCCGAGGTAATGGAGGAGCTTGGTGGACAAGAAGAAGACGAAGAACTAACTGACTATGAAAATTAGTTTAAGTTGTGTAGTACTCTAATTTTCTCAATAAGATTAACAATAGAAATGTGTATCAAAAAAATAGAACCATTTGAACAATGAATTGTATCGATATTATTATTATTATTATTAATATTAATTATTGTTATTATTATTATTATAATTAATTATTGATTATTATTATTAGTATTATTGTTATTATTATTATTATTATTATTTATTCATGATTATTATTATTATTATTATTATTATTATTTGTTGCGTCGTTGTAATAAGAGCTTAAAAGAATGAAATTTGGCTTTATATCATTAGCAATATCATTAGACATAAGAGCTGAACTGAACTGAACTGAACTGAACTGAACTGAACTGAGCTGAACTGAACTGAACTGAACTGAACTGAACTGAATTTCAACGGAAGAGAACAGGCCCTTAATCATCCTATCTCCGTACCCACTACATACAAACTGATTTTACCCGTATACATACAAAGAAAAAAAAAAAAAATCAAAACCTCCTTTTGCATTTTCTCTCTCCTCACCCATTTACCATCTTCTCTCTCCTCACCCATTCCTGATTTCTCAATCATTTTTCTCTCATCAAAAGCTTTAATGGCAAAATTGTTACAAAATTATCACAAGAATTTGTTCAATCACTTCGAAATTCATCAAAACAAAGGCGAAATTTAAAAAGAGTAAGTTATTTTGTTCAAGTTTGGAACGAAAAAAAGTATAAACCTTAGGTTTACTAATTTTTTGTTGCGATCGTATTTCAAGAATATAATTGAAAAATCAACCATGGAAAATGTATCAAGGTAAGTATAATAATATAGTTCTAGTAAAAAAACCATTAAATTAAACCAATACATTCATTATTTATTTATTTATTTGGAAAACAAAGGAAACAGTTTCAAAGAAGAAAAACAAAGATTTTGGAGAAATGCAAGTATTAATAAATTTAAATTGTAGTGATTTTTTTTATTTATTTTATTTTATTTTATTTTTGTTCATTTCAATTTTGATAAATGTTCATTTGTATATTAGTATATAGTCATTAACATATTAAATAGATAGATAATGTATATAAATGTTCTTTTATATATATATAAAAGTTCATTTATGTAGAAATGTTCATTCATATATTAGTACATAGTCATTCATGTAATAACATTCATTCTTTATCATAGTTTGGAGTGGGAAAATATTTGATAAATGTTTATTTTTATTTTGCTAGATGTTCAATTACATAATAGTATATGGTCATTCACAATTTCACCTACTAGCATACAATTATTAAAATTTTGATAAATGCATGTTCATGTTTTTGTCATCTTCTTCAAATATTCCATGTTCGTTTCAATTTTGAATTTCAATAAATGTCTTTTCTCATGTGGACATATGGTCAATCACATATTCATAGCTTCAAGGGTGTTTATTTACTATATATTCTATGCATATATGTTCATCGATTATGATCTTTCAAGGTCATTTTCAAACTAATATATGTTCATGTATATATCAATAGATGTTCATATCCATGTTGAATTAGGTAAATATGTTTATTTTTGTATTAATAGTTGTTCATTTTCATATTAATGATCATTTCCACACTAATATATGTTCATTTATATATTAATTAATATATGTTCATTTATATTCTAATAGATGTTAATTTTCATATCGACCATATTTTATATTCATCCATGTTTATATTCATATGGTTCATTTTCAACATTTAATTTTGCTCAAATCCAATACAATATGTTTTTATTAGTTATACGAGAATCGTGCATAAAGTGAGTTCGACCGCACAATAGCAAGGAAAAAAGGTAGATGGCAAAAAGAAGGAAACCATGAAGACATGGAGTCGCCAAGCAACATGAACCAATATCACCAGATTGAATTTTTTGATTTGGATCAAGAAGTTTATTGTGTTTAATAATAATTAATATATGTGGTGGAATTGTATTGTACATTAATTTAATATCCAATCGTTCAACTTTTTGGTGGTATACAATTTCATTTGCTTATTAAGAAGGAAATGAATTTTTTTCCCCCTTGAGTACTATTATAAATAGTCATCTAGAAACACAATTACAAAAATATAATAATTTGAATATTTCGTATCGTACTATCATAACTAAACATTTAATAATTATTCTATAGAATTGAACATTTAATAATACAAAAGTGAACATTTGCAATGATGAAAATGAACATTTTATAGGTAATTCGGAACTGAAAAAACAATCAATATGACGTCATTAGGAAGGAGTGGGGGTGTAGGCAGCTCTGCCTACCCCTGAGTCTAGGCAAAAATTTGTACTGCCTACCCCTGAGTCTAGGCAAAAATTTGTATAGCCGGGGCAGCCGCCCAGGGCCCCAGATTGGGAAGCCCAAATTTGTTAAAACCAGAGTTTGGTTTAATTAAAATAAATGAAATTAAAGCCCTTAATTAATGTTTAATATTCCTCCCTGTAAAACACACAGTCACTCATAATGAAAATACGGGAAAAAAAAATTAAATTTATTAAAGAGGGAAAGAGAACGATGGTGGTTCTCTATAGGAGTACAAACATTGGTGGCTAAGGCTTAAAGAGATAAAGAATGTTGACGAGAATGATGAAAAGGGATTGAGTAGATCGTTAGCAGATGATGATTTCCATTGAAAAGCTTTAAGTTATTCATGATGACCTCTTCATCTTAAAGGTTCAATTTTTTGTGATTTTTTTTATATTTTTGATGTATTTAAATTTCACAAATCTGTTATACTGTGATTTTTTATAAGCTAGCTTTTTGCCAAGAAATTTGGAGGGTGTTGCTAGTAGGAGTATTAAGTTTAGTCGCATGTAGAATGTTTTGAATTTCATCTTGATTAATTTTTTTTTTGAAATAATTTTATCTTGATTTAAGTTATGTCTTTTGATGTATATATTATATACTCCGTACTATATATGGTGGACGCTGATTAAATTAGAAAAGAAATGAATAATTTTTTTTTTTAAAAAAAAATTATATGAAAAATTTCAGAAATTAAGTTACTCAACATTATTTTTGTTGTAAGTCTTGTAACTTAAAAATATTCATTTTTTTTTTTGGGTTTTTGCATACCCTTGAAATTTGAAATTTTTAACATCACTTTTTAATTAGGGCCCCAAATCATAAATTTGCCCATAGGCCACCAAAATCTCAGCAACGGGGCTGCATGGGATTAACAAGATACAGTATAGTTACATTTTGAAGTGACAACAATTTAAGTTTGATAAATTTTATAAAAAACTAAAAATGTTGAAAATCTGTTGCTTCACATACCATCCTAACAACATCAGAATGGAAAATAATGTGACTGATACATTCAACAGGTAGATAAGGACAGCAAAACTTCATCTCGGGCTTTAAGTGACTGCTACATTCTACAGGTAGATAAGGACACTCATCTCGGGCTAAATTTATCCAAATACAAGTACTTCATAAACAATGTTTATATGCAAAGTCTGCTTACAGATTATGGTATGATATCAGCTTCTAAAACAATGTCTATCATACTGTTTATTAAAGTATTTACCTCTTGCTTACTACTCACAACAAACTTCATTATCTTACTCCAAAAAGACTTGTATCCTATCTCCGAGTGTGTCATTAAAATCTAGCAGTGTCCCTTGCATCCCATCAGAAGCATTGTCTAACAGTTCCTTAAGGTTTACACCCACCAAGGCTGTTCAACACAATATAAACACTTAAGATCTTGAAATGACTTGTCCCAAGTCTAAAACGCCAAGGTACCAACATTAATGATAACACAATTTTTTTTTTTTTTTTTGATAAACATGATAACACAGTTGATAGTGTATAAGAAGTGGGTCATTTGTTCATCAAAGAGGTAAAGAATACAAATACATAATATTGTTTACCAAGTCACTTGGTAATAGATACGATGCATTACAATTAAAAGCAAAATAAAGAACTAGCAATAATAAAACAACACTAATAAATAATAAAACAACACTAATAACACCGAGGTTCATGTTTTTTACCATATAATTAAGGACAAAGACACACTAGAAGTTACTAGCCTTGGCTCCAATTATTATGGCAATTCTGAGTTATAGTATCTCTGATATAGTTGTAAGTCATAATTACTTGATAAATTACATGGAAGTAAGGTCAAATTATACGCCCCGTTGATATCTATAGTATAATACTTTGAACACTACAGCAATTTTCAAAACAACTGAAGAATGTTAACGAAAACAAAAGGGAAGACCAAAACCTTTTTCAATAGATAGAAGATTATATGCAACGAGAACAGTCCCCAACAAGGATAGCCATAAGTTGGACACAATAAGATTACATATAATTAATTTTTTTCCTCTTATATGGATAATTTTGTGATCGTAGTGTACCTTTAAGGTTATAAGGGAAATTCTATAGGATGGAAATTAGACTAACATTATTATGCGGGTCAGAATGTTGGGCGTTTAGTAAGAAGCACATTAAAATTATGAGTGTAACAAAGATGTATATGTTGAGATGGATATGTGAGAATACATCGAGAGATAGAATTACAAATGTATTTATTTGGAGGAAAGTTACAAAAAGAAAAGGGAGAATTGGTTATGGTGGTTTGGGCATGTGAGACGTCGGTCGAAAGATAAGTCATAATGAAAAATCTCAACCATAGTATAAGAAGTACCAATGATGACTTGGATACAGTTAAAAAGGCCATGTAAAGAAATGGGCATAACAAAGTTATGTATAATTAGATAGCACTCATAGAGTCACAGCAGCGAAAGAAGAAAGAGGTTTTTTTAAGTATGAACATATGAGATAGACTCTTAGTACTAGCAGCTAACCCCACCGTTTTGGGAATGAGGCTATGACTGTTGTTGGTGCTGTTTCCCTTTTCTACGGAGGTGTATCGTGGTCATATTTTATTTTATTTTATTTTTTTATAAATTGAACACAAATCAGTAAACAATAAGCCAAAGCAGACCAAAGCACTGAACAAGTTATTATGAACTAATACCTGGAACTATATTTGTGATACCATCCAAGAATCCAGCCTGCAAGAGAAATGGATAAATTAAGGAAAAACTACTTGTAGGCAGATAATGTAGAAAATTATGTAACACATGCAAAACCTCCTACCCTCCCTGCAAATTTAAAATAAGTATAAAACATACAAAAGCTCCCTCACCTCCCAAGCTTAAAAATAAAAAATAAAAAAAAAAAGCCTACATCTTTGAAAAATGGAGTCATAGTTCCCAGGCTATAAGGCCTATAACAAAGGGGCTATTGAAATGACCAAGGTCAAAATCCAAACTATCCTTAAAAAAATTCCTAAACTATGTTCATTGACCTTTACAGCTGTCAATAAAAAATAAAAAAAAAAAAAAAAAAAAAACAAAATCAATGGATGCCTCAAACAAAGCAGTTCTCTTTTAACTCAGTACAATATTCAAGCACCAAAAATGATTTGGATTGCAGTAATGCTAATATTTCAAGAGATTGAACAAAAAGAGCTCATTAGCCTGGCATTCAAGGTAAGAAAATAGTCCCTTCATCCCAATTTGATTGTCATGCCAAGATTTGCATGAACTTTTATGCGATAATTTGTTGGCTTATTTATAATATTTATATTATAAATAATGGATGTGATGGGTGATAGTAGAGGAAATTTTTAATTGAATGTGAGGATGTGTGCCCTTAACTTTTGTTAGTTTGGGGGGGGGGGGGGGGGGACATCCATGCTGCAAAAATAAGTGTGACAACTGATTTGGGATGAACACAAAAGAAAAGTGTGACAATTAAATTGGGACGGAGCCAACTGAAGGACAAGTGGTGGCCTATGAACAAGCTTGTTTACAAGATTCTTTGGAGGCTTCATGAAGCTATATTTAGCCATTAACCATATATCTACTTCCTCCATTTTTTTATAATTTTGATATGGAACTATTCCAATAATAACCTTACTTGGACATTGTCCCTACTACCAATCTCTCCTCACAACCCTTCCCTTTGAACAAGCTTGTTTACAAGATTCTTTGGAGGCTTCATGAATCTATATTTAGCCATTAACCATATATCTACTTCCTTCATTTTTTTATAATTTTGATATGGAACTATTCCGATAATAACCTTACTTGGATACTGTCCCTACTACCACTCTCTTCCCACAACCCTTCCCTTTGAGTCTGAACTCCCCTTCCAGTCTTCCCAACCACCAAGCACCACCTTGTTGCCCCCTCGACTCCCACAATCCACCACAATCCCGAAATTTACCCCACTTACCCCAAAAACCACCTCACCCGCCCCAAAAACCACCCAACCCACTCCGAAACAGCCCAGACCACCCTCAAAAACCATCCCACCCACTCTCGAATTCCACCCTACCCAGGCCATAACCACCTAACCCACCCCAAAACAACCTTAACCAACCTCGAAAACCATCCCACCCACACCAAAACCACCTAACCTACCCTGAAAGGGCTGAAACTACAACGCCGCCCTAAAATTATTTCTAATGGTGGTGGGTTTGGTGATTTTGGCATGGCGAATGGTGGCGGACTGGTGTTCGAGCTAGCTTTCGTGGGTGGTGGGTTGGTAGAAAAAATGGTTGATTGTTGTTTGATGGGGCTGTTAAAAAGCAGAGAGATGGTAGACTTGTGGGTAAATTTGTCATTTTGACTACACGTCTACTTTTCCTAGGCTTTTGTTCCAACGCACTTGGTTACTAGCAAAACAATAAAAAAAAATAGAGGAAGTGCAATTTATCTACTCTTACATTCCTGCGAAAATGATAGTTAATTTTTTCTTCTTCACAAACGAATTTTGTGCAAGTATCCAAAATAACAATAACCAAACTAAAATGCATGAGAGAATGAAAATGCTGAACTTGGAATTTATAATTTTTATGGCTTTCACTTGCTGTTCCAAATTTTTTTAATGCAAACATTAACCCAATTTCATAATCCTGCAACCAATTACCTTAGTAGGACCAAGACATAAATGGATGTGATGCATAACTGAAAAAGTACGATTTTACAAATGAGCTAGTGTATTTGATATGAGGCATCCAAAATTCATCTCTTGAAAGGGCTAATCTTTATCACTACTAACATCGTCAACATTTTTAATAGGGAAACAAACAATTATAGTTTTTTTTTTAATAGGAAAAGTAAAAAACGGGTAAACGGATCTGGATCCGAGTCTGGGCCCAGATTCGTTTTTTTTTCAGAAGGGCCCGAATCCGTCGGGTCCAAAATTTGAAGACCCAGATCCTTTTTTCACGGATTAGAATCCACGGATCCGGGCTGGGGCCAGATCCACTGCCATCCCTATGCATGACTCCTCATATTTCTACATTATCTACCATTTAACAAAATTGTAGGATCAATTGTGATCTTGATCGAGACAAAGATGTCGGAGCCAATGATTCACCTAGGGGAAGTGGTATAAGATTTATAAACAAAGAATGAAAGCAAAGTGAGATACTCAATTGTCCATAAGGACATGCACATACACAAGGATCAACAAGAGGAGAAGGATGGATCAGCAAGAAGAGATCATCGTCCGAGTTTACATATATCTCACCGAGATTTTCAATGTTAAACTAACACACTAATAATACATCTAGGATCTAATCTTATATGATTTACTTTCTAAAGTGTTAGCAACTGAGTTTGTAATTCAAAATTTCAAATCTTCATCTTTTAGACTTTTTTTTTTGTCTTGTTTTTTTTTCATCAATGCTACCATTGACAAGCTCGTATACATGGCAAGAAGAGTAGTTTAGTGAACCAAGATAAAATAAAGGCTTAGCATGTGACTTACAGGAACCCTGACATCCAGTTTATCTTTACCATCCCTTCCTGTAATTTTGATTCTTAATGTTCGAGACCAGAGATTGCCAAAAGCTCCCCTTGAGCCATCTGCACCAGTATAGACTTCAGGTGTTATCACTTCAATGGGATGATCTTGTGGAGATTGTTCACTCTCATTCAAGCTATCTTGTTTACTCTGTATGAGTTCGTAACCACTATCAACAGCTGAAGATAACCACCATTATAAGCATGTATCAGTAAGAAGGTAGCCGTGTTTCAGAAAAAGAAAATAGGCATAGATGTGTATCCGGCATTTCTATAAGTTGAAGGCATTTACAGTAAGGAAGCTACATGCTTTCACAGCAACAACAACAAAGCCTTAGTCCCAAAATGATTTGGGGTTGGCTAACATAAATCGTCATAAGGAATCGTACAATATAAAGAAACTGACATAACAAAACCATCATTTAAAAGAGTTTGAAAAAAGGTGAGTAAAGCTACATGTTTTTACAAAAAGAAAAAAAGATCTACTAACAGAGAAAAATATATAAATAAATAAATAAATAAAAACAAAGTTTCCATTCCAACCAAACGGCCCCTAAAGGTTAGACAAAATCCCCTTCGATGCCTGCTATAGCCCATACGTGTATTTCCACTATGGTTCAAGTTCATCATGTAGTTACATATGGAGTACCATCACCTAGATGATTTTGACTCTTTAGGCATTAAAGCACTGACATATACAACATATATTTCCTAGGTTGATAAGCAATAATAAGGAAAAATAAACCTGTAACTTTGATCCGGTAGCCCATATCTGTCACAATTAATTGATTCTTCTTAGACAACAGTGTTTTTTTTATCAACATTCAGTCTATATATATTTCCATATGTAATTGATAATCCATTTCTCTGCATCTATCTTCAGTTTTTGTAATTCTTTTGTTAAACATCAATAAAACTAATAAAAGATCTTTCCACTAACGGATGTAAATTAAGTTCTTCTTCAGTTATAAAGTCAATAAAATACTCTTGTCATCTAAGATACCCTTTTTCCTTCTAAGAAATAAATTCCTTTTAAAAGCCATTTTTCTCTTTAGCAGAGGTATAGCACCTTAACCTCCTATCATCAACTACCAGCTACCAAGATACATCACAATGTATGTAGTTTAGGCAATGCTACTGTGCACATTGGGCAAACTGTTGAACTAGCAATTTATGTGTTGTTCACTCTTAAACAACTGCTCTGGTAACAACATTTACAAAAAAGTAATCTGAGAATATGTAAAAACAGTACCCACATCTTGAGATAAAGAGCTTCTTTCAATGCAAATAATACATTAACTAACCTCGAGGCGAAGGTGGTGGAGTCGTGATTAAGGCATACCGCTTCTCCTCTTCATAATAATCTTTAAAACCTAAAATATCTTTGATTTCCTCAAAAGAAGGCATACTTCCTGGGGAAGGAATATGTCCTCTACGGATGGCCTTTAGGGCATCCTGCAGAAGTTAATGAACATGGTCAGAAAGAATGTACATCACCCCTAGAAAGTCCACCGAACATTATCACATTCTATTGGTAAAAAACTGCAACAAACCGGTTATAAGCTATCTAGCACTAGAGTTAGTACTTAGAAGCCTAAATGAGTTTTGAGTACACTACAGTGTCCAGACATTCTTATAGCACAACCAATGTTAGATTTAGTAAGCTATTGATAGTGTCATGACTAATTGGGAGGCTGCATCATATATACACACACACTGGAAGCTAAAACCAATATGAAAGTCACAACTAGCCCTTTTTAAAGGAGTTATCTTGGCTAGTATATGTCATATAGATCTTCATTTTACAGCCTGTGAGACATAAGGTGGACCATACCCAAAATCTTGTTACCTCTTATGGACTATTATTCTGACACACAAATCATTTGTAGCTGCTATCACTACAGATTCCACAGTTATTTATCATTCCAGTTGGAGGCATGCAAAAGAAAATGGAATAAAGCTCTTAGGTGGTTCGTAGTGACACTTTGTGACTCATAGAGGAATAATAGTTACTCCGTTTGAAAGAAACTCGTCCCTCTCGAAAGAAAGAGTTTGTGATCTCCTTCAAAAGACAAGGTTTATTCGATCTCCGTCAAAAGACAGGGTTTTTCAACCTCCTTCGAAAGACAAGGTATTCTTTGTGCGTGGTATAGCCTCAAGTTATGTAGGGCTACAATTGATGTTGATTGCTCTGGCTACAAAGTTACCACAAAAATTCTCTTCCTTCCATAATTACAAAGCGACAATGGTTGAACGGATCCAATTAAAAAATTGTATGAGACAACGAATCGAGAATGTGTCGAATTGTTATATCTATGTATTTGGATTATAAGCCCTTCCCATTAAATTCCTGTTTGATTTTGTTAAATCTATTATTTCTGATTAATTATTAATTGTAGATGTGGTATGATTTGAAATAATGAAAATTAGTATCCGTTAGGACTTAGGATTTCTTTCAAAAAAAATTAAGATTGAAAATGTCCGGTGCAATAATAGCAAAACATATGAAATATTGATTTTCATATTTTATTAATAATTTATTACAAACCTAAACCTATCCTTATGCAACGAATAAGCATGTCATCAAGAAAGTTATTTATGGAGTGGTCCAAAGCCAGTTTGGAAATGAGTCTCAAAGGTATGATGTGAGGAGAGTGTGTAGTCATATACAGGAGAAGGGTAATATATGAGGCATTGTAACTATGGTAAGGGAAAGATGTTTAAGAAGAGAATCGACCTCTTGAAAGCAAATTATCAATTATTCTTCTTTTAATTTCATTTTTTAAGAATATGATGGAAAAACTCTCCTATAATAGCTTATACTCAAAATTTAAATTCTAAGTTCCTGGAAATGCACCTGAAATTACTATCAGAGCGGTACGATCTATGCTATTGGGTAACAAGTGGATCAATTGGAAGAACAATTCCAATCACACCAGAGTTCCATGGACGATTCAATCATTGGAAGATTCAGGCCACAATGATAGGGAGTAATCACACAACAAATCTTAGAAGGGGTGTTCAAAAACCAATCAAATCAGAAAATGGACCTGATTGGACCGATTGGTCTGGTCTACAGGTCAAGAAGTATAACATTCCAGTCTCCAGTTTGGTAAAGTCAATAAACCTTTAAAAGCTTATCGTGGATTGGACCTATATTATGTTCAAATTTATGCATAATACCCTATTCTTTGTTTTCTTTTTTTTTTTTTTTTTTCCTATTTTTTTTTTCTTCTTCTTCTTCTTCTTCTTTTTTTTTTTTTTTTTATTATTTTTTTTTATTTATTTTTTATTTTATTTTATTTTTTTCTGCTAATGATGAGTCCTACATTCATCCACACTCAAACTTATCTCTACATTTCCTCCATTAAAAAGCATGCCTATAAGCAATGAGAGAACATAGTACTGAAAATTTAGTTCCACTTTCAAGTTGAGACTAGTTACCTGCATTGCTTGGATAGAGACCCCTATCAAAGAAAGTGGGTAAGCAACAATTTTGTATCCAATGTCTTCAAGTTCCATAGGAGTGAGAATAGGTGTTTTCCCTCCTCCTTCAAGCATGTTGGCCTTCAAAAAAGATAAGCACTTCTATTAATAACTAGTGTTGATTAACAATACCAACCATCTCTGTAACAGAAACCCTATTCTAAGAAGAGGTAAACAATGACTCAAACAGTAATTATAGTATAAGCATAAGAGGTTTACATGCTTCCATACACAGAAATAAAATAAGTAAGCACCATAGACAGTATCAGGAAACTCAAGAGAACAGTCATATAGCCCACTTCTCCAAATATATCTGACAAAGTCCCACAATGCCCTGCAGATACTAACATAAGCAATTACAAGCTAAAGTGACCGAACAACTAAAGTATTGATAAGGCTTTTAGAACAGTCCATATTTGACTTCAATATCTATAAACAAGGCCTATCAGGGGCCGCATTTATTGGACCCTCTTGCAAGTTAGCTATCAACTTGAAGATAATAATATTACAGTAGCTATTAGTATTTGGCTTATTTATTTTGAAAGCTAATTTGACCAAAGGAACTCAGGCATATCTTCTTCTCTAACCGACTACTACTACTTGAACGCCTATAAAAGGTGAACAACAGCAGGCAACAAACGCAGAGCATATTCCATACATACAATATCCAAATATAATACGTTACAAAATCCATCATCAAAAGGCATATCACAGCGCTCGTACCATGATCCTAAGGACGGCGTTTCTCTTTTGATTGTCCCACAAGCCACGATGATCAATTCAACATATACATATCCTCTCAATAGCTATACTGTGTATTCAATCTCTCGTTCTTATGCATTTTTTACTAAGGCCTTTGATGTCCATATATTCAATGTACTTGTATCGATAATGGGTATAAAGCCTGCATTATAGTGGATTAATGGACTCATAGCAACTTGCAGTTTTTACCTACATTCATTGGCGTTTTCCACGTTACCATATTGTGTCCCTTCTCTTTTTATTTCCATCGTCTACATTTACTTCTTCTTTGCAAGTCATTAATCAAACAGGTTGGTGGAGATAATCATTTTGAGATGGCAAATAACAGTATGCCATTGAGCTTACAGTAGTTCCTTGTAACTTTTTGCATTGATCATGGGTGTCTTTTTTTGCAAAAAGGATCTCTAATCCTCTATCTCATATGATGTTAAGGTCGGTAGCAATTTGAGTTACTTTTTAATGTAAGGGGTAATCTAGCGGTTTGATCAATAAAATTTTAATGTGCTTCACATCTGCTAAACGTTGAAGAACTGTCCCTGTTAAAAAGGATCTTAAGTTACTATTTTTTTATTCATATACACAGAAACAATATTTGTTAGGTAGATGAATACTCAAACAGATTGCAGTGCCTATAACTACCATTGCAAGAGCTGTCAAGACAAGCTTAAAATTTTTGCATAAGATGCTAGTTATTTCTTCTAACATGACTATTCATAAACCACATATTTTTCTTCATGAAAAGGAGCTCTCCGGTTCACGGTAAACTAGCACAGTTGGTAACTCAGTAAAATATAACTTTGATCCCATTGAACCATCAATAAGTGGTAAGTTTTTGTAAAGCCCTAATGTCCCATGTTGCAGGTGACAATGTTAAAGAAGCGATTTGGCATCCATAGCATGAAAATAGACAAATAAACGTACAGAAGAAAGTTAGTAATTAAGACTATTCAATTAGATACAAACAACGATATCTCACCATTTTAGGAACTGAAGGTGATATTTCACAGAAGGATTTCATCTCATCTCTTGAAGCTAGTGCATCTATAAACAGAACATCAGCTCCAGCATCAGCAAAGGCCTGTGATCTCCGCAATGATTCTTCAAAGGACACAGCTTGACGGGAATCAGTCCTTGCCACAATGACAATATCTGAACCACTTTCTCTTCGAGCATCAATAGCTGCTGTTATCCGCATTACTGCTTCTTCTATAGAGGTTACTTTCCTGCCTTGTGTATGACCGCAAGCTTTAGGAGACACCTGGTAATCACTGAAACTTATAAGCTATAGAAATTTTTAAGATTGATGCCTAGAAGAAAATTAAAGAGCAAGTCTCAAGTAAATGCCCTGTTCTCTTCGGCAAAAAGTAATTTAAGTTCTAGAAAAAAAAATTAAGTAAATATCAGATGAATAGAACAGGGTCTAAGTCTTCTTTCACACAATTCACTTAAAAATAAGTTAAAAAGTGCCAAACATATAGTTCTATTTATAAATTTGCATTTCACAACAATCCTATGAATTCCGGACAAATAATAGTAAGGGGAAAATGAAAACTGATAAAAGAGAAAAAAATTAGTTTGGGGAAAAAAACGTTGAATACAATGTAACAACCAAATAGAAGGATACTAAAAAGATACTTGAACACAATGATCCAAACATAGATTCAGAAACCAAAGCAGCAGAACAAACTTGGTCTTCTAGGATGATTCCTGCAAAGCCAGCCTTGATGTATCCTTTCACAGTCCTCTTCACATTCATTGCATTCCCATATCCATTATCACCATCACCAATCACAGGTATTGACACAGCTTCTGTTATTTTATGCCCTTGATCCACCATTTCTCCATAGGATATAAGGCCAACATCAGGCAATCCCAATCTAGCAGCCGACACTGAAAATCCTAGGAAAGTAGGGAAGACAAATAGAAATTAGCATAGCGAAATCAAATCAAATATGAAAATTCTTACTCCATGCCTAGACTGAGATGTATAGGAGGGGAAAAGTTTAAAGGGCTAAAAATTCTGAAGTTTCTAACCGGGTGGAATGGGGGAGATTATTACATGGTGTAAAATATTACCCCCCCAATTGAGGGTAAAAATTACCCACCCCTCCCCCTGGGTAACTTTTACCCTTCGAAAAAAAATTATGCTTCAACTCATTTTGTTGCTTAATGTCTATCGTCATCGGGCTTGGCCTGAGAAATTGGGAACAAAGGGAGGACCGTGGAGACAGAGTAGCTCTAAAAAAACATATTTATTTTTAGTTCTTGTATGAAGACATCAGTGGAAACAGATTGTTCTAGTAAGATTCCCAAACTTATAGAAAGTTCTCCATCAAATCCCCTTGAAACTAATTCTTCGCTAATTTATACAGCTTATTTTTTACTTGAATTCCAAGCATGCCATTAAGGGTAAGAGTTTGCAAGCAGTGAATGTAATGATGGTTTATTAGCACCCACATACCAAATTATCCAATAAAATGGATGCAGCTAAGAGCCTTGGTTTGACTGCGAGTTGTTAACTTGCTACCGTATGACATATTGACATGCATATAAAAACAAGGGGGTACAGGCGTACAGTACATAAGCAAGAGAGTCCAGTCTCCCAGAACTGACAGAATCCAATATTCCTGCTCTTCTCCAGAATTAAAGAAAAAGCCCTGAAGCATAAGACAGTGCAAGTCACCAGCTCACCACCAAAGACGCACAGCATCAGCTAATCCCAACGATGTTACACGACAGAGGAGGGCTCGTTTGGTTGCACCAAATTTATGCAGGCACACAAATTTCCTAGGAAATACACTAATGGTGTGTTGTTTGATTAACCAAAAAAAGTGCAAATTTCCTTCATAATGTGGGATTTCATTTAACTACCTTCCCCAAGGTGATTTTTCCTAGGAATTGTAATATCCTTAATGCCAATCAAACAAACGAATTCGAGGAGGGAAATAATTTCCCATGAATTGCAATTTACCATGGGAAGTTAATTAACATTGCAATCAAACAAGCCCTTAATAGCTCAAAGATAATCTATCAACATGCCTTACATCATCGTGAGCATACATACAGAGAAACAACTGAGCTTGTAACTGAGAACCCCTGAATTTGTACATCCTCAATCCCAAACATTGCAATACTCATTCCAATTCCTTAAACACCGTCCAATGTCCTTTCCCTTATTTTCGCTTACTTCCAAGTTGCAAATTTCTACATTCCTAACAACGATTCATAGTTTATCCTTCAATAAAATCACAAAATGAATACTTCAACCATTTTTTTTCCCTAAATTATAATTAATCATTATACTCCATAATTAATCTTCCTTACAGAAATCAATGAAACTACAAAAACCCCAATCACCAATAACAAAATGAAAGAGATTAAGGGGGCGTTTGGTTCACAAAGTGGTATGGGGTTGGAATCAGGAATGGGGTTAAGGTGGTATCGGGTTGGAACTTGATACTTAATACCATGTGTTTGGTTTAATTCTGGAATGGAATAACTCATTATTCTCTCCTTTTATTTGATACCTAAGGGAATGGAATGAGCCAAACCCACCTCCCCCCAAGGTTTCTAAACCCCATACCTCATGGGTTTGAGGTATGGGTTTGAAATTCATATTTTTGTCAACCAAACATATGGTATGGGTTTTAATCATTCTAAACCCATACCTCATACCTATATTTCGTGAACCAAATGCCCCTAATCAAACTAAAAACACTAAATACAAAAAATAAAAAATACCATGCAATTTCTGAATTTCATTCAAATATCATAAAACAATAAAAAGGGGTACAATCAAACAAAGAAAACTGACCACTAGTAAAACAAAAATCAAACCCAGCATCCTGTACAAGCTTAGCACTAAGAGCATCAAAGCAGGCGGGGCCTTGATGAAGGCCAGCAGAATTGAGCAATCCTCGAAGCGCCTTCGCAGGTGATTCAGAGCTCAATCTTTCCCTTCCTCCTCCTTCGGAAGATGCGGTATTAATGGCGGAAACAACCGGTGCAAACCTTTTTGAACACCGTGTTTTTGCTGCAACTGATCTTTTTGTAGTGCAGAAGAAGGTGGGGTTGATTGAATTACATAGATTGGAAGAAGTTGCAGCAGAAGGTGATGGGGTTATGGTGGATGGTGTAAATAGAGGTCGGACATTGCAGTCTCTAATTACTGAGACCTGCTGCATCGTTGTTTTGCAATTCTTTGGTATGACTCCTGTGTTTGGGGGCTGAGACTGCTGGTGATTTCTTTCTAATTTTTTTTTTTTTTTTTTTTTTTTTTTTTTGGAGGATGCCCCAATTTCTCAATTGAAAAACGAGGAGTGTGGATGGCATTTTTGCAATTAGTTGGACATTGTAGTGAGTCCCTTTGCTAACTGTGTGTGAAAGTACAAAGTAGCACGTGATGAAGTGAACCGTTAATCAAATTTGTTTGTTCAACTTAGCAGCTCTTGTTAGCGGTGTGACCGATGGAAATTCCTCGTTAATAAACATTTGCTTGGAAGGCCTCGTGTTGCCGGTCTTTGGCAAAGGCTTCCAGTCATCTGACGGTGGGTGTTCGGCTTCGAGCGTGACATTTGAAGATGTGTGTTTCACAGCGAGGAGATGATGTGGAAGGTTTTTGCTAAAATTTTCCTTGATAAAGGGTTGTGCAAATTTTCATGGATTTAGCAATTACCTTTAATTTATAGTAATTTTAGTTATTTCCTAGTTAGATTGAGTTTGACTGTTTCGAGGGTTGGGGGAGGGGTGCCCGACAATTTTTTCCACGGGGGTGGAGGGGCTTTTAGGGTTTTTTTTCGTTGGTGGGGGAGGGTTTTCGAGAAAGAAGATGGGTTTTAGGGGGAGAGAGAGCGGTAAGCGGTCGGGGAGGGGCGGCGAGGGGTGGGAGAGGAGCAGCGAAAGGGTGGTGGCTGGAAAAGTGAAAAAGGGGAAGGTGTTGTGTTCGTAGTGGTGGGGTGGTGATGTGGTGTTTAGAATGGTGGTTGGATTTTCTTTGTTTTTTTGTAAACTAACAACATAGCAAATGGAATGGTTTTTCATTCCATTCTCTTTCATTCCCATTCTTCATTCCATTCCTTTTACCTTGTACAAACCAAACGACCCCTAAACTTGTTCTATGAGCATATTGCCACTAGTGAGGAAAAAAATAGTTTTCTTATTCTCTTTTTACCCACTTTCTCACCCCTCTTACCTAATTTATTTCACCATCATTTTGGTGGTCAGTTTTTGTCCCCACCAATGGTCAAAAAAATAGTTCTCACCATTCTCTCTCCTACTTTTCCCTATAATATCCCACCAAATTTTCTCTCTACTACGCATTCATATATTTATAAATACTTTATGTTTAATAACATTATTATACTTGTACCAATATATTTTTATTGATTAAACTATAATTATGCATCTTTAATGATTAAACTATAATTGATTGTTCACATTTAAAATTAATAATTTTTTTCATTTCATTACTTAACAACAAATTAATTACATTGTAGGCCTATTTGTTGTTAAGTATTGAGTCGATGACTTACAAAAAATATTGAACTAACTTAGATTGATTCATTGTATTGAAATTAAATTACATTGAGCTCAAAAGTTGTATGACTACATCAAACATCATCATACTAGCTAACTACATTAAATTACGACAACATAATTGCTTATTCATTATTAGGACCGCCAAATATGCTCAACTAATCTTTTTTAGGAGAAAATTGGGTTTTCGCTATTACGCAGAGCTATTCTTCTCTGAGTATGCGCGCCAATATCAACATTGGGTGGACAACCAACACTAAATTGGAAAGGGTCATTGTTATTCACCGTAGTACTTGTAATCGTTTCGATCTTATTGTTGTACGTTGAGGGTGATCTTCTTCATATTACCTTCACAAGACTTCGGTGCGAGTGTAATTGTGCCGTTCATCCTCGACAACCATACTGTGCATAGTAATATAAGATTTCATTATGTCACACAAAATGTCTTCATCAAATGCAAGTGAGGGTTGTCGTACTATAACAAACCTAGACTGTAGAACTCCGAACGCCCGATCAATGTCACAGACTTATACCTTGGATGAAAGTAGTCCAATTTGGGTATATATACCATCTTTTAGGTAGTAACCTAAGTTATACTTATGAAACTTCACTGAAAAATTAATTAAAGATGATTGACCTTGCAGAACATCATCAAATACTGAAGACCAATAAATGATATTCAGGTCATTACAAGAGCTGGGAATCCCAAAGAATGCATGCCAAAGCCATAAATCTTAATCTGCACAGCTTCTAGAATGAGGGTTGCATTCTTGCTACAACTTGCATATTGTGCTTTACAAGCCATGAGACAATTCTTTCACTCCCAATGCATGCAATCGATGCTACCAATCAAGCCTGAGAATCCACGCATTTCATGCATTTTGGTGAACGATTTTTCTTAAATCTTCATCTGTTGGACTTATTAGGTAGTGAGCTTCAAAATGTTTAATCACTCCTTGACTAAAATGTTGCAATGACTTCCAAGTGATTGTTTGACCCATGCGTGCATATAGGGGTAAAAGTTCGGTATTCAGTTTGGATTTTACCCTAAACCAAATCCAAACCGAATTATTTCGGTTTGGAATTTTGAAATCGAATCCAAACCGAATTTGGATTCAATCCAATCCACACCGAGATAATTCGATTTGAGAAATGAATCCAATCCAAATTGAATTTTTTTAAGTTGTTGTTTGGACTTAAATAATTGGGCCTTTAATCCAACGCGAACACGAGCGGCGTCGCGACGGTGAACTGGTGGTGATCTGAGGTAGCACCGAGCACAAACACGAGCGGCAGTAAGAAACCATGACTGAGGGTGGGGTGGTTTTGGAATTATACCCGCCGGGGCAGGGATGGGGATGAATTTTGGACCAGTCGCGGGGATGGGGATGAAAATTTTAGGGGGGGGGTGGGGATGGGAAGGCCAACATCTGTCCCGCCCCATTGACATCCCTAACTATATCCAACTGTTCCTAAGCTATGATGGTTATGATGGTCCTCATAAGATAACCTTTTTATTAATTGCAACTCTTTGGGTGGATATGGATTTCGTGCAATAACAGAATTTTCAAAACTTTTGTAGCCGCTGCTTTGTCAACACCGACAATTATCTTAGAGGGTCTTTGAAAACCAGGTAATTTGCTAATAAGAAGGAAGGTGATCTTCGCGCACTGCACCACCTAAACAAGCATTTTATTATCCACCAGGGTTTTGCGGGCTGTATTACAAGATTTAGACTCGAGTAACTCACTGGTGCCAACAGTTATTCTTGTTTATGTCTCGTGAAATAAACGCACTAACCGATCGATTAGGGATGGATGAGTTGTTGCCCAAAATTCCAAGAGTATAGGATACATGGGTGGTTAGGAGGGGCTTCTTTTGGGCTTGCTTAGTTGCTTCTGCACGCAGAGTTGGATGCTTGTTAGGCAAGGCTACAATGGGCGGTCACAAGGTCGATTCTTGCGGTTACTATTTAACATATTCTATAACGATGTTCCAGTTCCTTTGGGATCGATCAAAGTTATTAAAATCGGGATTCTACTTTGAATTGGAAGGGGCAATCAGAATCGAATCGTAAAATCGAATCATAGAAACGTAAGATCCTACCGACATGCATAATCAAGACGTCATATCTAAATTTCATTAAATATATTTAAATGATGAGTCTGAAACCTGATTATTATATTGATAGAAAATAATTGTTTGCCCATTAAGCAAAACCAATAATTGATAATTCATATTTATATAAATAACTATATATGCAAGTTTTAAACTTGCAAGGATTTCACTATTTGAGAGAAATTTGTAAAATCGGATAGTGTAGGGAATATTTCAAGCACTATAACCCCAAGCTTGAACCCCACTGTGATCATACACTAAAGTATGGTAGCGTTTCGAAGGGAAAAAAAAAGAGAGCAAAAGAGTCGCCAACAAGTTTTAGGAACTTGTAAACCCAAAATGATCCAGGAGATCGTCAACTCCATAAGGTCAGGAACCAAATAGGGTTCGGGGATGAGGGTACGAATCCAATCTACAAAAGAAAGGACCCGCCCTATAAAATAGGCCTCTACTTTGTTCTACTCGTATTCATGTGCGCTTTTTGACTAACATGCAAACATTAGGTAGGTTAACCCTAAACCTGTTTATCTATGTTGGTTGAATATTAATGCACAAATAAAACTATTATTGGCGATCACTTGAGTTAAAATCATATTAGCCTAAATCAAATTATTAATTATCTTATTAAGCGTGATTTCAAGTACAAATTCCCTTTAACATGCATAAAAGGTGTGATCAAGCAATAACAATAAATCAAGCAACATGATAATAATCATCATAATCAAGAGCATGTTAATAATAAAGCTTAAATATAATAGCAAGATCCTAGGCATGATACTAACAAGATTAATAACAAACCCTAGCATGTCACTAAGCAATAAAGATCAAAGCTTTTAAACCTAACATGGTACTAACATGTTATTAGAAATAATAAAAGGCATCCTAAACATGACACTAGAAAGCAATAAAAACATCCTAACATGATACTAGGAATTAAACAAATCTAAACATGCTTTCTACATTGTGAATTAAAATAGGGAGTAAGCTAACTACTTACTTTGAAGCCTCGTACCTCTTTCTAATAACAAAATACACAAGTTAGTAAACTTCAATGAAAATAATAAAGAATAAAGGAATTAAATTAGAAAATCAAATTAAATAAAGTTTTGACTAGATTTGGACCAAACCCTCAGAAAATATTAAACCTTGCACGTCTAGGGCGAAGGCAACTTCGAACTTGGCTAGATGATTCTAAATCTTGTGTATGCGGAATTGTGTTTAAAAGGTTGGTTTAGAAAGAGAGAGAAAGAATTAAGCTATATTGCTTGAAGAGATAATAGAGAGAATTGGGTGATTCTGAATGATTGTTGATGAATAAAAACAGAGGTCGAGGACCTTATTTATAAGAAAAATAGTCCGAAAAAGTATAGAATTTGATTAGGAATAAAACTACACGCTGTCGCCAGAAATACGCGATGTTGCGAGGCGACAAGGTCTGTCACGAAGCGACAGTCTGACTTGCACGCGCTTTTCCACGCGGAATCCGATCTTTAACCAAATTGATCTACGGAATCCTTACAGAAGATAAAACGTATCCTTTAAAGATAATAATATAATAAAAAAAATAATAATATTTTATTCCAAATAAAAGTCCATCTTAAAATAATTATTAAATCTAATAATATTAGAATTAAAAAGAACCTTCTAGAAACTTTTAGAAAGTTATAATTAATCCTAATAATTTTAGGAATAATAATTAACATTGGGCCCTCCTCTAGATCATTGGGCCGTATGTAAATAATTAACCGGGCCCAATTTAGTATTTTGGTCATAATTTCCTCAATTTTCATTGGAATTGGGCTTATAATATATCGTTGGAAAGGTCTTTTCGAGCCCCATCCAACTACACTATTATTGAACCCTTATTACGGACCAAACTAAACTGGATTGACTATCTTTAATAAATAGAGTTGTTTTCAAAAACAGAGAGAAGAGAATTTAAATAAAACTAAACCGCAACACTTGACTTTTCCACACTTTCACCTCATTCAATTATAGTTTGACGTGAAAGACACTCATCACTGGGTTTGGTTTTGAGGAGACACAAATAGGTGTCTACAAATAGAAATATAAATTGAATTGTGTGACATACATGAATCATAAAAGTATAAGATTTTAAGATTTAAATCCGGATTTTAATAACAATGTTTGGGATGCACATCATGATTCGGATACTTCCATCTATGGACGATAAATCATATGTATTCGACGCATCAACAACAATTTGTGTAGTGTAGCGTTCACAAGGTAAAAGGAGCAGCAGTGGAGAGAGCACACGTGCTTGCCATAACAACAAACAGTAATTGTCTTCCTTTAATTATGTTGTGTAGTTTCTATTTGCTGTTGTTTTGCTTAAGCTATTTTCCAAAAAAAAAGTTACAAATATTAATATTATTATAACTAGAATATAGGGTAAATTGATAAGTTGCATAGCAAATAACTAATTTGTTTTCCAGTTAGGCAATTATTGGGCATTAACTTAAGAATTTTTTGACAATTATCACCGACAATTGTATGTTGTTGTTTTAAGAACTACCACCTACAATTTTTTTTATTAAAATTTCCAACTACATTTTATGAAAATGATAAAACTTCCCACCATTTTGAAAGACGACATCATGGTGGGGCCCACAAATGGTCTTCCCCTTACTTTCCCTCCTTTTCCTTCCTTCCTCTTTTGATATTCAGTCTTTCTACTTCATCTCCTTTTTAATTTTGCACAAATACTAAAATCAAATTGCTAAAATAATTAAAATTTAAGGTTTCAAAATTCATTGTTTTTGCTTTGAATCTCTAATGTGGTTATGAAAAAAGGTATGTCTGTAAATTCCATATTCTGAATGAATTAATTTAGGAGTTTTTAAATTGATATAACTATTTAATCAATTTGGGAACTTGATTATGTTGTTGAAATCAATCAATTGAAATTAGGGTTTAATCATTTTTCGTTTAATTATAATCTAATTGAAAACCCTAAATTCAATGCAATCGAAAGCCCCCAAATTAATCCCAACCGGCCAACCCCTAAATCAGAAATTAAATTCCCAAATTAAAAACAGCGCCTCCAAGGCCTATAAATAGAAGTTTATTTCAATCTATATTTTCATGACTCAATTATAAATGAATCCTAACGATTCATTGGTAAGGATGGCGAAACGAACCAAAAACCCCTAAAACGGTAATTAAATTCTCAAAGTGAAAACTCTAAACTGTTAATTCAATTGAAAACCCCCAAATTAAGTACCTAAACCTAGTAATTAAGCAAACATACATTTTTCGTGGAATCATTGGAGCGATGAAGCAAAATAAATTATATATATAACCTAAATTTGTTTCTAGTAATTTGATTTCAAGCTATGCCTCAATTTAGATGGAAGTGAAAGAAGAGGGAAGTGAATCGAGAGAAGAAGAAAGAAAACATAGGGAATTAGCAAGGATGACCCCATTTTAATTTTAGGGGATGGTCAAAGTGGTGGGAAGTTTTATTAAACGTTTATTGAAATAACACAAAGTATTGGGTGCGGCAAGCCGCATCCAATGTTTCGTCAGTCGAGACTCAAGGAAGTATCAGATCATCGTCATCTTCTTGCGATGAAGAACAAGTTTCTACTCGATGACAAGTTGGTGGTTGTTACGGCGAAGGATAGCAGCGAAGTCATCCATGGCGGAAGAGATAGAAAGCTTGAAATTCTCTGATTTTTCTAAAAATGCCCAAAAATCGAATTGGGACTTTCTTTAGTGATGTATAATTTTTGAAATTGATTGTTCCATATGATTGTATGTTTAATTGTGAGCATTTTGATAACATATACATGTATTTTGGTTGAGAAATGAGCAAGTTATGTTATATCCATGACCTTTAATTAGTACGAGCTCTTCTATGGAGGTTCCGCCATTGTTATACATATTATCAAACAAATTACTCTTATCCTTAAACAAGTTATACATATCCTTTATTGGCTAGATGATATCCTCTATTGGATTGGCTATATGATATCATGGTTAGATGATATCCTCTCTTAGCTATATGATATAATTTATGATTGTGTCTATGATGGTTGGATGGATTATATCCTCTATCGGCTATATGAATATGATATCATCTAGCCATGATATAATATGGAATAGAGGATATCATCCAACATCTTCTAGCTATTTCATTCAGCTAATAAAGGATACCACACAGCCAATAGAGGATATCATCCATCATTAGAAACATCATTCAGCCAATAGGATTTCCTATAGCCAATAAAGGATATCATCTAATTAGTAGAGGATATCATCCAGTTAATAGAGGATATCATCTAGTTAGTAGAGGATATCATCTAGCTAATAGAGAATATTATCCAGCCAATAGAGAATATTATCCTGCCAATTAGGGATATTAAAATTCCACATTTTGTTAGTCCGGACTGACACAATAACTTCTCTTAAAATAATCACTTACAATTCTACTGTAATTAGTAAGACTTGATATAATTTTTTTTTTGGGTGTTTTTGTCCCTTGGGAGAGTTATAGCTCGAAGACTGGTCCTGCTGGCTCTGTACCTGCAAAATCAACGAAGACACCGGTTGGGTGGTGCTCCGCCTCCAACGCTCAAGTTAGTAACTTGAAGGAGAGTAAAAAGTGCGGAATTTAAGGTGGGGATCTGCTTGGATTCCAAGCTCAGGAGTTCTCTGATGAGAGAGAAAGTAGGGTGTAATAAATGATTGTGAATGCCCCCAAAATGGGGGAATATCTCCCTATTTATAGGGTCATGGGGAAAAGTGCCCTCCCCTTGGTCATCTGACCTAGGACAGGTGGGCTGCGCCGCAGTCAATGCGTTTTGGGGAATTGGGCCTCTGAAGGCCGCAATTCTGGGAACATATCTAGGGAGGCCACCTGTCAGCTAGGGATTGGTCAGAGGTGACCTGCCAGCCTCTAACACGTGGCGGCCCCTCATTGGTCCAAGTGTCTAGGATAAAAATCCCCTAAACATTTGCCCCTCACAGGTGGCACGTGGCAGGCCGCCTGGTGCCTGTGACACGTGTCAGCCCGTGAGAGGTGAACAGTAAAACGGCTAGGGTTAACGGTCATTTTTTCCGTTTAACCTGCCTATAAATATGAGTTTACCCCCCCTTCTCTCCTCTCACTTCATTCATAATTTTCATTTTCTAGAGAGAGAAAGAGAAGTTTTTAGAGAGAGGTACTCTGATCCCGGTTGCGTACTTGCCATTTCAAGATTTCCGCGTGCTCGTTCAAGAACACCCGATCACCGGCTGTAGCTGTTTTCAGATTTTTCAGAACTTTTCAAAGTAAGGTAACTATCCGTTTCCTTCCTTCAATTTTCTTTTAACTTGTATACATTCTTTTTCCGCCTGTATACATTCGTTTTCCAAAACAAAATAAATGGACTCTTCATCCACACACACGGCACGGCCTAGGACGCTCAGCCGGTCTCCTGGTACGGTTGAGTCTAGAACCGGGGGTGCCTTTTCCAGACAATCAGATCTTCTTTGCTCATCCCCGAATCCCTCCCTCTCTATGTCTGTGCAGGACACAATGGCCAGAGTTAAACAAACGGCTATTAAGCCTAGGCACCGGTGCGCGCTGAAGATGTTACAAGGGAGGAGGACTATGAGAGTCCGGATGAGCAGGAGAGCTCTGAAAGTGGTGCCCCCTCCCAAGAGGAAGTGAGGGAGTCAGGCGGCGAAGAAGCCGCCTCCTCCTCTGAGAGGGAAGAAGGGCCAGGCGGCGATGAGGCTACCGAGAGATCAGAGTCAGAAGCTTCTGGCTCTGAACAAGAGAACTTTGCGGCTGACTATCAGGTGCCGGCAAAGACTGCAGACAAGCCTGACCCCAGAAAGATAAGGATGCTGCCGGCTGATAGGGCCTTGCTGAAGAGCAGCTTTAAAACCTTCAAACAAAAGCACCCGTTTGGGAACGGGTGGTATATTATGGTTCTGCCTGCGGATGCCGTCATGGCCTGGAAGGATGACATTGAAAATGCGGACAACTATTTCGTCTGCTTCGAGGCGGTCATAGAAGCCGGCCTCCGGTTCCCCCTCCATTCTGGGATCAGGAAGATCCTCCAAGGGTATGACCTGGGGGTTTGGCAGTTAACTCCAAATTCATGGGGGAATATACTCAGCTATATTGCCGCCTGTGAATTTCAAAATATTGAGCCTAGTTTCTCGGCCTTTGCTCATATGCATTATCTGAGCAGGGCCCCAGGCGGTCATGGGGCTTGGTACACTCTCACTACCTTGCCCCAATATCAAATAACTTTGGACAAGGTGTCCAAATGGGCTGGATGGAGGGACAGGTTTTATTTGATTTCCTCCCCATCTCTCGACCACAACCGGACACTGCGCCGGTATAATAAGGAGCCGGCACTCCTTGGCAGAAAATGCGCTCTCCCGGAGCTTTCTGCACGAGCTCGCCGGCAGATTATGGATCCTTGTTTCTTTGAAACCACAACTGAGCCCATGGATGATGGGACTCAGATCATTGTACCAAAAAACTGGATCCCCCATCCGGACTTTTTCAAGGATGAGAGGTTCCTGTCCGCCTGTGGACTTAGCACAATGTTTCCTCAGGGTAAATCCCTATACTTGAAGAATTTTTCCTTGCTTTCAATAATTATTAAATGTTTCTTTGACTGATGTTTCGTCTGACCTTGTAGCTGAAGCTAGAAGAATGGTGGACCCGGCAAAGACACCGGCTAAACCTGCTGCCCAGCTGCGCAAGGAACAGCTGATGGCCAAAAAACCGTCCTTGGAGGCCAAGGATGCAAAGAAAGGCGGGGTAAGACCGCCTGCCCCAATGTTTTTTCGATAAATTTGTTTAAGTACTTTTGCCGGCTACTAATGTTTTACTTTCCTCTTTGCAGGGCACTGGCAAAGTCATTCCTCGCTCCTTCTCCAAACACGTAAAAAGAACTGGAGAAGAGCTCCACAAAACTCCGGCTGCCAAGGTCCCCAGACGGACCCCTTCCCAAACAACCTCAACTGCCAAACCAGATCGTCCCACGACTGGTGGCAAATCCCCTTCAAAAGTGAAGGCTTTGAGCGAGAGCTCAAATCAGACGGGAGAAAAAATGTCGGATGCCTCAGAGGAGGCATCGAAGAGTGGCGTGCCACTCGAGCGGCTGGGGAGGGTTCAACTCCGCAGCCCAGAACTCAAGGTAAGGCTACCATTGAAATCCCTTACCCACTTGACTTTATGAGAGTCAAGACTAAGGTTGACCCATTCGGTGGCTTAGTGAGTAGCTGGGGACGAATGAATGCTGCATATGCTGCTTCCCTCTCACCAAGTACTTCTTTTGGTGCAGATGCTACCTCCGGGGCACCTGACTTCCCGGATTTTGCCAAACGGATGGTGAGGACCCTCACCCGGACGGAGAAAAGCTCAGTACCTGATCTGCAGGTAGTGGACTTTGACCGGATAATGGGCCAACTGGCGGAGGTAAGCTGTCTTAACTTTTAGACTTGTGTTTTCATTTTATTGTATTGAGTACTGACTTTCCCGGCTGACTCATTCAGGTTATGCTGAGAGTGGACGGGCTCCGAGTGCCCTTCAGGCGGAAGCAGGAAGAGGTAAATGACGCCAAAAGAAGGGCAATTGAAAATCTCAACTCTGCTGAACATGCATATAATATGTTTGATCTTGAGATTAAAGCACTGGAGTTGAAACAAGAGGAGCTGGTTCAGACTCTGACGACTGCTAATGAGGCGGCGAACAACCGGGCCAACGACCTTGAGCTAAAACTGAAGAATGCTGAATCTGATCTCAAGGCGTTGGAAGGTGCTGATAAAGAAAATGCCCAACTCCGGGCTGATAATTCCCGTTGGGGGTGGAGCTGGCCAACCTAAAGACTCAGCATCAGGAGGAAATTGCTAAGGAGTAGACCCGGCTGGTCGAGGAAAAGGAAAAAGATACTGAAGCCCGCCTGAGGTTAGCCTGGAACCTCCTCAACCCAGTAGTAGATTTTGAATACTACAAGCTGAGGTATGATTACGCCACAGCAGTGTATGATGCTCAAGTTCTGGGAGAGGAAGCACCGCCTCGCTTCAAGGTTTGGGCTGAAGAGCAGGGATATGAGGTCTCTGATGATGAAGCTGAGCAGGTGGGGGAGCAGGAAGAAGGTCAAGAGAACCAGCCTAAAGAGGCTGTGAATACTGAAGAAGACCTCCCCCCGGTGCAGGACCAGCCGGAGCAGCAGCAGCAGCTAGAACAACAACCTCCCCAAGAGTGATCAAGCTCTTGGATTCAGCAGCAGTATGCCAACCAACCAACTTTCTTTTTAATTTTCTTTTGCCTTTCCGGCCTGTGTGCCGAGTAACTGATGTATCCTTTACCGACCATGGGGTCGGGTAACAATGATTTCTTTACCGGATGTGATTCCAGGTAACAATTATTTTGGCCTTTGAGCCAATTTCTATTTATGAAGTATACCGACTCAGTCGGTTTTTCTTATACTCGCACAATTTTTTAATTTTTTCACTTTTGCATATATACTTGATATATATACTTGTGATTTTGCCTATTTTATAAGAAGCATGCAGCAGGTACAAAATCCTGCTGTCCTTGCCCCTGGACGGCTGTGTGGTTGGTTTAATCCTATAAAACGAGGATTGATTGCCTTGGAAACTTCTCATACTTAAAAGAGCATGAGATGTTTGTAAGGCAATGAATCACAATGGTGATTGCCCCAAACCAAGTACACAGCCGGTCAAATAACAGGCATACAACCTTTGCCCCAGTCGGTATTAAACCGCCTGGGTACTTTAATTTTAGCCATTACGCAATAGAGTTTTGCCCCAATAGGAGGAGTGCGCAACTTAAAAGTGAAACAATCCCAAGTACAAGTTGTGATAATTCTCCGGCTGATGTCTGAGGACATCCGGAGTTTCACAGTCTCAAAGCATTCTTAGGAAAAGTTAGAGTCAGACGGCTACGAGTTGGCTAATTTAGCCGTTCAATCTTTGCCGCCTGCATGGGTACATAGAACGAGCAGGTAGGCTGTTCTCTGCGACGATTGCACCCGGAGGGGTGTCGCCGGACGCCAATATCCATGTTGAGATAGACGAATTTGTAAAAAAGACAACCATCTGGCCCTTGGCCTCAGGTCTAGTTGGAGACCGGTTGCATAGCCACTAGGCGGTTTTGTGCCTAGCTTAAGGATCTGGCCATTGGCCTCGTGTTACTATGGACTTTAATTTTAAACACTAAGTATCAAACTTAGTTTTTATCTGGCCATTGGCCTCAAGTTATTCACATATTGAATTTGCTACTAAACTTGCAATACTAGTGTGGGTAAACCTAGACGGAAATAAAAAGACAATAAATGAAACAAAAGCATTTCTCATTAACACTTCTTGTTACAAAAAACTTTACAATACTCAGAAGTAGTACTTTTTTAAGTTATTTACATTCCAAGTTCTAGGCAGGCGTCTACCGTCTGGGGTTTCCAGGCGGTATATGCCATCCCTAACTTCTTCATAAATCCGGTAGGGGCCTTCCCAATTAGGAGTTAGCTTTCCAAGTTCATTGCCCCTACCGGTTGCCTCCATTTTTCGTAACACAAAATCGTCAACTTTCAAAGGAAGTTTGTGTACTCTTTTGTTGTAGGCTCTTGTCATTCTCAGACGGTATATCTCATGTCGCAGGAAAGCATTGCCCCTGCGTTCCGGGAGGGAGTCCAATGCCAGCTGCATGGCCTCCCAATTTGCCTCTTCATCATAGAGCATCACTCTGAGCGTAGGCTCATAGTGTTCAATGGGCAAAACGGCTTCAGCGCCATATACCATGAGAAATGGGGTTTCTCCGGTTGACCCCTTGGCGGTTGTCCGGATGGCCCATAGGACATGAATTAACTCTTCAGCCCACAAACCACCGGCTCTTTCAATTTTCTTTTTGATGCCGTCTGAGATGAGTTTGTTGAATGCCTCAACCTGACCATTTGCTTGCGGACGACCGACTGAGGCAAAGTAACTTGAGATACCTTGATCTCCTAACCAAGTCTTGAGCTGAGGCGTTTCAAACTGAGGGCCGTTGTCAAATACCATAGACATAGGTACCCCAAACCGGGTGATGATGTTCTTCCAGATGAAAGAGATGACATCCTTTGTCTTGATATTCTTAACTGCCTCCGCCTCTACCCATTTGGTGAAATAGTCCACAGCCACCAAGATGTAGCGTTTTTCGCCTGGAGCAGGTGTATAAGGACCTAAAATGTCCATGCCCCATTTAGCAAACGGGACTGGGCTGTGGATTGCCGTCAGATCAGTAGCCGGACGATGTATTAGCTTGCCAAACCTTTGGCATTTATCACATTTCTTCACAAACTCTTTGGCATCTGCCTCAAGGGTAGGCAAAAAATAGTGCCGCCTGGCTCTGACGGCTAGGGACTTGCCGCCTATATGGGAGGCGCAAAATCCCGCATGCAGCTCTTCGAGTACCTCTTTCCCCTTCTCTAGGGTAACACACTTCAACAAGGGCTTGAGAAATCCAGCCTTGAAGAGTTCTCCGTTTCTCAACTCGAAGTTAGCTGCTCTCTTTTTCATGACGGCTGCCTCCTGAGGTGAATCAGGGAGCGTACTGTCTGCAAGATACGCCCGGATGCCATCCATCCAAGTAGAACTTCGATCCAGAATTCCAATGGGCTCTTCATAAATACTTCTTTTTTCAAGAACTTCCCAAAAGACTAACCGAGGTGTATCATGGCAGGCGGAAGATGTCAATTTTGACAATGCATCCGCCGGGTGGTTATCTGACCGGGGCACTTCATTCAATCTGAATTCCTCAAGTGTCTCAGCCTCTTCTTTGACAGCCTGAAGATATTTGATCATAGCCGGATGAGTTGCTTCATAAGTGCCCTCATACTGGCTAACAACCAACTGAGAATCAGAATGGGCGTCAATCTTTTTTGCTCCTGTCGCCTTACACATGCGGATTCCGGCTAGCAGGGCTTCATACTCTGCCTCGTTGTTTGAGGCCTGAAACTTGAACCGTAGTGCATACTCATACTTATCTCCTACTAGAGATTCACAAACAATGCCTGCACCACAGCCGTTCTTTGTAGAGCTCCCATCTACATACACCTTCCAAACCTGATCAATATTATCCGGAAGGACCGGACGAGTCATTTCAACAATGAAGTCGGCAAATGCCTGACCTTTCACTGCTTTCCTTGGTTCGTAGGTGATTTCAAGACTTTGCATTTCAATAGCCCACTTCAACATTCTTCCGGATGACTCTAGAGTAGACATTGGCCGCTTGAGGGGCTGGTCGGTGTAAATTACAACCGGATGTACCAGAAAGTATGGCTTCAGCTTTTTGAAAGCCATATATAAAGCAAGACCAAATTTTTTTACCATGAGGTACCGAAGTTCAACATTTTTTAACACATGGCTAATGAAATATACCGGGAGCTGAGTACCGTCTCGTTCAGCAAGGAGAACGGCACTGAGGGCATGGTCTGAGACGGCTAAGTACATGTACAACTTCTCTCTAGGCAAAGGACTGACAAGCCTTGGCAAAGAGTGTAAGTGTTCTATCAATTTTTGGAAGGCCGCCTCAGCATCATCCCCCCCATTCAAATCTAGTCTTCTTCCTGATTGCTGGGAAGAAGTAAAGGCATTTGTCACCTGACCGGCCGAGGAATCTTCCCAATGCGGCCAGGCAACCGGTGAGTCTATGTACTTCCTTAACAGTGCGGGGTGACTTCATGTCAATTACCGCCTGTATCTTCTCAAGGTTAGCCTCTATCCCCCTTTGATCAATCAGGAATCCGAGAAACTTCCCAGACTCAACACCAAAGACGCATTTCTTAGGATTTAACATAACCTTATGCCGCCTGAGTGTGGTGAAGGTTTCTCGGAGATCAGCAAGGTGATCCGCCTGCTGCTTGGATTTGACTATCATGTCATCAATATAAGCCTCTACGTTCCTCCCAATTTGACTAATGAAGACTGTATTAATCATCCGTTGGAACGTAGCCGGCGCATTCTTCAAGCCAAACGGCATCACAGTATAACAGAATAGCCCCTGATCAGTGACGAAGGCCGTCTTTTCTTGATCTTTTTTCCACAGGGGTATCTGATGGAAGCCGGAATAGGCATGCATGAAACTCATCAAGGCATGACCGGCTGTTGAGTCAACCAAGCTGTCAATTTTTGGAAGTGGATAACTATCCTTTGGGCATGCCTTGTTGAGGTTTGTGTAGTCTACACACATCCGCCAGGTACCATTCGGCTTCTTTACAAGCACAACGTTTGCCACCCAGTCGGGGAAATTACAAGGCCGAATGAACCTGGCATCCAACGCTTTTTTACTTCGGCAGCTGCCGCCTGACTTCTTTCCTCACCGTGGTTCCTCTTCTTTTGTCGGATGGGCTTCATTTTTGGATCCACGGCGAGTTTGTGGACAGCGAGATCCGGGCTGATGTCTGGCATCTCTTCCACTTCAAAGGCAAACACATCTTTGAATTCTTTCAACAAAAGGTGCAAGTCTGCACCCAGAACAGCATTAGCAACCGTCCCAACCTTAACAGTTCTCTCTGGACGGCTGTCGTCCAGAACAAGATCAATACTTTCACCAGCCGGTTGTGGACGGAGCTCCTCTGACCGTTCACCGGTCAGTGATTGCTATTTCTTTTCTTTTTTCACCTCCACCAGCTCTACAGCTTTTCTCTTTTTTCCGGCTGCTGGTAGGGGTGAATTGGCATCCTTGACATTGTCAAGGTCTATTGGTTCCTTCCCTTGGCCGTCTGCGGCCACAGTATCTTTGACGACTGAGAGATAGCACTCCCGAGCCGTCTTCTGATCCCCGTTCAGGGAACCAACAGAGCCATCATCCCTCTCATACTTGATGAGCATAAGAGACGGGATTATCACCGCCTTGGCTTCGTTGAGGGTTGGCCTTCCAAGAATAATGTTATAGGCAGTCAACTCCTCAACGACCAAGAATCTGACGACAATATGTCGTCCCTGGCCCTTTTCTCCCAGCCGGATGGGTAAGTCAATTCTCCCGGCTGGGTAGACCATCCCACCCCTAAAACCAACCAAGGGGTGGGTGACCGGATGCATGCTGCTGGAGTTGTATTTCAGCTTCTGCAAGCACCGGAGGCTGATGATGTTTGACGAGCTGCCGGTGTCAATAAGGATGCGCCCAACTAACTGGTTGGCGACCTTGCATTCAATGACAACCGGGTCGTCATGCGGGCGGCGGATGCTACCCCTGTCCTTCTCAGTAATGAGGACATCCGGAAAGGTGGAGCTGGCAGACGCCTGCTCATCATCATCCTTATCCATCTTTCGAAGATGGCTTTTGGTACCCCGGATGGTAGGGCCACCACAAGAGAATCCGCCTGCTATGGTGTAGACCGGATCCCTGTCGGTATCCGAACTACTAGTAGGCTGGGGGGTAGCCTTGGAGGGCTGACCCTTGTTTTTCTTTTTTTCCCCGGCTGGGGACTTAGAAATGTAGGACTTTAGAAGCCCTTTGTCAGCCAGACGGTCCAACGTCCGCTGTAGATTGAAGCAGTCGTTGGTGTCATGGCCAACCTCCTCATTGAACTGGCAAAATTTATTTTTGTTCCGTGACTGGACGAAACTCTTTATTGGATTCGGCTTCTCAATGGACAGCCGGTCCTTTACCTACATGAGGATGGAGTTACAGTCTTTGTTAAACTCGTACCAGGGAACGTACAGTTTAAACTCTTTTTTCTTTTTCTAGGACGGCTGCTCAGAATCACTAACCGCCCAGACTTCTTTTCTTTTCTTGCTCTCTTCTTTTTTCTTTGCCGGCTGAGCAGACCGGCTCTCTTTTTGCTTGTCAGACTTTTTGGAGTCCGACTGGCTACCAGGCGTGCAGAGGTCGGTTGCTTGAATATAGCTTTCCGCTTCCCTCAAGGCCGCTTATAGCGTAAATGCCCCTTTTTTGAGAAGGTCGAACTTAAAAGTCGACCCGTCTTCAGACCCTTGAAGAAGTCTGTAAATGCTACCTCGTCAGACAGCCCCTGGATCTGAATCCTGACCAAGTTGAACCTCCTGACATATGAGCGTAGCCCTTCTCTCTCTCCCTGCTTAATGGTGCTTAAGTCTAAACTTGTTTTCTTAGCAGGGATGTTCATTGAGAAGTTGGTTGCAAACAAGAAGGCTAGCTTCTTGAAGCAATCAATAGACCCGGCTGGCAAGTTGCCAAACCATTGTTGGGCAATGCCCTTCAATGTAGCTGGGAAACAACGACACCAGGTGGCATCGTCCCAACCTTATAAGCACATTAGGTTGGTATATGCCATCAGGTGGTCTTCTAGGTTGGTGGTGCCATCATAAGCACCAACCAAAACATTTTTAACCTTGGCCGGCTGGGCCACCTCGGTTATATTGGCTGCAAAGGCAGACGGCTGTTCGCCTAGCCTCATTAGCCGCAGCTGCCAGTCCAGTGGATGGACATTGTTATATGTCGCCTGACCTTCGAATGGGGGTGGCTGCATAAACTGGAGGCCATATTGCCCATACTGCGCCTGGGGTGCGTATGACATAGACCCTATCATGAGCTGAGGTTCGTTGTTGACGGATTTACCACCTGTCCGACTCTCATGCAAGGACATGGAGTTCCTTGCAGAAGCTTCCTTGAAGCTGTCTGGAAAGCTTGAGGTAGAAGCTGACTCAGACTGCTGCTGTCTCCTTCGATTAATGACATGTCTAGCATCGAAGGTAGACGCCTTTTTGGCCTCCGGCTGGGGTTGCCGGGGCTGCCTCTGGGGCATCAAAATCTTAGTCCAGTCAAGTTTTGCGGCTGCCTTCTCCTTTGGATGAGGAGTTGGCTGCCTGTCCTTGACCGGTTTCTTCTTCTTCCCATCATTAGAAGTCTTTTTAGCCGGCGGACTCTTGCTAGAGCCAGCCTTGTTGTTGATCATTTCTTTGATTTCACCCTTGAAGGAGTTCATGAATTTCATAAGCTCATTCCGGGTGATTGGAGCCTCTCCTCCGGTCTTCCGGGTTTCCCCGTCTAACCTCCCAGGGGGCCGACTGCTTGGACCCGCCTGGTCTAGATTTCGCTCCAGTTGATCTCTAGAACGAATGGATTTAGAGATGAGGGAGCCATCTTTGGTTATGTAGGTCTCCACATCATTGTCTTCTTCTTCCTCCTCCTCAGTGAATACCTCTGGCTGAGGCTGAGGCGGAGGTTGAAGGATTTCAAAGCCTTCCGGTTGAATAACCGGTTGCAGGTCCTCTTGGTTACCCGCCTGAGTAACCAGACGCAGAGAAGTAGAGTTAAGAATTGGTACAGAATCTTGAACCATCTTGAGGTACTCTCCCCACAGACGGCGCCAAATGTTTTGGGTGTTTTTGTCCCTTGGGAGAGTTACAGCTCGAAGGCTGGTCCTACTGGCTCTGTACCTGCAAAATCAACGAAGACACCGGTTGGGTGGTGCTCCGCCTCCAACGCTCAAGTTAGTAACTTGGAGGAGAGTAAAAAGTGCGGAATTTAAGGTGGGATCTGCTTGGATTCCAAGCTCATGAGTTCTCTGATGAGAGAGAAAGTAGGGTGTAATAAATGATTGTGAATGCCCCCAAAATGGGGGAATATCTCCCTATTTATAGGGTCATGGGGAAAAGTGCCCTCCCCTAGGTCATCTAACCTAGGGCAGGTGGGCTGCGCCGCAATCAATGCGTTTTGGGGAATTGGGCCTCTGAAGGCCGCAATTCTGGGAACATATCTGGGGAGGCCACGTGTCAGCTGGGGATAGGTCAGAGGTGACCTGCCAGCCTGTGACACGTGGCGGCCCCTCATTGGTCCAAGTGTCTAGGGTAAAAATCCCCTAAACAATTTTTTTGAGGCAAAGACTTGATATAATTTACCAATTGACTGTTGATGTAGTGGTGATTGGAACTACACTTGATAGGGAGGATCGTGTTCGATCCCCCGCAACAACAATTGGGAGGGGACTGGAACCTAACTACCCATAACTGATCCTCAAATCCGAATTAGTCCAAACAGTGAATCGGATGGAACACCAAATAAAAAAATAAAAGTTAAAAAAAAAAAAAAAAAAAAAACTCTGATATAATATAATTTGTACAAAACCGGCCTATTCATTCGAAACTTATTACATTATGATACTAGATATAATATTTTTCATTTAAAAATTTGAATATAATGTGGAATCTGTTTAAAGCTTATTGGTAACTTGCAATTCAAATAAAGGTATTGTATGGGAATATTATTATTATTATTCTATTTCCCAATGAAATACGACGTAGTATAATCGAGTCAACTAAGCAATTGAACATTTGCACCTAATCCACCATAATTTTCTCCCATATTACAATAGTAATAGAATATCGTATAATAGAATATTTTATCATTATTTGTCCTCAATTATTTGATCTACTCTTTCTTTTTTATATATTAAATTTGCAATTAGCTCTTTTGACACTGAAAACGTACTTTCAATTTGTAGATGCGGCTATAATTTGATCGATAGTTTTTGTTTAATTTATGATTTATTTGACCTATTATTAATAATTGCTTGTAATTTTTATTTTTTTTTCTCTTTTTACTAAGTTATCTTCAATCTTGTCGGAGTATTTCTTACTATATGCTCTAATTATATGCAAGTTCTGATCTCAATCAGATCATTTGATTATGTAAAAAGTATAAATATAAAATATTGTTATATTAAGAGTGAGGAATAACTCAAGTGGTTAGAGATCCCCTCCTGATGTTTTGGGATCGATTCCCATTACCCGTCTTTGTGGCTCTCTAAACACCAAAAAAAAAAAAAAAAGGTTTTGCATAGAACGGACTCACGTGAGTCCAGTTTATAACCTTCAAACACATCACCTCCATTTTCTCTCTCCTCCGATCCATTTTTACAATCCTTCATAATCATCATTTTTTTTTTCACATTTTCTCTCTCCTCCTCATTCGGATCCTTACCTCATCGTAGAATCTTCCTTCTTCTTCTTCTTCTTCTTCAATGGCGGACTCTATTGAACGCAAACCTCGACGACTACTGCCACCGCTGATACCAGCCTCTTCGCAACCAATTGATTGATTATTGTGAAATCATATCCTGCTAACATAATGCCAAGTACTTACCAGCTAATTAAATACATGCAGATGTTTCATTTTCCGCATCCATCAAAGAACCAAGAATTAAACAGATTAGATATATTTTATCGAAAAATCAAAACCATCTTGGTTTCAAAAAAAAAAAAAAAAAAAATATTAAAATAAAAAAAAAATTAAAAAATAAAAAAAAAAAATTCAGAACCATCTTACACTTATAATAGGCTTATATTAATTATCAAAAAATATCTATGGAATACATGTTTTGGGATCATCCAAAGCAACATAAAGTTAATCACGTGATATGTCTTCAGCTTGAAGCTATAAAACTTGACCACATTCATATACCTGACGAAAATTATGTAATACCTGATCAGTATAATCTAATATCTGACCAATATTATGTAATTTCTGATACTTATTATTTTATTCCTGATCAATATTATTTAATTTCTGACACTTATTATCAATTTTTGATACCTATTATTTAACATCTGACCTATTATCTAATTTCTGATACTTATTATTTAATAACTGACTAATATTATCTAATTTTTGACACTTATTATCAAATTTCTGATACTTATTATCTAAATCTCTGACCATTATTATCTAATTTCTAACGATTAGTTTTTTTTTTTTTTTTTTTTTTTTTTTTTTTTTTTTTTGTATGATATTGGACTGACGTGAGTCTATTCTACACAGTACTTTTCCAAAAAAAAAGATGTTATATTACTTTTTCTGACATTATTCTTTTTATTTATTTATTTATGTAAATACATTGTAATATTATGTTTTCACTTTTTTTTTTCCCTAAATTTTAAAAATGCATTAATTGGATCAATAGTGGCAGTGGCACATCAAGAACGTCATTAGGGGTAGAGATACTTTCACGATATATGATTATAATTTCTCATATGTTCTCCTTTTAATTTACCTTATGTAAAATATATTATGTCCAGTTTAGAGGTGTCAATTCAAGCATCTGAGTTGGGTTCAATAAGGTTAGGTCAAATCAGATTGGATTGGGTTAATTTCAAAATTTAGTCATGCTAAAGTATTGTGTACGACAATTTAAATTTGATATTTTTTTCAATCATCGGTCTGGTTCTCTCTAGTTCAGCCTTGCAATATCAAACCTTGTTTTGGGCAGCCTTGATGAGTTGTACATACATGTCCTTACCCAAGCGTTGTTCCCAATGCTAATAGGAGATTGAAAGCGCATTTATCATTTAATTGACTCAAATTGTACACAATTTTTTATCAATTAGCATCATTTATAGCTTACAAATATTGTTTTGGTAAAATTGTTTAACTTTCTTGAATTTCACAAGACACAACAAAGTGGAAAGACAACATATTGCGAGTCGTAAGAATGTGGCGAAAGAGACTACAAAAAGTGAAACTAACACATACTATACGGGTATCATGTAGGAACTGATTTAAAAATTGGGTTAACAAAATTTTGAATTATCTATAATAAACGAAATTATTAATTTTAAGACAGAAGTAAACATCATGTAAATTCTTGGTATCACCAAGTCATTGTCATGCACTTTTTGTCAAACACAACACCGTCATAATAACATATTCATAAGTATAAAGAATATAGTCGGGTACAAGATTGAATTATACGTAGTATTATTTAATTAAACCAATTGAAATTCAATAATTTAAATTTTAATATAGAATTATTGCTCGTGCCGACTTCTTAGAACTATGACTTTATAAGTGCATTATTTCTGAAATATATGTTTCTTTAATATTGGTGGTCAACTTAGTGTATACGTGTAATTAATATTATTTTTGTTAATCATCAAACTTTATCTTACTATTAAGCTAAAACATATAAAATTCAATAATAAAGCAATCAAAATTCAGATGCATTAGACCCATTAAAATTCTTTTGCTGTCATCTTCAACGTTTTAACCTCAAATGAAATTTGTTTATGTCTGGATCTGATTCCCCAAGAACTCGGACTTGAGATCCTGATACTCCTATCGGCAAGCTGAGAACCTACACAATGAGAAGAAGTTAGCTAACCCCGGGGTGATCCGGGGATAACCACTCCGATGATAAAGTCAGAAAGTGTTTGAGAAGATAAGTATGAGAGAGAAAGTAGAGAGAGAGAGAGAGTTATTAATGTCCTCATTAATGAGGTCTTACCTACTATTTATAATGATCCAACTTGACAGGTGGCCCTCATCCATGCAAAGCCTCCTGCGCCAAGTGTCAAGCTTCTGCTGCAACGGCCGAATTCCGACAGGCCGATATGTCTGCTTTCTGGTTCATATCGGCGTATTTTCACAATTACTCAGGGTTTGGTCACGTGCTTCTACAAGATATCGGTCTTGCCTAGATATCATCCCATACAATTAGCCCCCCAAGTGAGGACGCATGATCACACATCATCGTTCTCATTTAATGTAGCCGACAAACTTAACCTAACTAAACAAACTTTGGGTTCCACTTCTCATTCTTCAAATTTTACCTCATTTTGGAATTTTCATATGACAACGTTTCTTGCACTCTGTCAAGCACTGTGCATCAATGAAACTTTACTGCTGCCTGCTGTTGCTCCAGTTCGTTATACCCATTTGGCTTATACTCAAACACTGCAGCGGATGAAGTTTAGGGATACCTTAGAGACTTGCATCTTTTGCTGAGAAAATTTGCTTCTATATTCTTTTAAGCTCTATATTCTTTTGCTCACCAATAATATTTATGTTTTTATTTATTAAACCATAAAGCCTTGTCAGATTTATACGCCTTGATAAGTTTTAATTCGAGTTGAAGGCGTATAAGTCAGCTTCCATCCGTTGTCTCTCAACTGTTTGTGCCGGTTGTTGATTCTTGCCTGTGTTCAACCGGTATTGTGTCAAATGCCCTTTTCTGATCAGCTCCTCAATGTTATCCTTCAACTGCGTACACTCCTCTGTGTAATGTCCCACATCCCTATGGAACATACAATACTTCTTCACATCCCTCGGTCTTGCCTTCATGGGAATCGGCCTTGACCAATCTTCTCTATTCTGGTTCACTGAGTAGATTGCTGCCCTTGGTGTATTCAGGGGAGTGTAATTTCACTTTGTACATCATTAAGAGATCTTTGACTGGCTTACAGTCAAATTGGGTTCCGTGATCAAAAACCATTGCCATCGGCAACCCAAATCTTGTAAAGATATTCTTCCATATAAACTTCTTCACCTCTGGTGCCGTTATCTTCGCTACTGGTTCTGCCTCAATCCATTTTGTGAAATAATCTATCCCCACTATCAGAAATTTTCTTCCACCCGTGGCCGATGGGAATGGGCCAACTATATCCATCCCCCATTGCATAAAAGGGATTGGATTCAACATCGGTGTCAGATCATTAGGAGGCAAGTTAATAACTGGGGCAAACTTTTGGCATTTCTCACATCTTTTAACATAAGCCACTGCATCTGCATTCATCGTCGGCCAGTAATACCCCCTTCTCATCGCTTCTCTGGATAAGGCTCTTGCTCCGAGATGATTACCACAACTACCCTCATGCAACTCTTCTATCAATCTTGCTGACTCAAAGTCCGTTATACACCTCTGTAACGGCAGTAAAAATCCCCTTTTGTATAACTGACCTTGATACATGACAAACCATACACTATCTTTTCTTAATTTTTTCAACTCCCCCTTATCCGTCGGCACTGCACCATGAACGAGATATGCCAATATTTTATCATACCACTGGTTCCCGATGTCTGTACATAGCACCTCTGCCGACATCTCGTCTACGCTTCTCTGCTTTAAAACTTCCACCATAACCGTCCTTTCTAAGTCATTAAAACTCGAACTTGCCAATCTTGCCAACGCATCTGCTTGAGTATTTTTCAGTCTTGGAACCAGTTTTATCTCAAAATATTGCAATTGCGCTGCTAACTGTTTCATCTTCTCCAAATACTTCACCATTGCCGGCTCTCGAGTTTCATACTCTCCACTATATTGACTTGATACCAGCTGGGAATCAGTTGTCAAAACCAACCGTTTTGCTTCTACTGCTATCGACAACTGCATTCCGGCTATTGCAGCTTCGTACTCGGCTTCATTATTTGTTGCCTTGAATTTAAACTTCATGGCATACTCAAACATTTTCCCGTCTGGAGCCGTTATCACAATTCCAGCCCCTGCTGCCGTTGTTGTAGCTGAACCATCAACTGATACCTGCCATGTGCCCAATTCTTCTTCTTCATCGGTGTATGTGGTCTCAACAATGAAATCCGACAAAGCTTGAGCCTTAATTGACGTTCTAGGCCTGTAGCTTATTTCATATTTCGATAACTCAACTACCCATGTCAGTAATCTGCCAGATGTATCCATTTTGTGCAATGATTTCTCCAAAGGGTGATTGGTTAACACCTCTATCGGATGTGCATCAAAATAAGGTCTCAACTTTCTAGCCGCCACCACTACTGCTAACGCCATCTTTTCTATCACTAGATATCTGTGTTCTGCCGCATTAAGTACATGACTGACAAAGTATATCGGCTTCTGCTGCTTCTTCCTTTCCACCAGCAAAACGGCTGCTACCGTTTTTGGCGATGCCGAAATATACAACTGCAACACCTCTCCCTTCTCGGGCCTGGCAATCGTGGGAAGAGATCTGAGATGATTCCTTACTACTTCCAGAACATCACTTTGTTCCTTTCCCCACTCGAATGCCTTGTTCTTTCTTAGCACCATGAAAAATGGAAGCGCCTTGTCAGCTGACTTGCTGATAAATCTAGTCAATCCTGCCATCCCACCAGTCAATCTCTGTATATCACGAATAGTTTTTGGTTGTTTCATTTGGAGTACCGCATTCACCACCTTATCTGGATTTGCATCTATTCCCCGTTCACTGACCATAAAGCCCAAAAATTTCCCTGATCTGACCCAAAACACACACTTTTCCGGATTCAACTTCATCTGATATCTCCTTAACGTCTCAAATGTTTCCTTCAGATCCGCTATATGGTCCTCTTTCTCCTTACTCTTTACTATCGTATCATCCACATACACCTCAACATTCCGGCCTTTCTGCTTCTCAAATATCTTGTCTACCAACTTTTGATACGTTGCCCCTGCATTTTTCAACCCAAACGACATTGCCTTATAACAGTACACACCGGCATCTGTTATAAAAGCTGTTTTATTCCTATCAGCCTTATGCATGCTGACTTGATGATAGCCCGAAAATGCATCCAGGAAACTGAGCATAGCATGACCAGAGGTTGAGTCTACTAGCCTATCTATCCGGGGTAATGGGTAGCAATCCTTAGGGCAAGCCTTATTCAGATTTGTAAAATCTACACACATTCGCCACTTCCCTGTCGGCTTTCTCACCATCACCACATTTGCCAACCATTCTGGATACGTGCAAGGCTCAATGAACTCTGCCGCTAAAAGCTTATTTACCTCAGCCTGAATTGCTTCTATCTTTTCAGTTGAGAAATTGCGCTTCTTTTGCCTTATCGGTCTGAACTTTCTATCAACATTCAATTTATGCTCCATCACCTCTGGATGTATTCCTGGCATCTCACTTGCTGAAAACGCAAAGACATCTGCATTCTCACGCAACAGGCTTATCAGATGACACCTTGTATCTATATCCATATCAGCCCCAACCTTCACTGTTCTACTCGGATCACCCGGTTGCAACTCAACCTGGATAGTTTCTCCCCCCGGTAACGGCCTTGGAGTCTCCTCGGGCCTGGTATCAAAGTTTTTCATAGCCAAGTCTTGAACTGTTGGCTCACCTTCTTTCATCGGGTTGCATGGTATCGGAGCACTGCCAATTGGGTTCTTTAAAGCTGTCACATAACAAGCTTTTGACATCACCTGACCTCCATACACCTTTTCCACAGCTCCTAAATTCGACACATAAGCTATTGCCAAATGATAAGTTGATACAACTGCCTGCATATCATGTATTATCGGCCTGCCGATAATTGCATTGTAGGCGGACTGGTAACACATCTCTTGCCTGTGGCCCATCACCCAGCCTAACTGGTAACATTATGCTTCCTTCTGGCCTTACAGTTGACCCATTGAACCCGATTACAGGATATGATACCGGCTTCAGGTATTGCCTACCTATATTCATCTCATTAAAAGCTTGCACAAACAACACATTTGCTGAACTGCCTCCGTCCACCAGCACTCTTTTGATGTCAGCCCCGTTTATTTTAGTTATCAAAACCAACGGGTCATCATGTGGGAACACTACACCCCTTGCATCTTCTTCTGTGAACACCACCTCAGGTATCGCAGCTGGCCGAGGATGATTGTCCACATCCAGGGCACAGACTAGATGACGGTGCTCAGCCAAATGCTTCTTTGCTCCACTAATCGTTCCTCCATGAATCGGCCCCCCCGTTATCACATCTACCCTTCCAGTAGATAACAGCGGTATTCCTACATCCCCTTGTCGGACTATTCCCCCTTGCGCCCTTTCAGGCCGTGCTTCCATCCGTTGCCTCTCAACTGTTTGTGCCGGTTGTTGATTCCTGCCTGTGTTCACCGGTATTGTGTCAAATGCCCTTTTCTGATCAGCTCCTCAATGTTATCCTTCAACTGCGTACACTCCTCTGTGTAATGTCCCACATCCCTATGGAACATACAATACTTCTTCACATCCCTCGGTCTTGCCTTCATGGGAATCGGCCTTGACCAATCTTCTCTATTCTGGTTCACTGAGTAGATTGCTGCCCTTGGTGTATTCAGGGGAGTGTAAGTGCTGTATCTCATTGGCAGCCTTGTTGTTCTTGAATCTTGCCGACTTCCTCCTCCCCTTCCTAGGGCAGGAGCTCTCGGCCTACCTCCTCCAGATGATGTCCCTTCATGCTGACTTTGCCCTCTTCCGGCAACGACATGCCTACTACTTGTCTTCATCAACTCTTCACTCTTAATATAATCATAAGCCTTGCTAAACGCCGCTGCTAATGTCGGCAGATTTTTCCTTGTGAGGTAACGCTTGAAATCAGAATCAACCAAGCCATTCATCAAAGCCATTACAGCTATTTCTTGTTGCAAATTCGGAATTGTGTTTGCCTCATTGTTAAATCGCCTAATGTAATCCCTCAAGGATTCATCCGGTTTCTGCTCTACGGCCATCAATTCTCCAGAGGTTCTCTGCCTCACACTATTGCTGACATACTGACCCACAAACATCTCGGTCAATCTTTCAAAACTATCTACTGACCCAACTTCAAGGTTGTTGAACCAATCGGCTGCGGCCCCAATCAAAGTAGTCGGAAAGACCTTACACCAGACTGCATCTGAGTTGGTATACAACATCATGTGCCCCTCATAGGACGTTATAAATCTTGCCGGATCCCCTTTTCCATCATACCTACAAGTCGGCATTTTCACCTTTTCCATCGGCTGTTCCAAAATATGCTGGGCAAAAGGAGATGCCCTTAATTGCACCACTGTTCGCACTGCCTGCCCATCTACTTGCGAACTTCTCTGCTGTTGGGTTCTCGTACTTACGATGTGACTTGAGGATTGTTCAACCCGCCGTGACATTGTGTGCGATCTTATTGGCGACTCATATCGGGATCTCCTAGGCGAGTTCATCAACTGATTATGTTGCTCTTCCTGGTTACGGTGCGGTGTTCCTCTATCGGCCTGAGCGGCCCCCCTTTCAGCCTGTGCCGCCTCAGCCTCCTTTCTCTTCCTACTCATTGCACTCATCACCCTTGCTGCTGTCTCCAATTCATCTGGTGTGAATGCCGCCATGGGATCCTCTGCCTCCCCTCCACCTGTAGGGGAGGTTATCGGCATGTGAAACTGGTTACCCTCTAAGGTATGGGTTTCATCCACTATCTCCACCTGAGGCTGTTCTACTGATTGATTTACTACTTTTCTTGTCACTGGTGTTTCATTGTTTCCGGCCATGATTGTTATTGTTATATTTATATTTTTTTTTCTGTGTGTGAGGTTCTTAGGCGATAGAAGTGATCAAAGCACCCTTCTTCTAGCGCCAAACTGTTTCTGTCTGGATTTGATTCCCCAAGAACTCGGACTTGAGATCCTGATACTCCTATCGGCAAGCTGAGAACCTACACAATGAGAAGAAGTTAGCTAACCCCGGGGTGATCCGGGGATAACCACTCCGATGATAAAGTCAGAAAGTGTTTGAGAAGATAAGTATGAGAGAAAAAGTAGAGAGAGAGAGAGTTATTAATGTCCTCATTAATGAGGTCTTACCTACTATTTATAATGATCCAACTTGACAGGTGGCTCTCATCCATGCAAAGCCTCCTGCGCCAAGTGTCAAGCTTCTGCTGCCACGTGCCGAATTCCGACAGGCCGATATGTCTGCTTTCTGGTTCATATCGGCGCCTTTTCACAATTACTCAGGGTTTGGTCACGTGCTTCTACAAGATATCGGTCCTGCCTAGATATCATCCCATACAAAATTTTCATATTATCGTATGATTATGCTGTCTGAAAATGATTGTTACGTTGTATGATTAAAAGATAGATTAGTGCATGACTAAAATACCCTCATGCATATTTATATGGAAGTTGTCTTTGCTACTTTCTTATTCTTTATTTTCCATCTGTTAATTGCACTTATAAGTAGATACAAACACGATTATGAAAGACATTATTGAGTTGTTGACTTTGTTTCGGAATGTAAGTTTCCTCTGTTTTTGAAAGTTTGACACAATTGTCATATACTCGTTTTTTTGTTAGAAAGCTAACCTTTTTTCTCAGAAAGCTAAGTAATATGTAAAAAGTTGGGTGAGTGTAATAGATAAATTAATTAGTAGAGGTATAAGTAATATGGGGATTACTTGTTGAAACATCTTTAACCCAAAAGTGAGTCATACTTGCATTGTTGAGGCATCTTTAACCCAAGAAAGTGAGTAAATTACAAATGAACCTGATGTAAACAAAAAGTTTACACATCGTTCTTAATTCTTTATGATGTTTGTTAATGTGCCATTTCAATTATCAATACATTGCCTAAGATTAGCTTTAATTAACAAGAATAATCAAAATAGTAAAATGAGTTGGTACATGAAAATATTACATTGAGATATATCAACAAAATCCAACATAAGTATATATTTCTTAAGCATAATCTTAATCATAACAAAAAGTCAAAATAATAGTAACTTATTTGAATTATGTCAAAATCAATGCATGTCAACTAATTAGATTGGTTGAATTATCAATTATGTATTGTTGTACTACTTATCATTTAAGTGGAATAGAATCTAAAGAATATGAAGCAATGCAAGCAGTAAATGGTTGGTGAAATTTAGACTAAACCAAAATTACAAAAAATCAATTACTCAAATTATATGTAGGGCTTTTTCTATTGTTAAGGATTCTTTCCTATTTTTTTTTTAGGTAACAAGAACGATCGGACATAGTTGAAATCTTTAAAAGGTCAACCTAATCAGTATTAGCGATTAGGTCCATTAATTTTAGTGTAGGGAGAAAGATAAGGGTATTCCCACCCCAAAATTCATTCTTTAATGTTTGTTTGTTTGTTTGTTTTTCCTTTAATGTTTGTTAGTTATTGCACCTTTTGCTTTAAAGTATTCTACGTAATATTTTGTTACATTTCTTTTTCCACCTATTTCCTCTTTTATGCCTCACAAATTAAATAAATTGACATGCAACATTTTCTTGTATCTTTCCTGTATTAAAGATATGAAAAAAAAACCCTTTATCCTCTAAAGTTATGTTACTGTAAGTAAGTATACTTTTTTTTTTTGAGGGAAACAATAAGTTATATACTTGTAATTTGAAGTTTTTTGAAAGAATGTACAATATATAATTTATACCTTAATAATCCTCATATCATCTAATTAAGTTTTACTAGATGAAGCCCGTGCGATGCACAGTTTACTTGATTTTTTTATAAAAATATGTTTGTTTTTTTGTAGTTATGTGCTAAAATTTGTTATATGTTTAGATAAAATTCCTACTATCAAAAGATCATATTTTATATACTTGTATAATTAATTTAAACTTAAAAATCTCATTCGTCAATTTTGCTTACGTGGTATTTGAATTATTTAATTCTAAAAGAAATTAATAATCTCTTATTTAATTGACTAACACTAAAATTTATTATCTTACTTGGCGCGCTAAAAAAATTAGATCCTACGTGGTTCTCAAAAAACTCGGAAAAAAACTCTCCTTTATATATATATATATATATATATATATATATATATATGTATATATACATAATTAAATTCTATAACATTAGGCTAAGGGTCTGTACTCATTGACTGAACTCAATTGAACTGAATTGAACTGAACTGAGTTGAACTGAACTGAACTGAATATTTTATAAGAGAAATAAATTAGGAGCTGAACTGAAGTGAACTGAACTGAACTGAAATGAACTGAACTGAACTAAGCTGAACTGAATTGAACTGAATTTCAATGTAAGAGAACAGGCCCTAAGCCGGCCTCTTTAACGTAAGAGAACAGGCCCTAAGCCGGCCTCTTTATTAATTTCCTTCACAACCAATAAAAAAGTTAGGGCCTTCACTCAATTTTTCTACACATCTAATTTTCAATAACAAAATGATAAAAACCTATATAAATTTCACACTATTCTGATAAAATAAATTGATAACTAAACAACTTATTACTTTTTTTTTTTTTGACGGGAACTTATTACTTAAACTATGTCTTATAACAATTATAACCATCAACTAATAAGTAAATAAGTACGCAACCATTAGTTTATTTAGCTTGTAAAGAAGATAGTACTTGTATATTGTATGCATCATGCATAATGAATTGATTATGATGAATGATATTGATCATCAATTAGTCATCATATACATACTTAAGACTATTATCATTATTATATATTGTATATATATATATATTCCTTGAATCATAGTACAACGATTTAAGAAATGTACGGATGACATTAATTTAGTTGATTAAGATAAGAAGACTTTACATACTTATCAATTAACATAAACTTTTAAATAATCATATGTGATATGTACAATAAATATTGCATATCCGTTATACAGTTACCCTAAAATGAGCAAAAGTTACCCTAATATAAATAAAGGTTACTCTGACATAAATAAAAGTGACGAATTATTTATACTTTAATTTATTGATAAAAGTTACCTAAAAATTTGTAAAGTGATCCTAAATTTGATAAAAATGACCCCCAATTACTGTATATCGGATGTATACAAAAATTACTCTGGAATTTAAAATATATGCACTCTACATCATTTTTCCTACACTTTTATTCAAACTTTGTAAGATAGATAAGTGGATAACATATATGTAGGTAGAGTATAAATTTGGAGTAGTAAAAATGTATACGGATGACTACACTTTTATTCAAAATTTGTAAGATAGAGTATATATTTTACATGTCTTAACATCTATATATATATTTATATATTTCGAAACCAATCTGAACATCTATATATACTTAATATTTTATATGTTTTGTAGTAGTATGTTTTGGAGCAGTAAAAATAGTACTCCGTAGTCAAATTAAACTCAATATTAAAATTAAAATGCAAAAGAAATTATTAACAAAGATCTAAATTTATTAGTCAATGAATAATTGTCACAAAATACAGAAAACATACTGACCATTAAAACCATCCAAGGAACGCATCCCTTTATAATGTTCTAAATTTTTACTCGTATGTTCTAAATTTTAAACTAGATGTTCTAAATTTTAATATACGTGTTCTAAATCTTAAATGAGTTAAATCAGATGTTTTGAATCATTACTCACATGTTCTAAATCTTAAATTATTTGTTCTAAATTTTAACTTTATACTTCGTATGTTCTAAATTTTTTAATCATATGTTCTGAAGTATTACTAGTATGTTCCAAACTTTTACTCACATGTTCTAAATGTTACTCATATGTTTTAAATTTGAAATCTGATGTTCTTAATTTTTATTCACATGTTCTAAATCTTAAATCAGATGTTCTAAAATTTATTCAAATTTTCTAAATTTCAAATCAAGCTTTTCAAATTTTTAATCACGCATTGTAAATCCAAAATCAAATGTTCTAAATTATTACTCACGTAGAAGTTCTAAATTATTACTCACGTGTTCAAAATTTTAAATCATGTGTTCTGAAATTTTATGATATGTTCTAAATTCTTACTCATATGTTCTAAATTTTTACTCACATGTTCTAAATTTAATATATATATATATATATATATATATATATATATATATATATATATACTACATCAATTTTCGATCAGTTTGTAGATAGCTTGATGTTTGATGCTATAGCCTTTAATTAATACTTTTCCCGTTTTTATTTAATTGACGCATTCAATTTAAGCACACATATTAAGGAAAGGAGAGAGATGAGAGAGAATGATAAAGCAAATGGAGCTAGTACACTAAAAAAATCAAGCTAAGTAGAAAATTTACCCAAAAGGAAAATTTTAAGCACACATATTAAGAAGAGGAGAGAGACGTCAGAGAGTGATAAAGCAAATAGAGTACACTAAAAAAAACAAGGAGGAAAGTTTACCCAAAAGAGACGGGAAACGTATCAACTAAAAACAAACTTGCTAAAAAGAAATACGTGTCAACTAAAAAAAATGATGGAGGTTAGTATATTTGTCTGTTTTATGTTAAAAAAAATGAATAATTCTCACATTATATTAATTATCAATATATACCTATACTAAAGGCGAAACCAGAAATGACACTTGTCATAACCTGGTTAAAAATTTTCCCTCCAAAAGTTCTTTTTTTTTTTTTTTCAAAGCTTTTTAGAGAAGTATTTAATGTAGTACTTACTTTACAATAATATTTCTTTTCTATTTGGCAAGTATATTCATTTTTACACATTCAACAAAGATTTATATATTTATTTATTTTATGACGGAAACAAAGTCATATAAAGTCATATAATACAATAATGTAATATTATCTATAACTTTGTAATGTAATCCATGATTATTTTTATTAGTCGTGCATGCATTTCTTCCTCTGTTTTCTTTAAAGATTCAAAAAAATTGTAATTACCGAACTTTCATCCTATTTTAGAGTTTGATATTATTTTTTATAGTAAAATAATTGTATTAAACTAATAATAAATATTGAAATTACCGTGCACGGGATCTAACCTAGTTATAAATAATTACGAGTATTTTTTATCGTATTCAATTGCAACTTTGCTCCATTTCCTAAATTTAGAAGTCCTATGGACGGAGAGAGTGACATATTCTAGCGTGATTGTGATTTCAAAGTCCCAGAGAAGCACAAAACCTTATATATACACGAAGTATTGAATGTCTAAAGATCATATTTAATACATCAAACTTTTCCTACATAGTCTTTTAGCAATCAAATTAAAGCAACAATGCTAAACATAACAGCCATCAAAACTGCCTCTGATGGCATTTTGCAAGGTGATAACGCCCTTCAAACTGCCTTTCCCTTACTCATTATACAAACCACGTTAATCCTCGTTGTAACCCGCCTTCTCGCCTTCGCCTTCAAGCCTCTCCGTCAACCCAAAGTCATTGCTGAAATTGTGGTATGTACTCGGAATAAATCATACAATGCCTCAAATGATTATCTATTAAGATTCATATGTTTGTTGTATAAAATGTTTTTAATTATTTTATTTTTGTTTAATAATGATTTATTTAACATTAAATAGGGAGGTATATTGCTGGGACCATCAGCATTTGGTAGGAACCAACAATACATGGATAAAATCTTTCCAAAATGGAGCACACCAATTTTAGAATCAGTTGCTAGCATTGGTCTTCTTTTCTTCCTATTCCTAGTAGGCCTTGAGTTGGACCTAGGCTCTATTCGCCGTAGCGGCCGTGAGGCCTTCACCATTGCTCTAGCCGGAATAAGCCTACCGTTTATCGGTGGTGCGGCGGTAGCTGTTATACTCCGCCGCACCATCGAAGGAGCTGACCGAGCTGGTTATGGTCCGTTCCTTGTGTTCATGGGAGTTTCACTCTCTATCACCGCCTTTCCAGTGTTAGCCCGTATTTTGGCTGAACTCAAACTCTTGACAACCAAGGTAGGGGAAACAGCTATGGCAGCGGCAGCTTTTAACGATGTAGCTGCATGGATCCTCCTTGCTCTTGCTGTTGCTCTAGCAGGCAACGGCGAGGCAGGTGGCCATAAAAGCAGCCCGTTGGTCTCGTTGTGGGTGTTGCTAGCCGGGGTTGGGTTCGTAGCATTTATGTTCTTGGCTATTAAGCCACTAATGGCCTGGATGGTCCGACGTTGCTCCGCAGAGCAGGGTGTGGTGGACGAGCTTTATATCACTATAACCCTAGCCGGTGTACTCGTGGCCGGGTTTATGACCGACTTTATAGGCATTCATTCCATATTTGGAGCATTCATTTTCGGTTTGATTATCCCTAAAGAAGGTGATTTTGCCGAGAAACTACTAGAGAGAATTGAGGATTTTGTTTCAGGCTTATTGTTGCCACTATATTTTGCCTCTAGCGGTCTAAAGACCGACGTCACAAAGATCCAAGGGGCCGTCGCGTGGGGGTTACTCGTGTTGGTGATCGCGGTCGCGTGCTTCGGCAAGATTTTTGGGACCTTCGTGGTGGCTAAGTTTTGTAAAATGAAGGCTAGGGATGCGTTAGTCCTTGGTGTGTTGATGAACACAAAAGGTCTGGTGGAGCTCATTGTCCTCAATATCGGGAAAGAAAAAAAGGTTAGTTTGTACCTTACTCTACTAATTTAATACTACATCCGTTACATATTATTTGCAACGATTAGACACTTTCCCTCTCTACTTTATGTCAAATCGCTGCAAATAATATGTAACGGAGGTAGTATATTGTTTATTATTGCAATTTTAGTACAGTAGTGTTTAATCAATTTTCTTTAATTTGCACGTTCAATTGAGTTTATGTTTGCATGCCATGATGCCAACCTAATTAAGCTTAGAAATTACTCCGTAGAATGTTCATAAATGTTAGCATTTTATTATTTCCCACCTTCATTAATTTATAAGTTAAGCTAATAAAATGGACAACAGGAAATATTATAGAAATTATTACTTCAATTTGGTATCTTTGCTCACATGTATGATGTATATAGTTGAGTAAGCAATGCTAATAATAAGGTTGTATTCTAGCAACTTGCTTGAGAATTACTGTACTCATCTAATGGGTGACAAAACCAGCATGATATTGATCACTTTTATATCCAATGTAACATATAATACCTCTGTTTTATACGTAGTATAAGTTTAAAATTATGGAACCATAAACCAAATTTGCGTCAACTACTAAGCTAGGAACATTTTGATTGACTTTTAATAATTATCTCTATTACACATGATACGTTGATGACTAATTCCAATAATTTTTATTTAACAAAAATTATACTAGCTAGTATGTGTGATTATTTTACATTCATCTTGATTTATAATATACTTTGTATTTTTATATTTACTACTTGTAATTGTTAATAATACGGAGTAGTATATAAGTGTTTAAAATAATGCATTAATTAGCGTAAAAGTGTATTAATTACAAAAAAAAAATTTCAAATTTTGCTAAGAATATTTACTATATATGTAGTTATGTACATTATATCTATAATATATAATAAAAGGCGTTCCTAAAAACGTCGATGTGCCACGTATTTTCTTTTTTGTTGCACCACGTCACCTTCCCAATATAAGGATAAGGAAAAGCGAACCCTCAACCCCCTATAACAAAGATAACAATTTCGCCAAATTATCAAGTATGTTAAATTATTAATATGTACAAAATACTTTGTCCGTTAACTATTATTTGCAACAAAGGGAGTGTTTGCGGATTCCTAGGCAAAATTTGTTTGTGAGTGTAAAATGGAGAGAGAAAAAGTTGGGTGCATGTGCCGAGGAGAGGGATAGAGAGAAATGATAACCTAAAAAGGAAAAAAAAACATTTGTTGCACATAATAGTTAGCATCCATTTATAGTATATGATGCAAAAATAGTTAACGGATGAAGTATATAAGTGCAAACCGCGAAGTTCAATTAAAATAAAATATACTATAAAAAAAACAATATAGTTTGACAACGACAATTACAATTTTAAAAAGCCTTTAATAAAATTTTATCGATTACACGATTACAACAATAGCAATGCGGTGCAACGCGCGAGCTACTCACTAGTTTCTTTTCGTAAGATAGTTATTGCTTTGTCCTTTTCAAAAGATTATATTATGCCATTTGGCTAAAAATAAACCATTTTTGAATCCAACTTATAATCTTGCTCGCTGAGAATTTCTTTCGAAAAAAAAAATATATATATTAAAATAAAAAAATAAAAAACTTATAATCTTTCACATTTTTTCATATTTGGACCTTATTAGAAATTGAAATATATGTATGATAGGATAGTATTAGAGAATCGTTGCTTAGATTATTTTAAAGTTTAGACTGTTAAATAAGTAATTCAAGTACTTCATAATTACAACTTTGAATTGGTAAACATTACATGTTTGATAAATAAATTAACGACAAGCTAGCAAATTATTGAGTGCCATTTAAACTAGAAGATGTGGATACAATTTACGATGACGGAAAACATCCTAACTTTTTCACGAGTTAATATTTGACACGTAATGAATCATAAGCTCAAAAGATCCTTATGATCTTCACTTTAAATTAAAATAGTTTGTTTCTTTTATTAATGGCTTACGTTAACGTTGTATTTTTCATTGACATTGTCCTCTAACGTTTTAACGTTCATAGATCAATTTTTAATCCTAATATTAGTAAGAATAATCTTGAAAGTTGCTATCTTATTAGTCTGATGCAGCCACTGGCGTCTTATAATACATCCAATAATTGATGCAAATAACATTAACAATGATAATCTAATGACTTAGCAATTTGCAATAAATAATAGGTTAAGAATCCTAGTTTAAGCATCCAAGTTGAACTATTTAAAAATTGTTTAGTACATTTCCTCATTTCCAAGTAATAAGCAACTATTTATTTATTTATCTACATAATGGCCGGTTATGTCACATTGTAGACTTGTACATGTACTTTCTATTAATAGAAATATCAAAGGATGATTTTAAAATATTCAAAGTCAAACTTAATAATCTAATGTGATATTTAATTTCATTGTGAAGCTAAGGGATCTGAGTATGTATATGGTTGGTTAAATACTATAGATTCAATGTAGTATTATTTGCCTAGAAGTGGAGTTCACAACACTAACAAATCTTCCTTGTGATTTGACACCCCAGAGGAGTGATGTTGTGATTATGGCTTGACAAGTGTTTAAATTTTAGCCAAATGGAGGAAGTATTATAAACTAAATTACATTAAGTATAATAGTGACATATATATACATGGTTAAATGTCTTAGCTTTAACCATGTAGTCAACTCTCAATTCAAACAATAATTAATTACTTCCTTCTTAACATAGATTTTCTCATAATGTATAAATTTTGAGATGAATTGCATAATGTTATACTTATGATTAAAATTGAATATAGTAAACAAAGGTAGAAAGTATTAATTTTCAGTACAAAGTAAGGGCCTGTTCACATTTACTGAACTGAACTGAACTGAACTCATTGGAGCTGAACTGAAATTAAATAAATGTGAACAGACCCTAATACATTAGGTAAGAAGTAACGTTCATATTTAGAATAACTATAGAAGAATAGAAGAATGAAAATTCTTACATAACCAATACTAAACATGGTACATCAATTATAAAATGATGTTGTTGTTGTTGTTTATTTATTTATTTTTTTTCATGGTGAAACTTATACATATAACATAAGTAACATCTATTATCATTCAAATTTACTTTAAGATCATACTCTAATAAGATCATACTCTAATAATAAGACATTTTTTTCTCTCATTTTTGTAGGTTTTTTGCTACTATTACCAGCTATTATAAATCATACTCTAATAATATGACAATTTTTTCTCTCTTTTTTTTTTCTTTAATTTTTATTTTTAGTTTATTATTTTTTTTTTATGCTATTATTACCAACTAATAATTACTCCATTTATTTATTTTTTTCCTGTGACTTCAGGTTCTCAATGATGAGATGTTTGCAATTTTAGTTCTAATGGCACTCTTCACAACCTTTATAACAACACCAATAGTAATGGCAATATTCAAGCCAGACAGTTTCGGAACCCAAAAGAGGAAGCTTCAACCTGATGCCTCTGTACACATGGACTCTAGCACTACACCGGCAACCTCGGCTTTGAAAGAACAGTTCAGAGTCTTGGCCTGCGCTCATGGTCCAGGGAACGTATCCGGCCTCATCAACCTCATCGAATCAACCCGAAGCACGGCCTCAAAGAACAATCTTAAACTCTACATTATGCACCTTATAGAGCTCACTGAACGTTCCTCTTCGATTCTCATGGTCCACCGCCTTCGTCGTAATGGTTTCCCATTCATTGACCCAACTCGACGTCGTAGTCAAGTTGAGGTACATGACCGTGTTGCTTCGGCTTTTGAGACCTACGCTCAGTTAGGCCGGGTTATGGTTCGCCCTGTGACAAATATATCAGCCATTTCGACGATGCACGAAGATATTCGCCATGTAGCAGAAGGAAAGAGAGTGATGATGATCATAATGCCGTTTCATAAGATGTGGAGGAAGGATGAAGAAAGTGGAGAGATGAAATTGGTGGAGAATTTAGGGCATGGGTGGAGAGGTGTTAACCAAAGGTTGCTGAAGAATGCTCCTTGCACGGTTTCGGTTTTCGTGGACCGGGGTTTTGGGGCGGGTCGTGGAGTTCAGGATGATTCAACATCGCAAAGGCAGCTTAGAGTTTGTGTTATATTCTTTGGAGGGGCTGATGATCGAGAGGCTTTGGAGCTTGGGGCTAGAATGATGGACCATCCTGAAATTCGAGTTACGATTATAAGGTTTGTTGAGAGCCAAGAAATGGATGCTAGCAATGTCAAGCTAATGCCATCCCCTGAAAAGTGTAGTGATAGTAATTATACATTCTCTGTTGCTGCCATGAATCGAACCGAAGAGATGGTGAGCTTCCTAATCTCTTTTGTTACCGTTTTTTGTTTTCAATTTTCAGCTCTTTTGAAACTAACTTCAAGCAGAACTATGTTGGAGTCAAACAGTTTTCACTTTTCAGCTATCAGATTTTGAAAGTAACATGATCAGTACAAGCATAACTAATTTATGTTTAAAATACAAGTAAAACACTAAGTTTCATATGTGTGTGTTAGGTTATTAAATTAAAGGATCTCTCAATCAGGCAGGGTTTACTCGATCGATCAGGGGTTACTTGATTAAGGGTTACTCGATCAGTCAGGGTTTTGGTGTGTGTTAGTTGGCCACAACGCATGACTAGCCCTCACATAAAACGCCCTATATATAAAATTATATGATTTGAAAACATAAACCAAAAATGGGAAACTAGCAATGATATTGAACGGATAAGTTCATTTAAATATTTTGACAGTTTTGATTATGTGATGTAGGCACTCGATGAGACAATGGTGGAAAATTTCCGCAACAAATGGGGTGAAACAATGGAATTTATACAAAAACAAGCTACCAACATAGAGGAAGCAGTGTTGACTAGGGATGTCAATGGGGCGGGGCGGGGCGGATGTTGGCCTTCCCATCCCCATCCCCACCTAATATTTTCATCCCCATCCCCATCCCCATCCCCACGGCGGGTCCAATTTTCATCCCCATCCCCGCCCCACCGGGTACAACTCCAAAACCATCCCCGCCCCACCCCCCACTTGGATATCCATCCCCACCTTATCCCCACCAAAGACCCGCCTAATCCCCACCCAAGATCCACCTAATCTCCGTATCTCAAATAAAAAATCTTACATAATTAATACGAATTATAAAATAAAACATTCTACACACATTTTTGTGTTATAATATAAGTGTCATACAAAGTAGATTAATATTGTACTAGTATTTCAAGTAATTATTTATAATAGTATAAAAGTATGTAATTTTGCTTTAAAAGATATATAGTTGTGGGTATGAGGTGGGGATGGGGCGGGTATGAAGTGGGGCGGGTGGGGCGGGGCGGGGATGGGGCGGGTACAACTTAAAATCCACCCCCGCCCCATCACCCATGGCGGGTATGGTTTTTATCCCCATCCCCGCCCCACCACCCGCCAAACCGAGACCCATCCCCGCCCCACTGGGGCGGGGATGGGGCGGGTCTCCTACTTGACCCGCCCCACTGACATCCCTAGTGTTGACACTAGGTCGGAGTGGTGAGTACGACCTTATAGTTGTAGGCAAAGGTCGTTTTCCTTCGACAATGGTGGCTGAATTAGCAGACCGCCAAGCGGAGCATGCCGAGTTAGGGCCTATAGGGGACATCTTATCATCAACTAACAATGGCATTGTGTCATCTGTGTTGGTAATCCAACAACATGCTTCGGCACATGTAGAAGAGATGCCTGTTGATAAAGTAATTGATGGTGATGCTAATGACCAAGATGCTGCTAACCAAGTTTGATGATCTTTTTGCACAAAGTCTTCACTCTACAACATGGTAAATAGATTTTGTAATACGGTTAAGTGTTGTACTGTGCATTGTACAAAATATGTGTTTGTTCACTTCATGTATTTTTAAATATAATAATTATAATAGTTCCTCTGTTTTTTTTTTTAGTTGACACCTTTCTATTATCATTCTTGCCAACACATGTTTTTAACACTTAATGACTTTAATTATGAACATTATAAAATTACAAAAAGTGGATATAATAAAATATACATAAAGATGATCCAAACAAGATCTCACATGATTATATTTTATCGTATCTATAAATCACAAAAGCGAGTCAAAGTGTAGTATGTGAATAGTGTAAAAGTCAAATGGTAAAAAACGGAAGAAGTATGAAATATACTATGTTGCAATGGGAAGTTATTTCCCAAATGAATTTGTAATACATGAGAATTTAATTACTACATGAAATTCCTAGGAATTAGCTTAAAGTTGTTTGGTTGATACTTGGGAATTTTAACTTCCTAGGATTTTGCTTCCCATATCTTGTTTGGTTCACTTGCTACATTTCCCATGTATTTTAACAACCTTAACTACCTTTTATCAAAGTTATAATACATTCCTTTTTTTTTTGAAACTTGCCACAAACAATGAACTCTTAATTTTTTCTTTAACAAGAGTTTAACTACCTTTTTTTTTATTTTTTATTATTATTATTTTTTTTTTATTTTTTTTTTACATTCATTCATGGCAGTTTCATGCTCCACTAATCTAATCCACTGTATCAAAGCTCAATCATATGGAAACTACATGCTCTACTAGTCCACATAAGCGTAAAAATAAACATCACTTTTTAACTTGCATGCATTAGTATCAAATTAAAAAGATGAGCCATGAAGTATTGTTTCTTCCTTCCTCCCCTTACAAAAGATACACTATACTTTACAAAAGAGTTAATCTCATGAAAGCCATAAAATGTCAGGTTACGAGCATTACAAAAATTTACATTTAACCTTGCTATTTTAAATCACAGTAAGCTGCACAAAATATTATAATAATCGGCAAAGCAACAATAGTTAATTAACCGACACATATATATATTGGTGTCGTATTTTAGTGTATCATCACAAAAAGTAACAATAGTAGTCCTGCTAATTAAGAGACTTGAAGAGCAGCTCATATGATCCTTTTAGCTTAGGTACCAGTCTCTTCTTCATAGTATACTTGCAAAAATACCTTTTAATCGGGAATCAACAAACCTTGGACATAAGCATATTTGTAGTCGTCTAGAAGGCTGAAAAAGAAATCCACTTCTAGAGGATTAAAAGCAATCTTCTTTGAGACCGTAAGTACACCATTTGGAGATAATCCCTATATTTTCATAATTTCACTTGTCACTTTCATTCTTCTCTCTACAAAATTAGATTCATGTTAAAAACAACTAGCAAGACGACCAATATGTACACTTGCACCTTCTATCACGTCACTAATTATTGCAAGCTTGGTCGAAAAGTCTTATAAGGCTTCAATAGTTTATGTCCTTGCTCTCTTTGTCTTGGTAGTAGATCGCGTTGCTGATGGTGGAGTTCCAGTAGTACTATATTCAGAAGTTGGACTAGATTCCTCTTCATTACAATGGACTTCTTGTTCTTCTCCACCTCTCTCTTCTTGCTCAAGGCCATCTCCTCAAGCACATCAAACACACTTTCAGCTTCATTTCCCACTGCTCTGTCTTCGCCAAAAATCTTTCCTAGGTCATCATAAAATGGAAAAGGTTTGTTGTGTAACCCTGCAGCATTCTTATGGCTCTGCCAAGTAGAAAGATATAACAAAGTTCAGTCATCACGTTTTTTTTTTTAATGATATTAGACAAATAATATAGGACAATAGTTTTAATAATTACCTTAATCCATTCATCCCAAACAGTTTGCGAGCATGTGACAAACTTTCCCTCATCATTCCACCCAAATCCACTTGCACTAGGGCTAAGCATTTTAGTATTAGCATCGTATTGCTTTCTCAAAAGCTTAACTCGAGACTCAATATAAGGCTTAGATTTTTTGTCACAACCAAGGAATTTTCCTTTCATAAGAGCTTCAAGCTTAGCATAAGCACCATTTTTAAATTGATTGTTGTCAGTTTTCCGTCCACCAAGATCGACTAGATCATTCAGGGCATTAACAAGTGCACTATCCTCATGTAATGACCATCTCGACAAGTTTCTGGTAGAGTTGCTTCCAACACTTTTCATGAAGCTCTCTTGACTAGTACATTGACTCATTTGAAAGCATGTACTCTCTCTAGGCCAGCACACATATTATAGGAGACATATATACAAAATTTTTGTGATCTTTAAGTATATAATAAGTAATGACATATATAACTTCATAGTTAGCAAGTATGCAAAACTCATTCAAAATAATAAATATCATAAAAACAAAAACAGTAGATATAGATATATATCTATATAATTAATAAAATTGTACACAACATTGACCATGCTCTGGTATGATCATGTCATGGTAAAATTAATAGTAATAGTATTCTTAAAAAAAAAAAAAAAAAAAAAAAAAAAAAAAAAAAAATTCATAATACAAGTTGTACGAGGGAAGATTATTAAAACCAAGACAACTACTTAATCAGCCCTGGATTGCAACCAAGAGGCATACATCTTAGTTGCTAGGTCATGTCTAAATGAATTCCATATTGTGCTAGTCTCCATAACCTCAATACTTTCACCAACATCTTCTTGCATATAATTTCAATCCAATGCTCCATAGGATCGACATTCATATAGGTTCGAATGAAGTTATGTACCAAAACAACCCAAAATAATCCTACATACGACGATACCAAGTTGTGTTTCGTAGAATACCCCACCTCATTTTCAGCAATCCAAAACATCTTTCTATGACATACATTTCTTGCTTGAGAATGCTTCATGTTAAAATACTCTTCAGCACATAGTGGTTGAGCACCATTTTTCCAAACACTCAAATTACTAGATATATCGAGCATCACTATTATGGAGATAATAAATTCGTTCTTTTAGGTCGTCACTGTTTGGTGCTAGATATGACAAATGATCTTTGGGCCAGTTAAATAGTCCAAAGCCCAATAGAATGGATCCTATGAGGTCACACAACAAGGGTATTGGGTTAAACAAGTAAGAGACCCATTATTGGGTTTTGGACTATTTAACTAGCCCAAAAATCATTTGTCATATCTAGCACCAAACAATGACGACCCAATAGAACGAACTTATTATCTCCATAATAGTGATCCTTGATATATCTAATAATTGCACTTATCAAAGACATAATTCCTTCAATCTCCCACTTGTCTTAGACAGGTGTGCAATATTCAAATTCATTAAGTCAATGTGTGTCGATTTTACAATATGATTGCATCTCATGTCGATATCATATTAATCTACAAATCTTTCTTGAATTCTGAGTTAGAATTACAAGACAAATGATTACTTTGTAATCCATTTGAGCACGGCCATGCATTTTCTGAATTCTCCCTCTTCAAGGGGCCAAGACACATTCCTAATTAAATAGGTAGACTCAATCCAATCTTGTGGCAACCAAAGCTCCCACTCAACTTATGAAGTAACCGATAAACACCCTTTATAATCTCCAATTACGGGCAGACGTTTAAGTGTACCACAGTTAAATCAATCATTGAATGGAATCAATGTTCCACTCATGTCAAAGGAATCCACTAATATATCCAGAAGCTCTATACTTAAACTTCAAAGTAGGTCTATAATTCGATCATGCATCATTCATGCATATCCATATGATTGACCGAGCTTCACTACGCTCCTATAGCCCATGAAACTGCGCTATCCAATCAATCTTACATGCTAGTCTATTAATTGAAATCATTTATGTCCACTTTAATGATTTCGAACTAGGGACTTAAATAATATATGAATTTAGTTCACATGTGGGGTTTCATTCACCAAGTCATCAACCTAATGAGCCCATCAATTGATAATTATTTTGGACATTTTATTTAATATCGAAAACCATAATTAAATAAGATTGAAAATTTGTTTCAATTGATAAACATAATTCTGTAAGTTAATGTATTACTTATGTAATATGTTTTCTCAAAACATACACAACTTAAATTACATAATTTGCTTCGATCCAAGAACCTTAGTATGAATCTCATACCTTGGTCATGGAAGGGGTTTTGTAAGTCGAGTTCATGAGACATTCTCATAAACATGATTTTTGCAACTTCTAAATTATATAATAATCTTCATCTCCATACACTAAGAATCTTCCTTCGTCCTTTCGCAAGAAACTTAGGAATTTTCTAATTTGTATTCTAATATTACATTGGATTTCGATTGGAATCTATTATCACTCATTCTAAAACACATTAATCAAATAGACGAGTATAGTCCATGACATGCATGATGCATCCTTTGCAAATTGCATAAGGATCATCACTCAAAACCTTAATTTCATCAACCTTTCTCAAAGTATTGAACCATTAAGCAATGTGCCATGTTACATGGGATTGAAACTCCTTTCAATAATATAATGTTGAACCTTATAAGAATCTTTTCATTATAAGTTTCTTAACTAAGCTCAAACATCATTTCGAGACCTATCTATATAGATCTTGAATCCCAACTGTACTCATCTTCCTCTTCAAGGTTTTTCATACAAAATGCATTGATCATCACTTGACTCTTCGAGCAATAAATAATTCCTCTTTATACTAGACCAGGAAGACTGTATAGCTCCCACTAAACATCTTGTACACACAAGACCTTTTCTTCATTTTATGAGATTAACTCCATGATGCTAACTTCAATCCATTAAAGGATCTTTCATGCATCTAAATATTCTTTCATGAATAATTTCAAGAAAGTGTTTTGAAATCCATCTACCAAATCTCATAAGGTAGAAATCAGTAAAATATCTTTAATAGATCTTTGCAACATGACTAATGTAAAGGTTTCATCGTAATCATAGTCATACTATGAATTTGTTGAATCCTTTAAGAAGTCTTTGCTTTAGTTAGAAAACATTTTTGTTTATTGTCTATTTTGCTTATAATGGGCCTCACCCAATCAGGCAAATTATTCAAGTGTCATACACTTGCTTATAGACTTAGAATCAATTTCTGATTTCCTGGTTTTTAAACCACTTGGAGTCATAATTTTTCAAATCATCTTTATTACTTGCATAATCATCATGTTCGAAAATGAATATTTAGAACTCTTAGTCAATATGAAATCAAATTTCTTTGGCTAAGTTTTACACATGATATTCATCATGTGGGTTTTGATGCAGCAATTGAAACTTATACAACAACCTTTTTTAGTTTTCAATGAGAAACGACAATAGAGGATGTGCACTTGGAATGTACTACCTTCGACACATGGTTATTAATCCCATTTTACACTTAATGAGACCATGTGTTGTCATTTGTAACATGAGGTAAATCATGCTCAAATTGTTGCTTTTATTTGATTGCTTCTCGAATTTCTTCAAGATTTTCAAATTAACTTTTCTTGAACTCTTTCAAGGTTCTCGAACTTTTCGAGATTCTTATACACCCACTTGCCTTTTGAGGAGGCACATTTAGCATAGGGTGAACCAACCATGGTTTGAACCATGTTTGTTTGTTGCTTTTATACTACTCCCACTTGACCTTTTGGAACAATTTTCTATAAGGGCACCTACTTGAGCAACAAACATTTTGTGCTAAGTATGACTTGTGTAGTAATACCCCGTGATCTGTATAGGAATTGAATGTGTATCAAAAGATTTGATGCACCCTTTGTTCCTACTTTGTAGAAAGACTTTATAAGAACTTTTCTTATCCACGTCACATATGAAGCCTCTGCTACATTTTAATTTGACGAATGTAGTTTTGTTTAGTTTTGTAGCTTATCTTCAAAGTATATTCCTTGAACAATGGTTGGAAGATATGTATTATCATCCATTATCAAAATGTATCTCATAAAGGTTGATAGCTCCTTTTCATGAACATTTCATAAGGTTTTCTTTCAGAGTTTGTTGTAAAACGATTTCACAACTCTTCGATGTTTATCAAGGTCTTACCTTAAATTCTCATTATTAGGATCATATCGCAATATTTTGAATGTGTTGCCAAGTACATGTCTTTACTTAAATTTTCACAATTACAATCATATTGTAATGTAATCATTATCTTGTCAAGTTGATACTGAACATTTTGAACTTTTCAAAATTTTCATTCTTATACTTCAACTAAGCACAAGTAGTGATCATATCACAAATGAAGTTTCATTGTCCGTCTCTAGCTTTTTGAACCTTTGGTTTTTCTTACATCGATATGTATTCGACCTCGAGTTGGCATCATCATTTCTTTAAATGGTGACTTTGTCAAATTTCAAATTAAAATGATAATTAAATATATCAATAGATTCATAATCTAATGATATTGAAAGTGCATCCCTTTGGATCTTCCGCAATTTTTATTTTCATTCGAATAAATTGACATATTAGAGACAATTTATATATATAGAAATGGTTTAATTAATTCTATCATATAGAATTTTAAACCTATTTAGCAATTTAAAATATATCATGAGTCAATAAAGCATAGAATAACATTTACTCCATGTTTTTAAATCTTCAATGCTTAGTCATTATTAACATTGATTAGTATTTCGATAATGGCAAGAATAAATAACATTTATTTAATTCTAGTCAATTATTAGGTAAGGTGAAATATAGGTTCCACTTGTAAAGTTGCAACTTTTGCTTCCAGACTTGTAGCATCTACTCGTGAAGTAGCAACATATTGCTTCTAAACTTGTAGATTCATTTCTCTCTTAGCCATAGCTTCTTCCTTTAGTTCAACCACATTGTTTAACGAGTGAACTAAATAAGACATTGTATGTTCAAGAAGTAGCATTATGCTAAATCAATTTCTATAATATAATTCTTATATTGGAACATTTCCATTCTTTTACCTTCCAACAATATGACGTAGTTTCTAATCAATATCTTATGAGGTCACACAACAAGGGTATTGGGTTAAACAAGTAAGACGCCCGGCCATTAATGGGCTTCATGAAGTATGTAACATACCATGAAGAATGTTGGGCTAGAGTAGTTTGATTAGGCTTAGGGGTTTGGGCTTGACATGGGCTCTTATTTAGAGATATGATCTATAAATAAGATCCATGCCTAGGGTTGACATGAGACACAATTAACAGTCAGTGAATTGTGAAACAAGGCAACCAGTGGTTCCCAAACCCTAAACTCCCTTTTCTCTCTCCTCACTCACGGCCCTCCCCTCTCTCCTCACGTCCGTACAGCCGGCGCCTATTGGTGGTGGTTCGTGGTGTTCGTCGTGGTGATTCATGGTTAGTTCGTGTCTCTCTTCTTCGTTGAAGGTTGATTGAAGCGTTCAATCACGACTAACTAGCATTAGTGGAGGTTTAATCTGTGCCCATGGACCAAGTAGAGGAATCACGCTTGGGGTTATTTATCTCCCATTGTTCTTGCTCGATCGCACGTGGAATCACGCTTCAAAGGTACAATTATATGTTCTTTATGTGTTATGCATTAGATCTTGGGATTCGGTGCTTAATGAATATGATTCATGGTTTTTCCGCAATTAGTACCTATATATTCCTACAGTGGTATTAGTTAGCCTATTGCATTTTTGCATATTGACAATAAATCTTTGATGTCCATGAATTCTAATTCAATTAAGTAGGAGAATAATTTAGTTATGGGTCAATTATTATTTTGAACGTGATTTAACACATAGATTTGTTAAATATGATTTAATTGCTCAATTTCTTTCTATGCCCTAGCCAAATTATTTAAACCCTAAAGCCATAATTAATTTTTGAAATTTTGGTGTTATAAACCCTACTTTTTATAATTTAAATGTGTTATTTTCATACAATTTGATTTAATATTTCATACTTAAAAGGCTTTGGTTTGATTAATTAATCATATAAAAATGTTTTATGTGATTTAAGAATTGAATTTTATGAAAACCCCAAATTAATTGAAATAAAGATTTTGATAAATTTTGAATTAGGCATAAAATGTTTATGTTTAATTTAATTTAGTCACCAAATTAATTTTGCAAAAGTTGTGAAATTAATTTAACTCAAAAAAAAATTAATTAATTAAATTAAAGGTTGAGTGGGAGCAGCCACGGCTGGGTGGCAGAACCACCTGTTGGTGGGCCACGGTGGCTACTCCGGTGGTCAGATAGGGCAGAGGGCAGCAGGGATGGCCGAGCTAGGGGAGGGGTAGCACGAAATTGCTGTTCGGGCTGGTGGCGTGGCTGGGCATTCTGCTTGGTTGCACGGCTGGGCTTCGGCCTAGCTGCGGCTGAAGCTACGTGTGGCTGGGCGGATTGCTCGGTCACGGCGAGACAGCTCGGGTGTTTTTGGGGCTGCAGTGGTGGTGGCTAGATGTACAAGTGTTCCACATCCTAGCTGCCGCCCTGCGTGCCTGGGCTTGAGGCCTGGCTGCACGAGCTGGTGCCGCTGAGGCTGGGTTTCGGCCTGGCCAAGGTGGCTGGGCTGTGAGCCTGGCTGCGGCGATGGCAGTGGCCTGGATGGGCAGCAAGCTCAGTCACGGTCAGCCCCTGTTTTTCAAAAAAAAAGTTTTATTTTTAAATTCAAAATTAAAATAAGATTTTATTTTGTAAGATATTATCAAATTACAAAAGTTGTTATTTTGATAATTATCCTTAATTAAAGTTGCTAATTTTGGATAAGTTTGTTAGGATTTTGAGCAAAAGATTCTATATGGATAATAATTGATTAAATAATAAGCTTATCCCATAATTATTTTAGGATGTGATTGATTTAAAATTTTGTGATTGGCTAGTGATTAGGATAGAATCTCCTTATTTGTTAGGATAATTTTTGAGGATAAATATGATTTATCTTTTAAGATTAAAATAAGATTTGATTCTATCTCATGCCTAATTTAAAATATACAATATTTTATTGATGGTCATGAATAATATATGATATTATCTAATTGCATAAATTAAAATATGAGATATTTAGATGTCATGTTTCCTTAATTGTGAACATTCGATATTGTAGTTTAGGAAAGCATGATGAGTGATTTATTATGTGGTAATTTTATAATATATGATGTTTATTGCTATATAATGACTAGTATGACCCATTAGATTACTAAATACGATCTGCACATCATGATGTATTTTTGTAATCTTAGTACGGTCTACGTGCGATAAAGTATCTTTGTAATTTTATTTCATTATATTTAAGTAGTAGATAGAATAGAGTAAAATTACAGGTTGCAGTTAATCCAAGAAACCCATGAAGTGAAGGCCCAAAGGAGCAAGGTGGATGAGATCCATGGTGATTCAAGTGGGGGCATTTACTTTATTAGTTTCCTTAGGATTAGGGGCCATGCTATGTCTTGTTTATGCATTCAGTTTATTATGCATGTTAGATTTTATTGTTGTTTTGTGATGATGCGCTAAAGTTCACTATTTAATCAAAACATAATGAATCTAGGTCCTAATAATATTGAGGTTGCTTTTTGAATCAAAAACCCAATAAACCGTTGATATTAATGATAGGTCATGCCAAAGTTGGCTGTCATTTTATATCTTGGAGAGTTGGGGTAAATCAAGTTTTACAATTTTAATTGGTTATACTCAACAAGGTTACTAAAACAGTTTAGAACCTTGAAGCAAAGGGTTTTTATTAAACATGTGATGGTTAATTATTCACCAAGAGTTAAAAGATTTGTAATTAGTAAAGAGTTTACGTACTCACCTTGAAAATGTAATGGTCGATGGTAGGGCCAAAGTCCGGTCAATTATTGCACAAATAAAGGGTCTTGGAATCACTTAATTCAAATAGGTTAAATTGAATGAAGTGTATTAAAGTTGCCAATTTAATTCGCTTATGGTACTTTAAATTTCTATTAATCATAATTGAATTTGCGTTTACTTTTAAGTAACACGTCGTTCTAATTTTATTATCATATATAATCTCCTCGATTGAAAATAAAGTTGAGTAACGTTCTCAAAAGTTTAAAAGATAATCCATAAACCTATATTCCAATTTTGCTAAGATGGTTCTAAAAGGCAAGTAGTTTTAGAAACCCATGTCACATGTCTAAGGTTGGCTCTATTTAAAATGTTTGAGTAAAATGCCAACACATCTTCATTTTTGAAAAGCGTTTCAAGGAATATAATGAGATGGGGGGGTACACACCCTCTAAAAGACAAGTATAGAAGTCTAATAAAATCTCTTATCTTCAATATGATTTAATATAAGATAGTGATTGGAAATCTCTATGATCAAAATTTGATCAAATGACATTATTCTTCATTCATTTCATAAGAAGTTAAATAGTTGATTAAACTCTAATATGAATAATGATTGAATAGACTTAGCAAAATCATGAAAAGTGCTTAAAGAAGTTAAGCAAAGCATCATTTTGAACCTAAGAGAAATGTTCTAAATGGCTCAAATGGGAAAGGTTTAGGAATATATGAGGATTGCATTAAGAATTTATAGCCAAGAAATGCAAACAAGTACCTACTTCTCAAACTTAGACTACTTACATGCTAAAAGTTGTTATGAACAACAAATGTTTTAAATTAAATGGACCAATTCCAATTGATTAGAAACTACCTCATATAGTTGGAAGGTAAAAGAGTGGAAATGTTCCAATTTAAGAAGTATATTATAGAAATTGATTTAGTATATTGCTACTTCTTGGACATACGCTGTCTTGTTTAGTTCACTCATTAAACAGTGTGGTTGAACTAAAGGAAGAAGCTATGGCTAAGAGAGAAATGAATCTACAAGTTTAGAAGCAATATGTTGCTACTTCACGAGTAGATACTACAAGTCTGGAAGCAAAAGTTGCAACTTTACAAGTGGAACCCATATTTCACCTTACCTAATAATTGACTAGAATTAAATAAATGTTATTTATTCTTGCCATTATCGAAATACTAATCAATGTTAGTAATGACTAAGCATTGAAGATTCAAAAACATGGAGTAAATGTTATTTTATGCCTCATTAAGTCATGATACATTTTTAATTGCTAAATAGGTTTAAAATTCTATATGATAGAAATAATTAAACCATTTCTATATATATATAAATTGTCTCTAATATGTCAATTTATTCGAATGAAAATGAACATTGCATGCGAAAAATCTAAAAGGATGGACTTTCAATATCATTAGATTATAAATCTATTGATATATGTAATTATCATTCTAATTTGAAAGTTTTGACAAAGTCACCATTTAGAGAAATGATGATGTGAACTCAAAGTCGAATACATATCGATGTAAGAAAACCAAAGGTTCAAAGGCTAGAGATGCACAGTAAAAATTCATTTGTGATACAATCACTACTTGTGCTTAGTTGAAGCATAAGAGTGAAATTTTTGAAAAGTTTAGAATGTTTAGTATGAAGTTCAGTATCAACTTGACAAGATATTGATTACATTACAATATGATTGTAATTGTGAAAATTTAAGTCATGACATGTACCTGGCAACACATTCAAAATATTGCGATATGATCGTAATAATGAGAATTTAAGCCAAGACCTTGATAAACATCCAAGAGTTGTGAAATCATTTTACAACAAACTCCGAAAGAAAACCTTATAAAATATTCATGAAAAGGAGCTATCAATCTATATGAGATATATTTTGATAATGGATAAAATTACCTATCTTCCAACCATTATTCAGGGGATATACTTTTAAGATGAGCTACAAAACTAAACAAACTATATATGTCAAATCAAAATACAGCAAAGACTTCACATGTGATATGGAGTAAAAATCAAATTTCATTGTGTGACTGCAATCATATCAAGTTTAGAATTACTTTCACGTAGTTGAAGTTATGCTAAAGCTATTCGAGGTACATTAATATTATCGTACGCCTGTTGTGCACAGATGTTCTTGTAAAATAAAATGCAAAAGATGAATAACAATAATATGAAAGAAAAAAAAAAAACTGTCTTGTCGATGGTGATTCCAGTGAAATTTAAAACAGGAATGGCCTATAATACAACTCGAAAGTGACAGAAGAAAAATAAGAAAACATATCTTTGACAAGAGTAACTGAAAGAAAAAAGTTTGAAAAATAGCAATATTTGATCCTGCTCAGTCACAAATAAATGTTTCCAAGGGAAAATCCCTCTTGTGGGCAATTGTACACATATAGACTAGAAGCAAACATAAACGCCTCTGTGTCTGAATAATGACTGCTTCAATACGAAAATCCTTAAAGGAAGCCACCCTCACCCCATTTTGCATCTGATTTCCCAATATGGCCAGAACTTTTATTAGTCGAGCTATTGTGGAAATCGTCAAACTCATCATCTTTGTGGTCATCCCAACCAGCCCAATCATCATGACTTTGGGACGATCCCCCCTTTTTAGAACCTTCCTTCCAATTATCCTTTTGGTCCCAATCATCCCAAGATCCTGAGCTGACTGCATTATTTTGTCTGCCAGACGAGGATTGCCCGCCGGCTGAACTTTTGTTCCATCCCTGGGATTCCTGCCTAAAGTCCTGATAATATCCATTCCTTTCGTTTTCAGTTTGATGTGGGTTATCAGTCTTCCAATTCACCCCGCTTTCCCGTGTAATCTCCTCAACCTTCTGAGAAGCTATTGCCATAACACCTCTCATGATGCCCCATGTCTTCTGACCTATCTCAGAAGTCTTGGCAGTGACAACATTAACAGTTTCATTAACCTTGTAATCATAGCTACCTTCGCGAACCTGTAATAAAATTTCAATGAATTTAAAAAACAACATAAAGTATTATTTTTCAGAAAGAAAACCGCTACTTTATTATTGTTAACTCACAGATGTTAGAACGAACAGTCAAACCAGGCTTTTGAATTTAAGAGAAATGCCAAAATTACCCAACAAAGATTAAGGATTAAGTATATCTACACTTACTTGAGCCAGATGTAGTACACAAAATATTTAACTTCAATTAAAAATATAAACCTAAGCTTCATTTCTTCTAAGTGCCTGTCACTCTAACAAAGATATGTAGACTTTGCCTGGCTCTTAAATTTTTACTCAACTCAATTATCTTGATCCAAATTCGTTAAGGAAACCTATAAATTATACACGGAAATCCAAAAAGGAATATTGTGATACAAAAATGGGCTTGAGATAAGAACTGAAATCAAGTCAATCAAACAAGTCCATAATGAAGGACATTCATAAGCCCTAAATCTTTGAATTTATGTTTCACGAGTGTCATTCAGTTATAGCCTTATAGGACAGTCCTCGTGTCAGAAAATGAGCCTTGGTGAGTCCAACACTTAAAGATGAACACATAACTAATACTTGTATATGTGTCTTGACCTAACATGTCGCTGGTTACTAAAATTAATTTACCATCATTAGGAAAAGTATCCTCAATCAGAAATTTATGCTGAATAGCTAATTTAGCCATGAAATAACTTTGAACATGATCATCCTGAAGACTCCAAATATTTTCTATTTTCTAGAATACACTGAAAATTAAGTATTATGTGATAAAGTAAGATAAATAATATCTAAAATAAGACTCCTCATGCAAACATTGCATCATCACCAATGAGGCTAATGACAAGAAATTTACATATCAGTAAAACCTGGAAATACTAGCTCTCATATCCAGAATCCTCAAAGCAAAAGACATGGCAGTAGCACAACATATGACCACAAGAAACTATGGATCAAAAATCAAGAATCTTACAAAATACAGTTTCCACTCATGTAAACAAGTATGTGAAAGATGAATCAAAGACAGGAGTATATATTGTCCAGACATAATTAGTACTGACAGTCACACACTCACACCCACTACTAGTATGCCCTTTTCCATAGCTCTACACCACAATTCGGGTTGCAAAACAGCACAGACATGAGACATTGATATCATATGCTTGCAATCTCCGCCTAAAAGAGGTGACTGATACATTGACAACTCAATCCACCACTAGTAATCTAGTTTGCTATGCCCTTCCCATTTTACCACATAGCTTCATTATAGGGGAACACCATGCACATCATCTAAACCATAACCCACACTCCCATCTTGTACTTTCAAAAGGCAACTTTGTGAGAGCATATAACTTTAAGGTCAAGCCATCATAGAAATCTATAATATGTTCATTAGATAGCGAATCAAAGTTAGGTAATAATTCTCAATGAAATCGCCAACTTTTCAGGAGAGATCAATACAAATAAGACACTACTACTCTAAAAATAACAAGGAAGGTGTACCTATCTAACTTGCTATTTAACCGAACAGAGAGTTTACCAACTTTGAAATCTCGGAAATCCCATACAACTTGCCTAAATAGTTCGAATCCATGACAAGTAATTTACCCTTGAACTCTCACCAGAAATGAAAGTGTGATCGATAGTACAATTACAACAAATAAAAGACAAGAAAATATATAGCTATTAAAAGAACTTGAGCATAAAATAATAAAACACGACAATAAGCAATACAAATGCTTATAATCTATACTCAAATATGTTATACACACTTCTCCTAAACGGTGGCACCTAAGGACTAGAAAATTGTGTAACTCCTCCTATGAAAATTAGTTGAGATGTATTCCTTTCTAGTAAGTCCATTTTAGCTAATACGTTTCTATTTTAGATGAGTTTAATGTGTTATAAATACTAATATACCCTCTATTTCTCTTAATCCTGTTCTCTCTACTCCCTTCCCCATACCATACCCAACTCCAACGATGATCCAACCACATAACTCTCTCACTCCGTCGTCATCTTACCCACTCAAAAAAGACAGAGACCATCAATCCACCACCCATCTTCTTTTAACTACACCGCTGCCATGACCCCCCTCTGCCACATTCTCCCACAACCCCACTTTCTCCCTTCCTCTCCCTTGACTCCATTACCTCCACCACTAAACGTCCCCCAAGACATCCATCTCCTTAGAAGCAACTTTACTCTAAAGTCCTCTTGCAATCATTCCTATGTGATGCAAACTCCACCCTTTCTCTCATCTAATCCTCCACTTCTATCTCCAATCCTCTAACCATTATTGAACCCTAAAGTAGTTCCATACCATTTTCCTTCAATTTATCCTTCAGCTCCTTCGGAAATTGTACGAAAGGGGAAATTGAAAACAATCCGTCATCTCTAGTGTCACGGGTCTAGCGTGAGATAACCATCGATATCTAACTTTGTGAAGTGGCTGCTTAATCGCTTGGGTGGTTGTGAGTCTATAAAGGAAGAGGAGTGAAGCTTTGAGGTGAGGAAGGTGGGGGCGGTGGCACCAAGGACTGGAAAATTGTGTGCGTGTGTAGTGGGGGTAGCTAGTTGTTCCATCAACTTGCCAAAGAGAAGAATACATGGTTAAGGCTAGATAGGGGTACTTTTGTTATTTCCCTTCTCTTTCATTTCAGTTTAATGTATCTGCCAAACATAAATGAGCCAACTAACTTGAAATAGGAAATATGCTACATTAATAATACAAAAGATAGTGAACAAAAGGGGAGGGAATGCTTTATCATTCACAATAATCATGCTAGAAATCATAATTTTGGTACCAATCACTGTCCTGAAAAACTAATACTCATATGCCATACACCATACATCATAATTTGAAAAGCTTGACTATATGATTATAGTTGAAGAGTTTACATCTGAGGCACACTTTCTCCATTTATTTTTATTTTTTTGTCACCAAAACTTTAACTTTTTCATTATTCGAACAATAACTTTGAACTCAAATTTAACTAATTTATAAACATATAATATTATGTAAAATGGTGATAGATAAGTCTTGTTGTATATTTCAAAAGTTAACTAAATATATCATATACTTCCTCCATTTTTATTTTAATTGCACCATTAGGACTTTTACAATATTCACTTAATCTTCTTTGGCCATCATTTGTGATTGATCCATTAGGAAAAAAATAGTCATGTGGGATCTAGCTAGATTTGTCTCGAAATCTTCTTTTCAAAGATCAAATTTTTATAATTTTTACAAAAGTACAATTGAAGATATTAACAGCTAAAGTAATGCATTGGCAAGCGTGAAATCCCTCATGGTGCAATAAAAAAAGAACGGAGGAAGTATATTAAAGTCAAAGTAGCAAACAAGAAAAGTTGTTGCAAGCTTGAAACTAAAAAGGGAATAAAAATAGAACTGTGTTTTAGGATATACTTCAAAAACTACTTGTTGACATCACATCTTTTAATTTTTGTGAAGAGCTTAAAGATTAGAGAAGATTGCATTGACTGTTTCGAAACCAACAACTGCTTTAGTCACAAAATAAACAATTTTCAGGGCATAAGTTCTAGATAATAAGTTGTTGAGATATTATCAATTATATTATCTTATAGAATGGATGTGATACAAAATGGTAAGTTATTTTAATTCAAAAGTATATGTGATAGGAGATACCGAGATATTAGGATTCCTTTAGTTAAATGTGTAAAAGAGTGAGGCCATAACTTGGTATAGGGAAGAAAAGGATGTATAAAGATATAGTGGGTCTTTCCCAAATAGGATGTGTTCAAACTAATCTAAGATGGAGGGAATAACTCCTAGCATTTCTATATTAAAAGTTCTACCATACTAACCTGTATCAACATATTGTGACATTAATGAGCCTATTCTGTTGATAAATTGTTAGTATACACAATTTTATTAAGAGTGAGAAACATGTAGTACCTGTTAAAATTTCTGGAACCAGAATCTCATTACTTAAAATGAGAACCAGAGTACCATGTTATCATATATACTTGATTACATTGCAGGCACTAGATTTTTTTCAAGAAAATGCATTAATAATTTGGGTTGAAACAGTTCTATGATTTAACCTGGGTTTCAAACATTCGCTTAGATTAAGTTATGACTTGGCCTCAAATAACATTTTGATCCAATTGTGGTTCCAGATTTAGTACCCAGTATTGGAACCAGTGTTCACAAGGTACTCAACAGGTTGAAACGGGTACCCTAAATTTTTTCTCACCCCTATATCATAAATATCAAGTTCACATACCCCCTATCATTAATATACTTTACCACATCATAACTCTAATACAATTCCAATAGCCTCCCACTGCCACCTCCACCAGCTCAAACTGCCATTACCGACAATCTTATTACCAACTACTTTCACCGCGACCAGACCCACCAGAACAACAACAAACCTAATTACCGCCTCTTCCACTTCATCTATCTCCAGCAACCCCTTCTTCTAACAAGCCCATCATATATTTCACACCACGAACCACATCACAACCCAACCTAGATACACAACATTACTCTTTCCTTTTTAGGTTCCCACAACCCAAAATAATCTGCACCATTATCCATATATTCACACTAATGAGGCAATTTGGGTACGTATTAAATCAGTATTACTGACATGGCACCTTGGATATCAAAAACCAAGCCAATTTACATCCTGAGCACTTTGACATGGCCAGTTACCCATTTTCATCTCATGCCCCTAACCACATAGATTAAAAGAAACTGTTATGGGATAGAAATAAATTGGCCAGGCTACATATATAAGGAAGTATATCAACTTCAGTGGACTCTTAATAGTCAATCTTCTTTTTTTTTGACACAACCTGCAGACATTTCATTTATATATCAAGATCCACTTTGTCAGAATTGACAAAGGGTACAGCAGGGGGTGGACACTCCTCCATCCATATTTGCTCCTCAGTCAAAGTTAAGGAGAACTTAGCAATGGAGTGGGCCACCTTATTACAATTTCTTGACTGAAACATGAAACTACTAGACTCACATAAGCTAGCAATAAGTATGATATCATCGACAATCAGTTGGGAGGGGGTTCTTTCAATAGATTTCAGCTGTAAGAGATTAATCAAATGCAAGCAATCCGAGGATATCACAAATCGACGAAGACCAGCATCAAAAGCATATTTGGCTTATTTTTAAATCAGCAAAAGATTAAGCACTGTAATCCAAAACACAAAGAAGAAATTTGGCTTATTTTTAAAACCAAATGGACAACACCAATTATCAAAAAATCAAAATCGAGAAGTCTGACACACAAAACTTGTTGCCTTCTAGTATTACATTTATGAGAGACCAAGTCAGCAACAGGAAGTCCTTAATATACTGATTTTCAATATTGATTTCATATTACCCAAAAGATCAGCTTTGAGCTCCATCTGTTCAGCATAACCTACGAGTTACATATGCAACTTGCTAACACAATGGAGGGCATGCCATATAGTGCATTATTGGCAAATGATATAGTATTGTAGATGATTAACGGTAAGGCATCAGTGATAAGTTTATGGATGATAGAGATACTAAAAGCCAAAAAATTTCATGTTAATTAGACTGAGATAGATTTGCTAGAATTCTATGAGTATTGCTTAGACTATTATATTAGGACTTAATATTTAGTAATACAATACACTCAGTGACTCATAATATAGGTCTACTACCATAGAGTCAACATCAACAATTCAACAGAGACAGAATAGATAAAAGCCTATGAAGAAACCTCTACCAAAAAAGTGTGAGCACATTATTGGAAATTAGTAAACCACCAAGGTCCAACACCAAGCTAGAACACACCAGCAAAGCTCAATTTGCTAAGATCTCCTCTCTAACTCCAATGCAAGGGGAAATCATTTATTCTCTTCGTGTTTGACTAAATACTGCAGGTATTAATGTATTAAAAAATTCTCTCTGAAGGTTGCCTCAGTGGATCTTGCCTTAAAAGTAGGGAGGCACAGAGAGGCTCTGCTCTACATGTTAAATTTTGTAGATTGTAAGGTAACCAAACAGAGTAAATCAGATGCAAGCTAACTAAGTGTCAGGTTTGTAACAGTAGCCATTCTCAACATTCCTTTTTATTCAGTTGAGCAGAATTAAGATAAAACGTAACCAACAAAGACAAAGTAAACAAATAAAGAAGCTATCATCCAACTAAAAAGTTAAGGGAAAAAAATTTGAGAAAACTAAGCCACATGATGCAACAATAACAAAAATTTCCAGCAAAAACAGAATGCACAATAGTACAATGAACATCCAAATAAAAGATGACATTGCAGAAGACATAGAACCAAGGACAACTTAATACTTTTACATATTACTCCAATGAAATCAAAGCTATCAGAACAGCAATAAGAGATATTATTATGTAGAAACATTTGAATGCCATTTAATAAGCAAAATAGTTCTCAGCTCAAGACATTTTTTCTATGCCAGACTGCCAGTTCATCAATTCAACCTAGCATCAAATAATGACCGCACCAAAAACAATAACATCAAAATATCAAATCATAATTTATCATCATCACTGTCATCAAATCAGTTGACATTCTGATTAACACCATTACCATAATATACTAGGGACTACAGCATGGCCAAAGCAACAACACCAAAGACACTGAAAACATTGTATACCTTTGAAGTGATATCTTTTGTGCCTGCTTGAACAACACTAGCAGCTGATTGAGCAACCAAAGACAGCTTCCCAATTCCCTGATCAATCATTCATCAAAAAAGAAAGGACTAAACAACAATCATCCTAAAAACAATAAACAACAACAAAAGAATTATGATCCCCAATAAATAAAACCAAACACCCACCTGAGAAACAACAGAAAAAACATCACCCTGTGAATTACTATTCCTAGACATTGAATTGGGGTTAGGATTAGGACTAGACCCAAACCCAACATACTTCCCTCCCTGAGAAGGAGGCACATTATCCGGCCTCGTCTCGTTCTCCGCCAACTTCCTAGCAAAGAAGCTATCCTTATTAGCTGCAGACTCCTCCAATTCCGCCCTCGAATATATATCCGACGACGATCTTGACTTATGAGGAGCATGATTACCATTCCCATTAGCACTCCCAATTCCATTCGTATGCCTGAAATTCCCAGCAGACTGATTCCTTCTCATATCATTCGCGCCTGCCGATCTAAACGAATCATCATTATCCCAACTATCCCAACCCCCACCATTATTACTCTTCCCACTACTCCTCCCACCACCCAAAGGAGGCTTGTGACTACCACTGCCAACGGATTCCTTGACGACAGGCGGGTCACGCCACGATCGGCCTTCGGCCAAAGCCGAGACCTTCTCCCGGTAAACGGAGGCAGCGTTTGAATTGTACTTGGCAACAATATCAGTCTCCTTAGGAATACCATACTGTTGCAAGAACAAATTGAGCTTGTCATTACCACCAGCCTCCATCTTCTTAAGCTGGATCTCAGACCATGAATCCATGGTAACAGATCTGACAAAACTGATATGAACACCGAGACCTCGATGCTTCCCTGAACACTCCAAGCACATGAAAATCCCGTAAGAGACAGATGCCCATTGGGGGTTTTTCTGGGAACAATCAACACAAGTTTTGTTGCCTGTTTGTGATTGAAGGTCTCTTAATCTTCTAGAAGCACCCGCCATTGATGATCTTCCTCCTCCTCCTCCTTCTCCTTCTCCTTCCTGGGGTTGTGGATTAATGGGGGAAGGAGGAAGAAGAAGGGAGAGATGTTTGGGGAATTGGGTGAAACAAAGCAGGAGAAAGAGAAGAGAAGAGAAGAGGAGAGAGAGAATGGGAGATCACCGACACCGTCGATCGAAACGGAGGAGAGAGAAAGAGAATTGTGATTTGTGATGTGAGAATTGGGAGTTTTGATTGATTAATTTTTAATTGTGGTTAGGATCGTGTTTGTTTCGAGTGGGAATTACGCTGTTTGGTGTTGTTCATGTCTGGCAATTTGGGGGGAGGTTTGGCGTTACTGGTTTTGGACAACCCCTATCTATAGGGATGGGTGGCTCAATTGAAAGTTCGAGTTTTCGTCAAAAAAAAAAATTAATCTTTTAAGGTTTTCGTCACTTTAGGTAAGAGACGAGACAGCGACACTTATTGTTCCAACTTTTCCCCAAGTGTCGCGCCAGGATAGAGTTATACTCCGTATAAAACTAGTGTTAGGCCCAGGCGATGTCCCGAGTTACTATATTGACAAAAATCTTTATTAATATTTAATTTTTATTGAATTACATGTAACATGGTAATAGCTTAGTGGCTATCACGTCAGAATTTAAACTTGAGGTCATGGGTTCAAATCTTGTAAGAAAAATGAGCAAAAAGTAAATTAAATAAATTAAATGTTGAAAACCCTATATTATTTTAACCGATTAATATATATTATAAATGGATATTTAACGCTTTGAACTAATTCCTTAGCTCAAAAAAATATTATGATATAAAAAATAAATTTATATGATAATTTTTGAGAATTATAATCTAACATTTTTTTTTTGATAAAATTGTTATTCAAATTTGTACCTCTGAAATATTGGTATTTTATCGAAAATAAACTCTAAACTAATAATTTTATCCTAAAATTCTATCCAAATATAATCCTAAACTAATAATATCATTCCAAATACTATATGTTATCTTAATGTCAATTTTTTTTTGGTTAATATAAAATTTTGATTCCATAATAATACCATTCTAAATCTATATTGTCTTTATGACAAATATATTCCTTTATTTTACTTAGTATTCATAATTTTTCTATACGCATTTACCTAAATAATTATTCCAAATCCTTTTTAGTTGTCTTTCAAATGGAGTATTATTATATTTGGCCAAAAAAATAAGTAATAATAAATTGATTCATATAATAGATGTTAAAGAAATTACTTTAAAAATCAGTTTTTTTTTTTTTCAATCCCTCTAGCTAATATTTTATTTTAATTTTAATATGACTATATATTCAAATTAATTATGATTTTGTTTTGGAATTTTACTACTACGTATGTATTGCAAATTAAGGACTTATAGAGTATAGTATATAGGGGCAAAGTCAGGATTTTCCAGTCCTGGGGGGCGGACTTGTTAAACGACAGATTGATGGAAAAACTTAAAATGCACTAGTATTTTATTGTTACAAAAAAAAAAAAAAAAAAAAAAAAAAAAAAAAAGTGGAATCGTACTTTACGATTTTTCATAGTAGCAAAATCATCGATCAAAGATTCAACACTAAAATCTACAACAATCTCTTTTCTATGTATACAACCAAAACATCTCTAAGAAAACCATCCTCCATTTTATTCCTTAGTTGAGTTTTGACGATATTCATTGCAAAAAAGGCATGCTCACAAGTTGTTGTAGAGACAGAAAGAGTAAGCACAAGACGAATCAATCGATCAGTAAGAGGATATGCAGACGATTTCCCAAATAGTAGTTAACTATTGGCAAAGATGTGATAAGGTAGATAACTAATCAAATTGCATATGTACACAAAAAAAAAACCATGTAAAAATGTTGCAAGTCACATTCAAGTTGATATTTTTCTTGTTCAGAGAAGTCTTAAAAGACTTAAAAGAGTCTTTAGGATCAGGGTAATGCCTTTGCACCAAGTGGCATATTTTATCAACATCAAAAGACTTAAAAGAGTCTTTAGGATCCAATGTTGCACTCAATATAAGAAGATCAATAATTTGTTCATCAAACCTATTATTAATTTCTTGTAGTTGCGAATATGAAGCTGCAATAAACAAATCAACTCGATAATAATGCTCCATTGTTATTTTTCCACCTTGACAAGAACGACCTTTACCGGCTGTGTAAAGAGTAGTCATATCTAGAATATCAACATTATTCTTTTCACAACAAGACTTAGCCTTTTGAAACAAATCATCCCAACCAGTCAATCTAAAATTTTGAATCAAGTCTTTTGTTGTAGAAACAAGACTCATAATGTAGACACCCAATTGTGTAACACCCCAATAATTCTCTCTTAAAAACCTGTGAGAAACCTGTATAAAACCTGAACAAATTCAAGAGAATTACTGGTGTGCTACCGCCACGTGTTCAAACGTTAATGCTATCTCAGAAATTAGCAGCGGAAAACCAAAACAGTTATAAATAAACCTCAAAACAAAATATTTAAATCAAAATAAGTATTACAAGTTGGAACCATTAAGGCCCTTATTCAAAACCCAAAAGAAATAATAAGTGATTAAATTCAGTATTTAAACAAACTTAAACCAAAAGAAATAGTGTCAAATAAAATCGAGTTAAGATAAAATCAAACTTGCAAAGGAAATGAAATGCAACCAACCAACTCTCTACTCAAGATCCCACAACCCTGATGAATGTTGCATGTGAGAGAACCTGCGGTTATTCTGCTCCCCAATATTACAAGTGTAAAAATTGGATCGTCACAGGGTCATTGAAAGGCGAAGGCCATGACCAAAGAAGGACACACACACAAAAGCACGCAATCAGCAAAGCTGAGTATATACAAGCTGCAAAGTAAAATAAGGAAATACTTAACATGCTACTAATAATCAATCATACGCATCATTAATAACAAACTCAACACACGACTCGATTATCCAATTTATTAAGACTTCACTAGTTAATAGTAGCTAACTCATTTCAATTTATTCATTGGATTTAGCAATAGACAAGGTTGTCCAACCCATGTCCCATTTGGAACATCAATAAAGAAAAACCCCATGCCTCCTTTCGGAAACATCAATAAACATCCAACGACCACGGGCGCGACTCCGTGACCGTAGTTAGTATGAGATCTCACCTAACTCCTAGTTTTAAGAAAAATATTTGAAATAAGAGACTCGTAGATCAGACGGCCTCGAGAAAAGTACACGGCTAATACCCCATGTACCCCAACCCCTAATTGTCATTACTCCAGAAGTGCACCAATCCAGAGTTTTATTGCTCATCCATCTTGCACTTTACGTGATTTACAGGTTTAGACTTGGTGATGACTCATATGCATAACAATACAATCAATCCAATATCAATTCAATCAAGTAAAACAACTTTTCAATTTCAATTCTTGATTTATTAGTGGCAAGCAACATTTATTATTTATTCCTTTACTACCTCGGTGTATAAACACCTTGAGTGCATAAGGCACCCCAACTCTTAACCTTGTCTTATAAGACATGAACCATTCCTTTACTCATCATATTTCATTAAATCATGAATCACTACTACAAAATCAGCCAAAGAGACCCGTCCAAATTAGCCAAAGAGACTGCCTTAGAGGCGGTCTCTAGCTAAGCGGTCTCTTTGGCTAAGAGACTGCTTGTGTAGAGGCGGTCTTAAGTTGTAATACCAGAGACCTATTATCTAAGAAAAGCGGTCTCTTTGGGTTGTTGAAATTTGAATATTGTAGAAGCGTAAGAGACCGTTTTTGTCAGAAAAGCGGTCTCTCTTTTTCAAAAATTGAGACCACTTTTAAAGAAAAGCGGTCTTTCTTTTTGAAAAATTAAGACCACTTTTACACAAAAGCGGTCTCTGTGTAATTTTTGAATTGTATGTGCAGAGACCCTGATGAATGATAACCGGTCTCTCAATGGTTTTTTTTTTTTTTTTTTGATTTATTAAATCCCTACTGCGTGCATTTAATATTAATTTGCGCCAAATATATATATATATATATATATATATATATATATATATATATATATATATATATATATATATATATATATATATATATTTTGAAACCATTTGCGCCAAATATTTCCTGTATAGCTATATATAGTCTTAATTTATTTTTTTTTTCTTCACAACCTGTATACATTCTGCTCATCAATATTATAAAATTGCACCAAAAATCCTTGAACCTGCTAATATATATATATATATATATATATATATATATATATATATATATATATATATATATATATATATGCATTAAACTATATATATCCAACACAGTACTAATATATGTGCACTAGCTAATTGCCAATGTATCAAAATACAAAATGTAGAGATTTCTCAAGTATTATGACTACCCTAATCTGATTTTGTACTCATCATGCTGAAATCACCAATCACTAAGGTTCTTCTGGCTCATCATGATCAAGAACATATTGAATCCATAAGTCTATAATCTCGTCAATATCTTCTGAAGAATATGTGCAAGGGTCTTTGGGAAAAATCTACAACATATGCCATTGCTTAATGAGTAAAGAAAGATAATTGCATAATAATTATAAAATAACATCAAATTAGATTACTAAATGAGTAAATAAAGAAAATTACATAACAGTTATGTATGCACATCAATCTTGCTAACTAATAACATAGTATCATGACTAACACTAATCTAATTTGCTAGCTAGGTAGTTGCTTTGGCCGGCCCTGAAGGTGTATGGTTCGGTCAGTTTACAGCAGTGATGCTAGTCTAAGGGATGAGGGGTTGATTGGGCTAGTCTAAGGGAATGCAGTAGTAGTATCAGCATCAGAACATCAGCGGCAGCAGGCAGAAGCATCAGAACAACAGCAATAGCAGGCATCAGCATCAGAACAACAGCAACAGCAGCCAGTACGTGTAACTACAAGTACTTTTTGGATTGGTGGAATATGTTTTGGAGTTTGTTATGGGGGATTTTGTTAAAAAGAAATGCGTGGTTATATAATAAGAAGGTGATAGAGCCTGAAGCCTTAAAATCCAGGCTTAATATCATTGGTGGTATGAGAAGGCTACTGAGTTGTTTTTCTTAGAACTGGGAAACTTCAGAATATTTGGTTGATAAATTTGTCCTTGGTACATTTAGGCATTTAGCTACAAGGCTTATCTGGACTGGTTGAGCTATTGCAACTATGTATCCTAGCACACTAAGGACTTTTGGTATAAAAGAGTATTAAACTGATTATTATTATCTTTCAAAGTAAAGTCTTTAGAAAATAACATCACATTGTGAAGTAATAAAACACCAACAATCAATCCTAGGTTTTCAGATATTAAATTCATCTGAATATCTGGGATTCCGGGCATAAAAAGGTTATTTACAAAATAAGCTAAAGAAACTCAGAAAAAGGCTATTGCGTGCTCTGCTTCTGCTCTGAATACTACTGCTGCTACTGTGTAGATTTGGGTTTACAAATATGCTTTAAAATTGCTATTTGCAGGGGGACCTTAAAGTCTTTGAGACACAAGAAGAGGGGGCAGACATAGGGGTTTATATGTATGCTTAAAAAAAACCAAGTTAAATGACATGTATTTTGATTATACCTGCTCAGAAATCCATAAAACTCTGTTTTGTATAATGTCAAGCATATAGCGACATACAAAGTATCCACAATGCTTTGTGTATGCAGATTGTACCGGACACTGTCACAAAAAAAAAAAACATCAACACAATTTTGGATTTTATCATTGCACTACTAAGTATCAAATATGCTAACAATAATAATAACTTACACGTGGTTGCTTCCACCCAATTTTTGGATTCTTTTTAATCTTCTTGATATCTTTTCGATGCTTAATGCTGAATTTAATTACTCCCCTACAAAATCGGTTTTATTAGACAATAAGATAAACAAAAGAAGTTAATCAAATGAATATTTTAGTGATACATACTCATTGATGATTTTTTGTGCAAATGAGTTGATTTCATTTTCTGCTCCAAGTGGATCTAACCAATACACCAACCCATTCCATGGACTAATCACCGCTAACGTCCAATGCAGACTAGACATTGTAAAATAAATAATAATGTCAATTAAAATTTGTGGATTTAACATAACTCTATAAAAAAAGGAACACTTACTTATCATTAAAAGGAGCAAAGAATAACTGATTAACATTCTTCCCCTCATTGGTTCCAAAAACATGAGCTAAGTAGTTAGATCGAACTTGCTCGTCTGTTGTCGGTGTCAATGGTGAAAGCACGTTACAGTCACAAAACCCATACATTCCTGAGATACCTTCTTTTTGACAACGTTCTTTTAGGTGCCTAGTCCCATGAGAAGTCATATCAATATTATTAGTTAAAGGGCCAAAAAAATCAACATTAGAATTAGAAAGTAAATTCTATGGAAACTTACTTCATGAAAACAGTCATTTGCGATTCTCCAACCTCCCTTTGGAAACACCAATCAAGCAAGTCTTCAAAGTCAAGTGAAACATCCAACCCATTTTCGTTAAGAAACATGCTTTCCGGGATAGTTATGGAGATGGTATCACCCGTCTTTTGCATTCCCATAGCTTTTTTTCTCATAACACGCATCCAAGTAGACGTTACCTTCTCACGATCCTTGTCGGTAACAACATAGCTACGAGTGGTTGATGCTTGGGAGGATGTTGATCGTGGGGATGGTGTGGTCATATTCAACTCCTTATCTACTTGCTTGTCCGCCTTAATAATATGGTTTCACACACAAAAATAACACGCATGTAAGCTTTAGAAGAAGAAAACTTGCACATGAATCTAAAAGGGTAGACAAAAACCAAAGTTATGGCTGCTTCCCTTGCTTGCAGGGATGCTACAACACAACAGAAGAACAAAAACATACTAGCAGTCTTTGCATCCATGAATCTCAGTGAAGTTTACAGCATGCATGTTTGGAGGTAATGAAATTTTTCTAGTTTTTTGCTCTGTTTCAGTGACCTATTTGTGCGTTGAGTTGACTTAGTTTCTTAAAAAAGTACAAGAACAGACCTGTGCTAATGATGCAACCCAACGACTCTTGAGTATTAGCAAAGAGGTTAGTAGAGAGGTGGAGTATAAAAAATATGACAGGAACAAATAAAATTCATTTGATACTCCAAATGGAACAGAAACTAGCCTTTAGTGGATCTGCTATCTGTTGTTGTCATTGTTCTTGATGTTCCAGAAGTCAGCTCAATCATTGTTAACTAATTGTCAGTACCTAATTAATGCAAACTAGTAAATTTAATTTTGTTTGGACACTTGGTTATTCCATTATGAGCTTATGTATTTCAAGCTACTCTTGTTAGCCTCCTTTGCTTTTGAGATGGATAAAATAGATAAGGAAATTTTACACATGATCAAGTAATGCAACTAATACATATTTACTTGTATTTACAGTGAAGGAAGGAGAAGGAAATGGGTCTTTCCTACTCTGGTGGAATTTAGTAGCTCACAGGTAGAGTTCCTGTTTCCGACCAACCACAGGTGGAATTCGCATAAACGCAGAAGCAGAAGCAGAATCAGAATGCAGAAGCAGAAGCAGAATGCAAAAGTAGCAAAAGAATGCAGATTTGCTCCTTTACCTGTGGGGGGAGTATCAAATGATTTGGCCAAACTGTGAAAGCCTTCTTAGCTTGACAAACAAAGATCAATTCATCGTTGGGACATGGCAAGGGAGTAGAAGGCATTAAATCTTCTATAATAGTTACTCGACGATGACCATGGGGTATCGATAAGGTATGATTACCAAGAACTCCCGTGCTGTTTTGTATGTAGACTTTTCCGTTAGCAACAATTTGTAGCTCTTTGTCGCTTCCCTCAATTGCCAAGCGGCAATCACTCCATCCCTGTAAACAAAAGGCTCAACCAGATATCAAACATGAAATCTCGCTTAAATAACCTTAGCGTTATATGAGACTTGAAAAAAAAGCCCATAATTCAAGCAGGTAATACCTCGGGAAATGTGTAGTTGCTGTTGGTATTCACAACTTGACTTTGATGTGGGGGGATTGGAGTATCCTCAACTGGATTCATATGGTTCACCTCAGGCCAAGGAACATGGTATGCCTCTGCCCCTACCGCTGTCTCGAGGTTCTGAAGTGGAGGATGGACCTCGATTGGGCTTTTTGTGTACTGAGATTCTGAGTTTGTCACAATTATGTGCTCAGTATAGGCTTGTTCGTGAGATTTATCCACAGGTGAATCATGTCCAAAGTGATGCCCTTCAACGTCATGCCTTTCCATACCTCCCATCAAGAGTTGTGTAAGAGGGACACCATTACCAAGTGAGCTGTCTAAATGAGCAGCATCCAGCCCATTTCCAGCTGCCCCTTGGCTACTAGAACCACTCATGTCACCAGAACCAAAATGGTTCCCAAGAGCACCAAGGAAACCACCTGAACCTGCTGCCTCCCCACCAAGCAGCCCACCTGAATTTGCAAGGTCGCCACCAAAAACACCTTGCTGAGCACCACCAGCCATGAATGCTCCTAATTGCTCTTGCGTTAAGCATGACATCATGAAGGAAATTATAAAGTTTTGCTGCTTGCTCATTGTTGCCATCCTTGAGTTCATCGCATTCATTCTAGCATGTAATTCGCTAGGTGCGGTTGGTTTATTGTATCCAAAGTACTCCTTGTTAGTTATGCCTGATCCAAAAGCCCTAACAAAACCTCCATGCTCTAGTTTGTTTAAAGCTCTTGACAAGATATCATCTCGACCGGTAGCAACTATTTCACCTTTTTGTACTTGGGCCTCCAATCTAATCTGTAAAATGAGGCCAAGATCATAAAGGGTTAGTATCTATTTTTAGCCGAAAAGGAACTCATATTACATTACATCAAATTGTTGCTAACTTACTAATTCATCATGGATTTCTTTATCAGCAGGATTGTCAACAGTCAGAACTCCATTCTTGACGTGAGAATGAGCTTTAATCCAAGTCAAATGTCGAGGCACGTTTGAGACATGTATTCCTTGCTTTTCGAGATCTTTCTCCTACATTGTGAATATACAAAATCATAAAATAACTACTTTGAAAAAGGTATATACCTAACACAGATATTTCAGAACCTGAAATCAGTTCATACCAGAAAGTTCATACCAGAAAGTTGAATCATTAAAGTTGAACATTTTAAATCAACATCTTTAAGTTTGATCTAATCTAAATATTTGAAATATGCAAACAAATAAGGATGGAGTGAATGGGGTATTAATAGGTGTTGGGGTTAACGGGAATGGATCAGAAAATTAATTCTGAGTTTTGTTGTGTAGGAGAGTTCCTTCTTCTCGAATTGAAGGCATTGTATTGCTAAATACTCTGTCTAGTAATACAAATATCCCCTTGGCTACTATTTCTCTCTAATTAGTTGATTTCCTTACTGTTACTGTACTAATTCCCAGCATAATGCCAATAATAATATAATGTCAATATTAACAAACATAAAACCGAAACAAAGATGATCACCAGGTATAAAGGAGAAAAACATGAGGCATATGAACTCAGGCATATCAAAGACTCACACTCAGCAGAGGCTTGATATTATACATATCAGGCCTTATCCAAGATTTTAAAAAACAAAGTCTCGCTAGCTTTAGGGGAAACAAAAGAGCTATCCATATGCCTCTAACCTTAACAAAATCAGCTTAACTTTCATGACCAAGATCAAGACACCTCCTGTATATGTCATGAAACTCTCATATATGATAATGCAACTCAATCAACCACATACAAAACAGAACAACAGGTGGCTGCAAATTTTAGTCACAGCAGGACAGCAACAAGACAGAATAAAAGCAAATTTTAGTGACAGCAGGACAACAACAATGCAAAAGGCTTAGTGACAGCAGGACAGCAACAAGACAGAGGTGTAATATAGCAAAAAGACAAAACAATCAAAAGCACAACATGCACTTTAGTATTGATCATAACAAGGGCAGAATAAAAGCAGAACTACAATCTACAACCTAAAGTTGCTAAGGAGAGTGATCACCTAAAATCAGTTCATACTAGAAAGTTGAATCATTAATTTTGTCTGTCACAGTCAGTTCATACCAGAAAGTTAATCATTTAACACTAAAGCAACATATATATACTTACAATTTCTTCTTCAAAATATTGATAGCCAAGTCTCCCACCTCGATATTTTGAGGTCTTCTTTTTAGACCTTTCACGATTACTTTCACTCAATTTCTGCAATTAAGTTCACATCCAAAGTTAATTTACACAAACATTAAATTTATAAAGGCATACAAAAATTCAAATAAAAACGTAATGCCATAATGATGAACTAAGCTAGCACCTTGAAGTCATCAGAACTACAAGCTGTATGAATGCCCGACAATCTTCCGGAGTTATGAAAGGATATTTCAAAGGTGGTGTATTGTTAATTGATCCATCTTTGAGATATAACCACCTAAGTCTTAGTCTAGTCTTGAAAGCTCTCCATCGCACACAAGCTCGATTTAGTATCCATCGTTTGCGACCTTCAAGGACATGAAACCCCCTCTACATTCATATAATGTCATATGTTAGATATATATATATATATATATATATATATATATATATATATATATATATATATATATATATATATATATATATAAGTAACCTTAAACTTTTTTTTTTATTTAACATACGATACCAGTTTACTTACCGAGATATTGTCATACAAATGATCTAGGACTGCTTGTGGAACATCTAACCACTTGTTGTATGTGATACTTACTCTTTCACGCACAACTACACCAATATAGGTGGAAAAATGACCCCTATGACTTCCAATAAGGATTCTTTTGGTTGGATGCCACTGTAAAGGTATTTTGGAGCCAGCATGGATAGCTTTCCCAACCATTCTAAGCATCGTGCGACCTCTTTCTTCCTCGCATTCGGTGTTGTCAGAATTGTCGGTTTCACGCACTCGCTTTGTTTTTTGAGCCATTAACCTGTTGCAAAGTTAAAAAGAAAAAAATCAAATTGGTTACTTAAATTAAATAAAATACTATAAAAACAAGATGATTTTGAAACCAAGATGCATTAAAAGAAAAATGATTTTGACAAGTACACATTTATAAATCAAGATGCATGAACAAATTAAGACTCGTAAAAATTAAAGTTACCAACTACTAATTGGAACACACCTCAAATACATAAGGACTATTTATGTCCACGCTTTCGCTTTTTCCCCTTTTTTTCTTTCTCAACCACTCGCCTTCATTGTGGTCATCTCTAACATATATTGAAATATCATCTGTAACATCAACCTCAATGTGTCCTTGTTCCATTCTCCTAACATAACCATCATCCAACACACTATCTTCGCCATAATCATCAACAACATGTCGAGGCTTTGGTGCTATAACTGCTGACATTCTCTTGTTCGATGGGTCGGTCATATAAAAGACTTGTCTTGCCTGACTTGCTAGGATGAAAGGATCTTCTTTGTGACCAACTTTATTCAAATTAACCAATGTAAGCCCAACCCTATCATGTTCAACCCCATTGTTATTGTCGACCCATTGGCATTTAAATACAGGTATCGAAAACGTAGAATAATGCAGCCCACAAATCTCTTCGATGACCCCATAATAGTTCATCATACCACACACGGGATTCTTGTCTTTAGCACTAGCAAAATGCATAGCTTCAGCCTCTAAAGTAACCCCACTATTCTGCATAGTACTAAGTTCATCTTGAAACCTCGTGTAAAATGTGCAACCGTTAATAACATAAGCTGAATAATAAGTTGCACTAAAATCGGGTCCAAATGCCAAACTCTTTAGTCGATCAGAAAATGGAGTCGAAGAATCCATGAGCTCTTTCATTACATAGCCAACTAACAAATGATCTACTATGTTCAGCAGCTAATGACTTCTCATTTGCTTTCCTATTGCACTTCCTCAAGTAGCTCATGTGTTTCTCAACATACGGCATAACTTCATCCTCATTATGTAGAATGTATAAATGAGCCTTATGCCAGTCAACATAAGATAGGTCACGTTCTTTGCGGCCTATGGTCCCCTCACCATCCATTCTTCCACTATGACGAGATGTAGGAAGCCCTATGCGTATTGCATTTAACACATAGTCATTGGAATAAGCAATAACTTCTTCGTAAAATAGTCGTTCCGCAATACAACCTTTAGGATGAAAAGCATTCTTCACATATCCCTTATAGGTTCTCATTTGCCTTTCAAAACACCATTGATTTCTCATGTGAACTGGACCACAATATCTTATCTCTCTAACCAAGTGAACCGGTAAATGGATCATGATATCAAAAAATGATGGAGGAAAAAACATCTCTAATTGACACAAAACTGCAACAATTTCATCCTCTAATGCAGTCAACTCTCTTGGATCAATGACTTTGCTATAAATCGCATGAAAGAATCTGCAAAGTCTGATAATAGCATAACGAACATTTTTAGGCAGAATAGAACGAATTGCTACAGGTAACAAGTGATGCATTAAAACATGGCAATCATGAGACTTAAGGCCTACAAGTTTCAAAGTTTCCATGTTTACAAGGCTACAAATATTTGAAGAAAAACCTTCCGGCACTTTCACTCCAGCCAAGCTTTCACAAAACTCGATTTTTTCTTTTCTAGACAATGTGTAAGCAGCAGGAGGCAAGTATGCTCGACCTTTGTCATTCGTAACAGCATGCAATTCATCTCTAATCCCCATATGCTCCAAGTCATCTCTAGCTTTTTTACCATCTTTAGTCTTACCAGAGATATTGAGTAATGTACCAATTAAACTATCACACACATTCTTCTCAATATGCATAACATCAAGTGAATGTCTCACAAAAAGGAATTTCCAATAGGACAGTTGCCAAAAATATGAACACTTTTTGAAACCTTAGGTAGGAAGAGCTTTTCTATGTTTCTTTCCAAAAGTAATTTCAATGTCCTTCACCTTTTCAAAGACCTCTTCACCTAACATGACTTTAGGTCGCCCTTTAAATTCTTGTGTCCCATCAAACGCATTCTTTCTCCTTCGATATGGATGATCAGACGGCAAAAATTGACGATGAACCGGATAAACATGCTTGCCAGATGCATTTAACCATTGTCCCTTGCACTCCTCCATACCGATAGGACAAGCTGTTTCCCCTTTCACAGTATACCCCGATAGATTACCATAAGCCGGAAAATCTTGAATGGTGCAAAATAGCATTGCTTTCAGATTAAACTTCTCATTGCGATGTGCATCAAACACTTTCACGCCTTCTTCCCAAAGCATAATCAAATCGTCAATAAGAGGTTGCAAGTACACATCAATGTCATTTCCCGGCTGTTTTGGCCCTGAAATTAGCAACGAAAGGAACATATACCTTCTCTTCATGCACAATGATGGGGGTAAATTGTAGGTCACCAACATAACGGGCCAAGTACTATACGTACTACTCATAGAACCAAATGGATTGAAACCATCTGTAGACAATGCAAGGCGTAAATTACGCTTTTCATGCGCAAATTCGGGGTATTTTGCATCAATAAACCTCCACTGCGGAGAGTCAGCCGGGTGTCTAAGCATTCCGTCGTCTACTCGACCATCAAAATGCCAGGTTAACTTCTTTGCATCTTCTGCTTTTGAAAATAACCTCTTAAACCTTGGTACTATTGGAAAATACCATAATGTTTTTGCAGGTACTCCCCGATCCCCTTTCTTATACCGTGAGGCTTTACAAATTGGACAACTCTCTAACGATTCGTATTGATTACGATACAATACACAATCATTAGGGCAAGCATGCATTTTCTCATAAGGTAAACCCATAGAGCTTAGTGTCTTTTTCGCCTCATATGTACCAATAGGAAGGACATTGTCTTTGGGAAGCATGTCTTTCACCAATTCCAATAACACATTAAAACTTGTGTCTGTCCAACCATGACCAGCCTTCAGGTTGTATAATTTGAGTATGGCTGATAACCTTGTGTACTTGGTGCAACCTTCATACAATGGTTTTTCAGAATCGTTTAACAAGCTCTCCAACATGGAAGGGTTGTTATCAAATTGATCCTCAACTGCATACAACATGTCCTCCAACCGATCACCCTCATTATTATTATGAACTTCGCGCACATCATCCCTTCTCTCACCACTACCACTATCTTGTATGTCCCTAAATTCTCCATGCCAGATCCAACGGGTATATGTTTTATCAAATGCCCATTTACTCAAATGATTGAGAATTTCATCGGGTCTCTTATGCAAAAAATTATGGCACATAAAACAAGGACAACGTAGCTTGGAGCGGCCTCCACTGTTTTCTACTGCAAATTTAATAAATTCCTTAACCCCTGCTTCATATTCAGGGTCACCCGGCTTTGATGTTGATATCCACTTTCGATCAATTTCTAACCACCAAGAACAAGACCTCAATTCTTAAAAATATCACATATGTAAATCTCATATAAAGGCAATTTGGAATATAACCACAAGATTTACAACATCTATATAACATTATACGTAGTATATAAATAAAACAATAATTGCATGAGTATATTAATATTGTATAAAAGTCGAAAAACGAGATTGAGATAAATTAACTTAAAAATATCACATATGTAAAGCTTATATAAAGAAAATTTGCAATATAACCACAAGATTTACAAAATCTATAAAAAAATATATATATGTATATAAAAAATAATTGCAAGAGTATATTAATATTGTGTAAAAAAACAAATATGATATTCATTAAACAATAGCAATTTTGGGATCCATTTTTCTATTCATTTTTAAGCACAAACAATATACTATACAAAGTAAAGACTAGAAACATGGACCACTAGTCATTTACTATTTATTTTTGAATGTGAGCAGCATGAACATCAAATTTGTAGAGCTTCCATATTCATGTTCTGTCATTTTTAATAGCACATATTTTTTCACATGCAATTATTTTAGGAATCCTTACATGTGGGGTTAGCTTATATACTATATTTTATACACCTTTTACAAAGGTACAAAACAGAACTTTTGCGGGAAAATCAAATTCCTAAGAACTACTATATAAAACTGCTCGTATCATAAACAAAGCTCTCTAAGCCAAATCAACTAACCAGTATAACAAGACGATTAACATACAAATTTTATGCAAATAGATACAATAGAAAAAGTGAAAAGAATTTGAATCACTATGCATTTTTATAACAGTATTCTTCAAATAATATAGCAAAACAAACAAGGCAACCTCAATAAAACAGTAGATTATGAACAAAAATCATTCATTTTTATGAATTATATGTACCACATACATAGTTACAACATCAATTGAATGAAAAATCGAAACTAAAAGAAAAAAAAAAATTACCTCGCGCGGCCTTCTCCAAAGTTAGGGTTTTAATCCTACAATTGCAGAATTCTCAAGCTCCAACAATTGAATGAAAACTCGTACTTCAATGGTGGAATAGTGGTTGCTACGGTGCGCCGAAAGATGGAGTGCGAAGATGGAATTTGATTGCAATGGAACGATGGTGTAACAATGGAGTGAATGCAATTATGCAATTATGCAATTATCAGTCAAGGATGGAATTTGAGTGCATGTCGCGTCGGCAGCCTTTAGGTGGAGGTGGACGGAGGTACGCCGGCAAATGGAGAAGGAGGTAGCGCGATGTAAAGGCGAAAGGAGTTTGATCGACAATAGCTAGAGTAAGGAAAAAGCAAAAAATTTGGAGCAGAGAAAGTGAAATTATTTTAGGGATTTTTTGGCGGTTAAGAATTAGGAAAAGCAGAGACCGGTTATTACTTTCCACTGGTCTCTGCCAATTTTTAATTTGAAAAAATAAAAAAAAACACCAAGAGACCGGTTTTGTAAGACAATTGGTCTCAAACTGTTTTAATTAAAAAATAAAAATATTCTAAAATACCCCAAGAGACCTGTTATCTTTGAAAAATGGTCTTTTGAATTTGTTTCGAGACCGGTTTTTAATGACAAATGGTCTCTTGGAACAAAGAGACCGCTTATGTAGTAAACAGGTCTATTATATTGGGTCTCTTTGGCCAATTTTATAGTAGTGAATGAGTAATAATTAAGTCATTTCACCAATCACATACCTTTGCCTCTAAGCGCACCTTGCATAATTAGTACATAACCAATAATTGCAATAAGGAATAGTGCACGTCAAATGAAATTCACAATGTATAACCAAACAATTTAACCCAGTCATCCCTAGACATGATACTAAGCTCTCGATCCGTCCTTAAACATGCACCTAAAAGCAAGGTTTTGTAACTTGTACGTACCTTGAGTAAACAATTCGATTGGCCACTTTAGAAACTAGAAATCGTCTTCTACAAAGTCCTCTCCTAAACCAAATAATAAGAAATAAATCAATACCAAAGAAATTAAAATTACAGCAATACTAAAGCATTTTAAAACCTCTCAAACCAATAAAATAAAGCCTTTAAATTACTCCCATTAGCCAAAACTAGTAGTACAACTTGCCAACTACAAGTTTATGTGTTAAAATCATGAAAATATAGTGTTTTATATCAAATTACAGCAACTTTAAAGTGGTTAAATAAATCTGAAAATTTGTTTTAAGCATATAAAATAATCCCATAAGCATAATTATTTGAAATAGTCATTATATAGCAAATTAGTGTGTTAAAAACCCAAAAATATATCAATTCAATGCAATTAGAGGCTTCAAAATAAAAGGTATAAAATCTGAAAATTATTATTAAGATTAGAATATAAAGTTCAAAGCTTTTTCAATCACAAAATACCCACAATAAATATTTTATAGGTTTAGAAGCATAAAAACATGAAATTTACACTAATAGTCCATAAAAATCGAAACTTTAATAAATCTGAAAATTATATACAATCAAAATAATCATACTTTGACATACTTTGAATATAGAATAATTAAGTAACTTGTTTAGTACGTTATTAAGCCTTAAAACATGAAAAATCAACACTTTAATACCCTAAATTCATACATAACCAAATCTGAAAATTAACATAATAATTTAAACATACAAAACCCATAAATTTATAATCTTTTGTAATTTATACATAATATCAAAGCCTAATAACAATAATTTCATAATTGAAAACAAATAAAAATTGAAGCTTTAATTAAAAAATAACAAGGAATAAGAGAAAGAGAAATAAGGGGAAAGAGAAGGGAGGAGGCGAACTGCAGGGGCGGCTCAGCTGGGCGACGCGACGGTGGCAGCAGGGCGGCAACGGTGGTGCTGGGCGGCGGCAGGAAGGTTGCAGCAGGTTTTCGTTTTTTTTTTCTTTGCTCGTGAAAACAGTAGGAAGGAGGAGGAAAGTTATGAAAGCTCTTCTTTTTTTTTTTTTACGTGTGAAGGAGGAGGAAAGTGAGGGTTTTTGAGGGTTTTATTTGGGCTTTGGGTTTCCTAATTAGATTAGGAGTAATATTTGGGTTTTGGGCTATTATGTTAGAATTGCTTGTAAATTAGTAAAAAATACACTAGTTTATTTAAATCCTTTCATAAAAATAATTTATTTAATGAAATTGTCATAAATATAATTGTAAGAATAATATATAAATAAATTATAATTAAATTAAAAACATGGGGGATTACAAATTGTGTCTCCCCAAAACCAAACCCAGTGATGAATACCTTTCGCGTTGAATCATGATCGAATGAAATGAAAGTGTGAAAAGTCTAGTGTTGCGATTAGTTTTTATTTAAAATCTTTCTTTCTATTTTTGAAAACCTACCCTATTTTATGAAAATAGCTAATCTAGTTTAGTTTGGTCCATGATAAGAATCCAATAATAGTGTAGTTGGATAGGGCTCGAAAAGAGCTTTCCAACGATATATTATAAGCCAAATTCCGATAAATAATGAGGAAGTTATGGCAAAAATACTAAATTGGGCCCGGTTTAGTTCTTACATACGGCCCAATGATCTAGAGGAGGGCCTATTATTATTCCTAAAGCTAGTAGGATTGATTATAGTGTTCTAGAATCATCTAGAAGGTTCTTTTTTATCCTAGTAGGATTTTGATTGATAATTATGTATATGAGTTTTACTTGGAATAAAATAAGTGTTTTATATGAAAATACGATTTTAACCTTCGTACGGATTTTACGACTCAATTCTAATGATAAGTGGATTCCGTATTGAAAATGTGTTAAAAACCTCTTGCAGCGCCTGGCGCCAAGTTCGTCGCCTGGCGACGAGCCTTGTCGTTGGCGACAGGATGGTGTTTTATTCCTTTTCGAACTTTAACTATTTTCTATCGGATTTTGGACTATTTTCCTATCAATAGGGTCCTTGGACCTCCGTTTTAAAGGAACCAATTCTATTTAAGAATTCTCTCTTTTCTCTCTCGAGCAATATAGCTTTCTCTCTCTCTCTAAACCAGCCCTTTTGCAAACACAATACCGCATACAGTAGATCTAGAAACACCTAGCCAAGTTCGAAGTTGCCTTCGCCCTAGACGTGAAATGTTGATACCTTATGAGGGTTTGGTCCCAAATCCATTCTAAACTTTTTAACTCTTTCTTTCAATTATTTGATTTAATTCTTTGATTTATTATTTCATTGAAGTTTATTAATGCGTGTATTTTGTTATTTGAAAGATTTACGAGGCTTCAAAGTAAGTAATTAGCTTACTCCCGTTTTATTCTTGTAGAAAGCATGTTTATTATTTATTAATTCCTAGTATCATGTTAGGATGTTTTTATTACTTTCTAATATCATGTTTAGGTTGCCTCTTATTATTTCTAATAGCATGTTAGTATCATGTTAGGGCTAAAGCTTTGATCTTTAATGTTTAGTTACATGCTAGGATTTGTTATTGATCTTGTTAGTATCATGCCTAGGATCTTGCTATTATTATTAAGCTTTATTTTCATAATTGTTATGATTATTATCGTTATTATTATTATGTTGCTTGATATAAATTTATTTTTATTTCTTGATCACGCCTTTTATGCATGTTTAAAGGGAATTTGTACTTGAAATCACGCCTAATAAGATAATTAATAATTTGGTTTAGGCTAATATAATTTTAATTCAAGTGATCGCCAATAATAGATTTGTTTGTGCATTAATATTCAACCAACATAGAGTAAATAGGTTTAGGGTTAACCTATTGATTGCATGTTAATCAGAAAGCGCACATGAATACGAGTAAAATAAAGTAGATGCCTATTTTAGGGCGGGTTCAATCTCTTTTAGATTGGATACGTACCCTCATCCACGAATACCAGTCTTGGTTTTAGACCTATTGGAGTTGACGATCTCATGGATCGTTAAGGGGTGTAACCTTCACTCTGTGAACGGTTTACAAGTTCCTAAAACTTGTTGGCAACTCTTTTACTCTTGTTTCTTTCCTTTTGGGCGCCATCATGCTTAAGTGTATGATCACAGTGGGGTTCTAGTTTGGGATAATGCTTGAAATATTCCCTACACATAGCATTAACTATATCTTGACCACGATGTTGTAGAGCTTAGCATAAATTAGCGGTCACCCCTATAAGTTCCCTCATCAAGTGTAAAATAAAAATGAACTCAAAGGACATTAAATGTATCATAAGCAACATCAGCATTGGCATGTTGTTCAGAATTTCCTTCTTTGATAATGGATAGAAGAAAAGTACCTGTAGAAGCAAATGTCCTTGCCAAACTGTTGATTGAATTCAAATGAGATGTCCATCGAGTATCAGTAGCACGCTGCAAGTTCCCTATTTGATTCATTCCTCTCCTAGTTTGAGCCTCGTCATTAGCAATAATCTTATTTGCTAAATCAGCTTTTTGTTCAGCTTGTAACTCATCATATATTTTCGAAGATGCATCAGCTATATTGACTATTATTGCCAATTTAGTGAAATATTGGTGTATGGGAATCACTTCTTTTGTAGCTCCAACCAAAGCTAATTGAAGTCGATGAGCAAAACATATTGAACATAATATGCATAGGGTGAATCTTTCAATATTAAAGCTTTCAAACCATTAAATTCCCCTCTCATATTAGAAGCTCCGTCATATCCTTGACCGCGAATATTTTTTGGGTTCAAGTTATGACAAGACAAAACTTTATATAATTCTTGTTGCAAGGTTAATGATAAAGTGTTTTCCACATGAACAAGATAAAAAAATCGTTCTTTTAAAATTTCATCATGTTCAACAAACCTTAAACAATTGCCATTTGTTCTCTTAATGCCCTATCTTGGGATTCATCAAGGATGACACAAAATTTTGAGTTTCCAATTTCCTTTCTAATTTTATCTTGCACTTTTTACGCTAAAATTTGCAAAATCTCCTTTTGAATTGTGGACGACGTATATGAAGCATTCCCTAAAAATAGTAGTTTTAGTTAAATAATGTATGGGAGCATTTAATAAAAAAAAAACAAATCCTCTAAAAAAGTTTATAATGAGTACCTGGAGCATTTTGCAAAACAACTTTGTTCACATCTTTGTTGTATGAGGCTATAAACTTTATTAGCTTAAGAAAGTTTCCTTGATTCTTAGAGTTTACACTTACATCATGGCCACTAAATGGACAATTTTGTAATGCTAGCTGATGAACTGCATCAATTGAAGTTTTTAATCGCAACTTGTTATTCTTAATCTCTTCTTCTGTCTGCTCTAAAAGTGCTGGTTCAATATGTTGATTTGTATTCAACAAGTTATCACACGCCTTTTGATTGTTATTTGTATTCAACGATGTTTTTCTGACTCCGAATAGGGATAATCATCTTGAATGGGTTGAAACGCTTTTAGTTTTAGATACTTCCTCCTTATTTGCTCACGCTCATTGGGATGATAGTCACTAATTTGTTTGCGTAGTCCGGGATGACGCTCAAGAGTACATGAGGTATTTATATCTTATGTTTCAACTCTTGGAACCTTTCGTGGGTTATCAGTTTCGGGAATTGAAGTATTAGATCTTTTTGTCCCTCAAAACTTGTGTTTTGCTTATTATCATCACTCAAATTACTTTTGGGATTCAAATTTGCCTTTGAAGTGGAACCCTCTTCTTGTTGATTGTTAACTTTTTTGTAAAAAAAAATCTAGCGTTTTTTATTTCATGATTTAACCTATATCAATATAAAACAACAATTACCAAATTAAGTAGCATATAACCCTAAAATTTGATCTAATGGTCCATTCAATAAATTAAAAATTAACCAAAATTATTAAATAAATCAACATATTAACCAAGTAAACAACTAATCACAATCATGTAAATAACAGTAAGAAATTTATTAATTAAATAAAATTAAATAATTCAAAAAATTAATCAAGAAGAATTTTAAAAATACCTGTTTTGGTTGAACAATGGTAATTGATGAGTATTGAGTTGAATCTCAATTATGAAAATATGAGTGCCAAATTCACGTGTATATTGGAGCTTTAGTGCTTGGGCTTTATTATCTAATCAAAGTTCACATTGAATAAGAAGCTTCACTTAAAAAAACAAGTAAGTGATGGGATTCGAGCCCAGCCTTCTTGGGAAAATATATCTTTACCCAACCAACATGACAAGCTTTTTTGTTTGTTATGCTATATATGTATTTAATACTATATATAACAATTTTAAAAGGGGCCAAGAGTTACGAAACAAGGGCCACAAATTTGTGTCGGGGAGGCCGGGCCTCCACCAGCCCCCTCGGTCCCTTCGCCCTTGATAGTATAACTATAAAATAAATGTTTTGTTTGACAATTATATCACTTGTCTAATTCTAGAAAAAGGTAAAATATCAATTAATTTTAAATATATTCCTTTATTTGACTTAGTTGTCTTTCAAATGGAGTATTATTAAATTTTTCCAAAAAAATAAGTAATAATAAATTGATTCATATAATAGACGTTAAAGAAATTACTTTAAAAACATTTTTTTTTATTTTTTCAATTCCTCTAGCTAATGTTTCAATTTATTTTTAATATGACTATATATTCAAATTATTATGATTTTGTTTTTGGAATTTTACTACTACGTATGTATTATTACAAATTAAGGACTTATAAAGTATAGTATAACTGAAAATAAATGTTGTATTTGACAATTATAACTGAAAATAAATGTTGTATTTGACAATTATATCATTTGTCTAATTCTACGAAAAGGTAAAATATCAATTAATTTTAGTCTATTGTTTGATTGATTTTTGATGTTTATTAAAAAATTAATTTATAAATAAGTATTTACTAATATGGCCACTAGACCTGATCAAACCAATCCCTGCTCGAAAAAATTCTATGGTAAAGGCAGCCAAAAAATCCATTTTTGTTTAATTTTATGCTTACCTATTTATATAGATTATGACATTATAATTTCTATATTTGATGTATGTATTTTCTCAAATTTCATTTATTAGATATTCTTACAAAAATTAGACTTACCGTGCATGGCACAGGTTTTAAGATAGTGTTTTTTTTTAATGTTCTTAACTTTGTGGGGTTGGTTTATTCTATCAGGTCATGACCGGTTAACAAAAGTAAACGACCTATTATAACAGGCTATTAAACACATGTTAAATTTTGATTGGTCCATAAAAATAATTAAAAATAAAAGTCCATAAAAGTAAAAATTAAAATTAAAAGTAATATTTAAGAAAGATAAAAAAAATCAGGGAGGAGGAATGAGGGGAGGTATTGAGGGTTTGGTTAGGGGAGGGGCGTTTTACGGGGTGGGGGAAGGAAGTTGGGAGTTTTCGAGGGTAAGGGAACGTCGATTGGCGTTTTTGGGAATGAGGAAAAGGCGGGAAGGGTGGGGGTTGGGTTTCGGTAAGGGAAGAGGAGGGGTGGGGTTAGGTTGGGATATTTTCGAAGGGGGGGAAGGGAGCGGGTGGGGTAGGGATAGGGCTGGGTAGGTTTCAAAATTTTTTTTTCTTTACTAATGAAAATGCAACACGGGCATTTAAGGAAAAAAAAAGGTTAATTTGACCTATTAATAGAAAACTCTCTCCTCCCTCCCCCCCCCCCAAAGTTGAGATTATTAAAAAAAATTAAAATTGGGATTATTCATATATAGTAAGTGGCCCCTTTAATCTATACTCGTTAAATGTTTGGTGCAACTTTTGTCAAAAACGGACGCTAAACAATATGTGCAACTTTCCAATTTCTTTCCTTATCTAGTTTTTTAAAAAGGATAAAATGACCTTTAAACCCTTACTTTAAAAAATCGGATTTTTTTAATTATATCCATATCTTAATTTAATATGGTTAACATCAACCTAATCTAACAACACTAATCTAATGATTCCCACCAAAATTCTAACATTCCCCCCCCTAACTGCCACAATAAATTATATAGAAATCTCTAGAGAGAAAAATTTTAGAGAGGAAGAAAATGCTCTCAACCTTGCTAACCCTATGTTCTTACGCTTTACTTCTCTTCCGCCGTTTCTATTCCTAGAACCTTTCTTTTGCCATTATTCCCCGCAACTTTACTTCATTTACAGTTTTAATTGTGTTCTAACTCTTAATTATCAGTTTATGGTTCTTTCAAATTCCCTCAAAAAAAAAAAAAAAAAAAAAAATTCAAGTCCTAATTGCAAATTAGCTCACAAAATTCAGTCTATACTTTCGTTCCCTTTTCCATAAATTTATAAAACCTTTCCTCAAGCTTTTGGGATTTTGTTTGATCCTCAATTACGCCTTGTTCGATGTTTCTTTAACATCTTTTGGTTAGTCTATCAATTGGTGATTCCTCTACTTCTACTGGTTGTTTGCTTGCGGCGGTCGATGGCTTAGCCAAATCAATTTATATACGGCGGTTTCTGTAATAACCTTACTTTTTTTTTCCTTCTATTTTAAGTTTCGAGGTTGAAACTTGTTTTAAGAAGGGTAGATTGTAATACCCAAATATTTTATGATTTCATACGTATAATATGTTAAATTAAGTTATTTTAATTATTAAGTAACTTTCCTTATCTATATAATTTATTTTTGGAAAGTTTGAAACGTTATTTTATATCTAATAGAACTCTTGTTTATAAACTAAAAAAAACTTCATATACCCTAATTATTTTCAGCTTTGCCTCTGCTTACTCCAACTTTATACTCTGTGAATACAATGTTAAAAAAATAAAAATCTCTTGTGAGTTTTGTATATTTTGCCGTTAACAATGATGATGCAAATCACTCATCAAATATATTTTCTATAATCAAAGTCAGTGACCCTTGTTTTGGTGCTCATGAATAAGCCCTTAGTGTGATGTTTTTCTATTCAAGTAAAACGAATCTTCGTATCTTATAGGTTCAATTTATATGTCTTTTAAGGTAATTACACAAAATTTTTATTGGAGATGTTTGTATAACATTTCGTACTATTGTGTGCCATATTACTATTTGTTATTTATATGATTAAGTTTTGTATGTATATTGGTTAATATGTCGTGATATATAATTTAATTGTCGTATTATTTTGTTATATTATTGATTATATTGATTGTGTTATTATTTCTAGTGTTTTTAATGTTATTTTGTTCTTGGTTTGAGGCTCAGGGTTATAGACCTTAGTCCTTGGCATGTTGGTAAGAGGATGATAATCATGAGTTAAGAATGAGGTACAATATTTATTATTTATTTTTTTCATTGGTCCCCTACAGTTGGATTTGGCCTATATGTGGTCTGGTTTAGGGTTTTTTCTGGTTATTGAGAGTAATCAAGTTATTTTACTTGTTGGTTTGTTATTCAAATTACTCATGTCTAAGGCTAGGTATAAAACAAAGAGCGTGGCACATTTATGGGATAGATGAGTTTATTGAGTAAAAGAACGTATTATTATTCGAGGTTGAGTTGATCAAGGTTATTTTCAGAGTACAGAGTTATTTTTACCTTGAGGCATAAATGTGTGATGTAGTTTTGAACTACATTGTTTAAATGAGCTAGTAATGTTAATTATTCTATTATTCTCTATATTTTAGTATGTGATGATTACTTAGCTTTTTGCTGACGTGTGTGTTGTTTTGTTGTGCTAATCGTGTTTGCGCCCATGTTTTTTTCTTATGGTGGCCCTGCGACGATCTATTTTGGAATTTGTCCTTAATGGTGAGCAATCAAGTTTGTTTAAGCAGGTCGATCAAGTTTTTTGTTTAGTATGCTATAACGAGTTTGTAAAGCTAAATAAATAGCTCACTTAGATTTATTGTAATTATTGTAATTTTGTAAGCCTTTGTAATACCTCCGATTTAGGTATATGCTTTCGCAGTTTTATTCAAAGGTTGTTTATTTTTCCTTTATTTATTATTTATTATTAGCTAGTAAATTGGGAGTGTTACAACCGAATGAAAAAGTTTCTGCATGGTTGCAGGCAATATTTCAACACTTAACTTTGAGCCCCACTATGATCATGCATTTAAGCATAATGGCGTCCAAAGGGAAAGAATCTAGAGATAAAAGAGCTGCCAACAAGTTTTAGGAACTTATAAACCGTTCACGGGTGAGAAGGTTCTACCCCATTCAGGATCACAGAGATCGCTTACTCCATAGTGGTCCGGAATTGATGCGAGAACGTTAACACTACTTTGTGCTATATTGGCAAATGTTGATTTGATCAAAGTCGGAAAGTAATTGAGCTCGATATGACTTATTTTGATGATTTTCCTCTTACATGGGATGCGGCTTAGTTAGTTTTTTTTTATTACCTTGTAATCAATCCTAGCCTTTTATTTTGTGTGGTTTAGATTTAATGAGGTTAGGGTTATGTCATGTACTATTGCCTCCTTATAAAAGGAGTTATTTTATGATGTAAAACTTAGACTTGTTTTGAACATTGAAAATATGGGAGTATTTTTCTTCATTGAGTGTAGACACCCATTTGTGTCTCCCCAAAAAACCAAACCCAGTGATGAATACCTTTCGCGTCGAAAGATAATCGAATGAAGTGAAAGTGCATGTGAAAAGTCTAGTGTTGCGGTAGTTTTTATTAAAAACCCTTCTTTCTGTTTTCTAAAACCTACTCTATTTTATGAAAATAGTCAATGCAATTTAGTTTGGTCCATGATAAGGGTCTAATAATAATGTAGTTGGATTGAGCTTGAAAAGATCTTTCCAACGATATATTATAAGCCTAATTGCGATAAATAATGAGGAAGTTATGCCAAAATACTAAACTAGGCCCGATTTGGTTCTTACCTGCGGCCCACTGATCTAGAGGAGGGCATATTATTAATCATCATTCCTAAAGCTATTAGGATTGATTATAGTCTTCTAGAATACTCTATAAGGTTCTCTTAAATGCTAATGGAGTTAGGATTGATAATTATGTTTCAAAGAATTTGAAATTGAATAAAACTACTCCTTTTGAGAATCCTTGTTTTGTACGAAATTGAATATATTCAGATATTATTTTTTTTTTCTCATAATTTTTATCCAAATATTTTATGGTTGGATAGATCTTGAAATTATCTTCCAATGATATATTATAATATTAATTCAGAGCTATAACGGAAAAGATATAAAGGAATACGAAACACTATCCAAAACTGACACCCTTCCACTATTTCGACCATATATTTTATCTACAAAATTTTTTAATCTGATTTCAATTGGGTTGGAAAGTAGACTTCAAGAGCTTTCCAATGACATATTATATGCCTTATTTCGATTTCTGGATCAAAAGGTATGATAAAAACAAAATCCGCAAAAAAACTGTCTTAGCGCCAAACGACAAGCCTGTCGCCTGGCGCTGCAGTGCAGCGCGTGGCAATGCACCTTGTCTCCTGTCGCCTGGCGGTAGGATGAGTTTTATTTCTTTTGAAATTCTAACTATTTTCTATCGGATTCCGGACTATTTTTCTATAAATAAGGTCCTTGGACCTCCGTTTTCAATAACCAACGCTCATCAACAAGCTTGATCACAATCATCAACTCTCATCAAGAATTTCTTAATTCTCTCTCTCTCACTTTCTAAACCAACCCTTTTTCAAATACCATACCGCATTCACAAGATCTAGACACACCTAGCCAAGTTCGAAGTTGCCTTCAACCTAGACGTGAAAGGTTGATAATTTTTAAGGGTTTGGTCCCAAATCCAGTGTAAAATTTGTAACTCTTTCTTTCAATTCTTTAATTTATTATTTGATTTATTATTTTCATTGAAGTTTACTAACTCGTGTATTTTGTTACTAGAAAGAGGTATGAGGCTTCAAAGTAAGTTATTAGTTTACTCCCTTTTTATTTCAATGAAGAAAGCATGTTTAGATTTGTTTAATCCTAGTATCATGTTAGGATGTTTTTATTACTTTCTAATATCATGTTTAGGGTGCCTTTTATTATTTCTAATAGCATGTTTGTATCATGTTAGGTTAAAAGCTTTGATCTTTGATGGTTAGTGACATGCTAGGAGTTGTTATTAATCTTGTTAGTATTATGCCTAGGATCTTGCTATTGTTATCAAGCCTTATTATGCCTTATCATGATTATGATTATTATTATATGATCGTTATGCTTATTATTATGTTGCTTGATATATATTATTGTTATTGCTTGATCACGCCTTTTATGCATGTTTAAAGGGATTTTGTACTTGAAATCACGCTTAACAAGATAATTAATAATTGGTTTAGGCTAATATGATTTTAATTCAAGTGATCGCCAATTATAGATTTATTTGTGCATTAATATTCAACCAACATAGCTCAAATAGGTTTAGGGTTGACCTAATGATTGCATGTTAGTTAGAAAGCGCACATGAATACGAGTAGAATAAAGTAGAGGCCTATTTATAGGGCGGGTTCTATCTCTTTTAGATTGGATCCGTACCCTCATCCCCGAACACCAGTCATGGTTCCAGACCTATTGGAGTTGACGATCTCATGGATCATTAAGGGGTGTAACCTTCACCTCGTGAATGGTTTACAAGTTCCTAAAACTTGTTGGCGACTCTTTTGCTCTTGTTTCTTTCCCTTTGAACGCTACCATACTTAAGTGTATGATCATAGTGGGGTTCAAGTTTGGGGTAATGCTTGAAATATTCCCTACATTGATTTCTTTGTGATCTCTCATTTGTGGTACAATCTCAATCTTTATCAAACTTTGTGATTGATTATATTAGATTGAAACCCTTGTTTCTCTAGAATTTGTGATTAGTGAATCAAGTTATTTGCTATATAATCTTACTTGGTGCTTGATCATGATCCAAGATTGTTTTGGGGTTTTTCTGGTCCCTCGGGAGAGTTACGTCACTAAGTCTGGATTCCCGCGGTTTGTACTTGCAAAATCACGAAAACTCCGGTTGGTAGAAGCTCCGCCTCCGACGATCAAGTTAGTACTGGTCGAAGAATATGAAAAAGGTGCGGAAAAGGTGAAGTAAGATTTTCTAGGATTCCAAGATCAGGTGTTTTCTCGGAAGTAAGAGAATTCTGGTGTTTTTTAATAACTGAACGTGTCCTAGTAAATGGGGGAATCAACCTATTTATAGGTACCTAGAAGTTTGTGCCCCTGTCCTAGGCTACGGAAACCTAGGAATGATTGGGCTGCGCCGTTTTATAGCTTTCTATGGATTTGGGCCTTGAAGGCCGCCACTTCCCCTGAAACATCCGCTTGCCACAGGTCGTGCTCTAGTTAGTCCATTTTGGGCCCTACCTAGGGTACGGTGACACGTGTCGAGTTCGCAATAGCCCACATGGTGGGGTATATTTACCCAAAACATTTACCCCTCACAGATGTGGTATGGCGCGCCATGTGGCATCTGTGACATTTGTCACTCGGTTATTGGCGAATCAATTTTAACTATTCACCTTCTAGGAAGATTACATGGTTACCTTTGGATTTACCCCTCTATAAATATGGGTCTTACTTCTCATTTTCGCATATTCACGAAAAAACTTGAGAGGGAATCTTTGACTTTTCTAAGAGAATTTTCTTTCTGTCGCTTGCATTTGGTTGAATTGCTACAACCAGCCTATATAGTCGCAACAATACCTTACATACAAGGTAACCGCCAGCTCTTTCTCTATTTCATGCTTTTTATTTTCCGCCTTTGTTTGTTATTCCTTGTTTTTTCAAAATGGTTTCACAAACACACACGGCACGGCCAAGGATAGCATTTAACCGGTCACTTGGGACGACAGAATCTAGAATTAAAAGTGCTGCCTGCCCCTTCTTGCGAACATCCCCGAATTTGACTCTCTCTGTGTCTGTGCAGGACACTATGTGATCGGAATGGTGTCCTTCAAACAAGTGTATGCTTCCGATAGAGGGTTCAAAATTATTCGAAAGTTAATTATTCAGTGAGATCAAGTGATCAGAATGCCTAGTTGGAGGCTGCTTTCGATCAGTAATATTAATGTATAATAAATAACAGCTTAATCTTGACTGAACCTTTCGGGTCACACTCAAGCAACTAACGATCCGACACGACAAATTAATCCGAAAGGAATTAATGAGTCACTCAAGTATTATGAACAAAGACGTCGGATTTCAAGCTTAGAGAATCGGAACCGAATCGCAAAAGTCGAGCCAAAATGTAGGAATTGGCAAGATGGGAAAATGCTTCAAGTAACAAGTAAAGACCCTAGCCACGTGAAAGGCTAGGGAAGTGCGCCACGTGACAGTGGACGTGGCAACACCATGTGGCATCGGGCCACGGACCCAGGTTACGGGTCATGGACGCGGGCCGATGGGTGGCGGCCTAAATAGGGAGATATTCCCCCATTTTGGGGGCATTCACAATCATTTATTACACCCCATTTCTCTCACATTAGAGAATATCTGAGCTTGGAATCCAAGCAGATCCCCACCTAAATTTCCGCACTTTTTACCCTTCTTCAAGTTTCTAACTTGATCGTTGGTGGCGGAGCTCCACCCATCCGGAGTCTCCGTTATTTTGGCAGGTGCAAATCCAGTCAGACCAGTATTCGAGCTGTAACTCTCCCGAGGGACAAAAACACCCAAAACATTTGGCGCCGTCTGTGGGGGAGAGTACCTCAAAGATGGTTTAAGAATCTGTACCGATTCCTTACTGTGCAACCGGTTATCCAACTGGGTAACCACGATAATGTTCAACCGGTTAATCAACCAGGTAATTTTGGAATTCCTCATCTGTCTTCTCAGCCTCAGCCGGAGGCCTTTATTGAGGAGGAAGAGGATGATGATGATGATGTGGAGACCTATACAACCAAGGATGGCCCCTTCATCTCCAAGTATACACGTTCCAAGGATCAATTGGAACGCAGTGAGGACCAGGCGGGTCCGAGCAAGCGGCCCCCTAGGCGGCCAGAAGGGGAAACCTGGAAGGCCAAAAGAGAAGCTCCAGTCACCCGGGATGAGGTCATGAAATTCATGAACTCCTTCAAGGGTGAAATCAAGGAGATGATCAACAAAAACAAGGCTGTCTCTAGCAAGGGTCAGCCGGCTAAAAAGACTCCCCTGCCGGGAGGAAAAAGCCAGTCAAGGACAGGCATCCAACTCCCCATCCCAAGGAAAAGGCAGTCGCAAAACTTGACTGGACCAAAATTCTGTTGCCCAAGAGGCAGCCCCTGCAAGAACAGCCGGAGGCCAACAAGAAATCTGTCTTTGGCGCTCGAAATATCATTGAGTGAAGGAGACAACAGCAGCTGTCTGAGTCAGCCTCTACATCGAGCTTTCCAGACAGCTTCAGAGAAACTTCTGCAAGGCACTCGTTGTCCTTGCATGTGAGTCGGACAGGAGGCAAGACCGTCAACACTGAACTTCAACTGATGATAGGGTCTATGTCATACGCACCCCAGGCGCAGTATGGGCAATATGGCCTCCAATTCATGCAGCCATCCCCATTCAAAGGTCAGGCGGCATACAACAAAGTCCAGCCATTAGACTGGCAGCTGCGGCTGCTGAAGCTTGGTGAACAGTCCTCTACGTTCGCCAAGAATATAACCGAGGCGGCCCAGCCGGCCAAGGTTAAGAATGTGTTGGTGGGTACTTATGATGGTACCACCAACCCAGAAGACCACCTGATGGCATACACCAACCTTATGTGCTTGCAGGGTTGGGATGATGCCACCTGGTGTTGGTGTTTTTCGGCTACATTGAAGGGCATTGCCCAACAATGGTTTGGCAACTTGCCAGCCGGATCTATTGACTACTTCAAGAAGCTAGCCTTCTTGTTTGCCTCCAACTTCTCAATGAACATCCCTGCTAAGAAAACAAGTTTAGACTTGAGCACCATTAAGCAGGGTGAGAGAGAAGGGCTACGCTCATATGTCAGGCGGTTCAACCTGGTTAGAATTCAAATCCAGGGACTGTCTAACGAGGTAGCATTCACAGACTTCTTTAAGGGTCTGAGAGACGGGTCGAACTTCAAGTTCGACCTTGTCAGAAAAGGGGCATTTACGCTGCAGGCGGCCCTGAGGGAGGTGGAAAGCTATATTCAAGCAACCGACCTCTGCACGCTTGGCAGCCAGTCGGACTCCAAGAAGTCCGACAAGCAAAAAGAGAGCCGGTCTGCTCAGCCGGCGAAGAAAAAAGAAGAGAGCAAGAAGAGAAAAGAAGTCTGGGCGATCAGTGATTCTGAGCTGCCGTCCCAGAAAAAGAAAAAAGAGTTTAAACCGTATGTTTTCGGTACGAGTTTAACAAAGAATGCAACTCCATCCTCCTGGTGGTAAAGGACCAGTTGTCTATTGAGAAGCCGAATCCAATGAAGAGTTCCGTCCAGTCACGGAAAAAAACAAGTTCTGCCAGTTCTATGAGGAGGTTGGCCATGACACCAACGACTGCTTCAGTCTTCAGCGGGCGTTGGACCGTCAGACTGACAAAGGGATGTTAAAGTCCTATATTTCTAAGTCCCTAGCCGGGGCAAAGAAGAAGAACAAGGGTAAGTCCTCCAAGACTACCCACCAGCCTACTAGTAGCTTGGATACTGATAAGGATCCGGTCGGACATCATCAGCCTCCGGTGCTTGAATTGCAGAAGCTGAAATACAACACCAACAGCATGCATCCCGTCACCCACCTCTTCGTTGGTTTTGGGGGTGGGATGGTCTACCCAGCCGGAAGAATTAACTTACCCATCCGGTTGGGAGAAAAAGGCCAGGGACGACATATTGTCGTCAGATTCTTGATCGTTGAGGAGCTGACCGCCTACAACATAATCTTTGGCCGTCCTAGTCCTGAGTTCCCCCTCGAGCTACGGCCCACACTCAACGAAGCCAAGGCAGTAATCATCCCGTCCTCATGCTCATCAAATTTGAGCGGGATGATGGCTTTGTTGGTTCCCTGAACGGGGATCAGAAGACGGCCCGGGAGTGCTACCTCTCAGCCGTCAAAGATACTGTGGCCGCAGAAGGTCAAGGGAAGGAACTAATAGACCTTGACGATGTCAAGGATGCCAGTCCAGCCCCACCAGCAGCCAGAAAGAAAAGAAAAGCTGCACAGCTGGTGGAGGTGAAGAAAGAAAAGAAATAGCAATCACTGACCGGTGAGCGGTCAGAGGATCTCTGTTCCCAACTGGCTGGCGAAATTATTGATCTTGCTCTGGATGACAGCCGTCCAGAGCGAACTGTAAAGGTTGGGACGGTTACTTATGCTACTTTGGGTGCAGATTTGCACCTTCTATTGAAAGAATCCAAAGACATTTTTGCCTTTGAAGTGGAAGAGATGCCAGGCATCAGCCCGGATCTCGCTGTCCACAAACTCGCCGTGGATCTAAAAATGAAGCCCATCCGGCAAAAGAAAAGAAATCACGGCGAGGAAAGAAGTCAGGCGGCAGCTGCCACATTAAAAAAGCTGCTGGATGCTAGGTTAATTCGGCCATGTAATTTCCCCGACTGGGTGGCAAATGTTGTGCTTGTAAAGAAGACGAATGGTACCTGGTGTATGTGTGTTGATTACACAGATCTCAACAAGGCATGTCCAAAAGATAGCTATCCACTTCCGAAGATTGACAGCTTAGTCGATTCTATTGCCGGTCATGCCTTGATGAGTTTTATGGATGCCTATTCCGGCTTCCATCAAATACCCTTGTGGAAAAAAGATCAAGAGAAGACGACCTTCGTCACTGATCAGGGGTTATTCTGTTATATTGTGATGCTGTTTGGCTTGATGAATGCACCGGCTACGTTCCAACGGATGATTAATACCGTCTTCATTAATCAAATTGGGAGGAACGTAGAGGCATATATTGATGACATGATAGTCAAATCCAAGCAGCAGGCGGATCACCTTGCTAATCTCCGAGAAACATTCACCACACTCAGGCGGCATAAGGTCATGTTAAACCCTAAGAAATGCGTCTTTGGTGTTGAGTTTGGGAAGTTTCTTGGATTCCTGATTGATCAAAGGGGGATAGAGGCTAACCTTGAGAAGATACAGGTGGTGATTGACATGAAGTCACCCCCCACTGTCAAGAAAGTTCAGAGACTCATCGGTTGCCTGGCCGCATTGGGGAGGTTCCTCAGCCGGTCAGGTGACAAATGCCTTTACTTCTTCCAAGCAATCAGGAAGAAGACTAGATTTGAATGGGGGGATGATGATGAGGCGGCCTTCCAGAAATTGAAAGAACACGTGCACTCTTTGCCAAGGCTTGTTAGTCCTTTGCCTAGAGAAAAGTTGTACATGTACCTAGCCGTCTCAGACCATGCCCTCGGTGCTGTTCTCCTTGCTGAACGAGACGGCATCCAGCTCCTGGTATATTTCATTAGCCATGTGTTTAAGAATGCTGAACTCCGGTACCCCATGTTTGAAAATTTTGGCCTTGCTCTGTATATGGCATTCAAGAAGTTGAAGCCGTAATTTTTGGCACATCTGGTTGTAATTTACACCGATCAGCCCCTCAAGCAGCCAATGTCTACCTTGGAGTCATCCGGTAGAATGTTAAAGTGGGCTATTGAAATGCAAAGTCTTGAAACCACCTATGAACCAAGGAAGGCAGTGAAAAGTCAGGCGTTTGCCGACTTCATTGTTGAAATGACTCGTCCGGTTGCTCCGGATAATATTGATCAGGTTTTGAAGGTGTATGTAGATGGGAGCTCTACAAAGAACGGCTGTGGTGCAGGCATTATCTATGAATCTCCAGAAAGAGATAAATTTGAGTATGCACTGCGGTTCAAGTTTCAGGCCTCAAACAATGAGGCAGAGTATGAAGCCCTGCTAGCCGGAATCCGCATGTGTAAGGCAGTAGGGGCAACAAAGATTGACGCCATCTATGACTCTTAGTTGGTCGTTAACCAGTATGAGGGCATTTATGAAGCAACCCATCCGGCTATGATCAAATATCTTTAGGCTGTCAAAGAAGAGGCCGGGACACTTGAGGAATTTCGTCTGAGTCAAGTGCCCAGGTAAGATAACAACCAGGCGGATGCATTGTCAAAACTGGCATCCTCTGCCTGCCATGATACGCCTCGGTCAGTCTTTTGGGAAGTTCTAGAAAAAAGAAGTATATATGAGGAGCCCATTGGAATTCTGGACCGAAGCTCTACCTAGATGGATGGCATACGGGCGTATTTAACATACGGCACGCTCCCTGATTCACCACAGGAAGCAGCCGTCATGAAGAAAAGAGCAGCAAAATTCGAAATAAGACACGGAGAACTCTTCAAGGCTGGATTTCTTAAGCCCTTGTTGAAATGTGTTACCCCAGAGAAGGGGAAAGAAGTTCTCAAAGAGCTGCATGCGGGATTCTGCGCCTCCCACATAGGCGGCAGGTCCCTAGCTATCAGAGCCAAGCGGCACTATTTTTGGCCTACCCTTGAGGCAGACGCCAAAGAATTTGTGAAGAAATGTGACAAATGCCAAAGGTTTGGCAAGCTTATACATCGGCCGGCTACTGACCTGACGGCAATCCACAGCCCAGTCTCGTTTGCTAAGTGGGGCATGGACATTTTGGGTCCTTATACGCCTACTCCAGGCGGAAAGCGCTATATTTTGGTGGCTGTGGATTACTTCACCAAGTGGGTGGAGGCGGAAGCTGTTAAGAATATCAAGACAAAGGATGTCATCTCTTTCATTTGGAAGAACATCATCACCCGGTTTGGGGTACCTATGTCCATGGTATTTGACAACGGCCGTCAGTTTGAGACGCCTCAGCTCAAGACTTGGTTGGGAGATCAAGGGATCTCAAATTATTTTGCATCAGTCGGCCGACCCCAAGCAAACGGCCAAGTAGAAGCTTTTAATAAACTCATCTCAGACGGCATAAAAAGAAAATTGAAAGAGCCGGTGGTTTGTGGGCAGAAGAATTGATTCATGTCTTATGGGCCATCCGGACAACTGCCAAAGGGTCAACCGGAGAAACTCCATTTCTCATGGTATATGGCGCTGAAGCCGTCTTGCCCATTGAACACTATGAGCCCATGCTTAGAGTGATACTCTATGATGAAGAGGCAAATTGGGAGGCCATGCGGCTGGCATTAGACTCCCTCCCGGAACCCAGGGGCAATGCTGCCTTACATCATGAGATATACCGTCTGAGAATGACCAGAGCCTACAACAAGAGAGTACACAAACACCCTTTGAAAGTGGACGATTTTGTGTTACGCAAAATGGAGGCAACCGGTAGGGCCAATGAGCATGGGAAGCTAACTCCAAATTGGGAAGGCCCCTACCGGATCTATGAAGAATTTAGGCATGGCACATACCGCCTGGAAACCCCAGACAGTAGACGCTTGCCTAGAACTTGGAATGTAGACAATTTGAAAAAGTACTACTTCTAAGTATTGTAAAATTTTTTGTAACAAAGAGTATTAATGAGAAGTGCTTTTTGTTTTCAATTATGTTTTTCTTAATTCCGTCTGGGTTCTCCTCATACGGGTCATTTAATAAAAGACACAATGTCTAAGTTTTTGTAGCTCACTTAACGTCTGAGTGACGTAAGGCCAATGGCCAGATAACAAACTAAGTCTGAGACTTAGTATCAAATTCAAATGTCCATAGTGACACGCGGCCTATGGCCAGATCTTAAAGCTAGGCACAAAACCGCCTAGTGGCTACGCAGCCGGTCTCCAACTAGACCAGAGGCCAATGGCTGGATGACTGCGCCTTTTCCACAAATTCGCCTATCCTAACATGGATAAAGGCGTCCGGCGACACCCCTCCGGGTGCAATCGTCATAGAGGGAAGCCTACCTGCTTGCTCTACGTACCCATATAGACGGCAAAGATTGAACGGCCAAATTGGCCAACTCATAGCTGTCTGACTTGAACTGCTCCTAAGAACGATCAAGATTGTAAAACTCCGGATATCCCAAGACATCAGCCGGAGTACTATCACAAGTTCTTACTTGGGCTTTTTTCTTTCTTAAATTACGTACTCCCCCTATTAGGGCAAAACTTTTCGCGTAATGGCTATGATTGTTACCCAGGCGGTCATTTACCGCCTGAAGTGGAGGTTGGTGCGCCCGTTTTTTGGCCGGTTGTGTACTTGGTTTGCGGCAATCACTATTGTGATTGACTATCTTACAAACATCTCATATTGTTTAAAGTATAAGAAGTTTTAAAGACAATCAATCAGTTTCAGATTTAAACCAACCACAAAGCCGTTCAGGGGCAAGGACAGCTGGATTTGTATCTGCCGCATGCTTTTCATAAGATAGGAAAAATAACAAGTATATATGAAAAATTGAAAAATTGAAAATCAAACGCAAATATAAAACCGACTGAGTCGGTATACTTCATAAATTTAGTTGGCACAAGGCTAATTAGCATTGTTAACCGGAATAACATCCGGTGTACAGAAAAAAGAAAAATTGTCAACCCGACTCCTTAGTCGGTAAAAGTTACAATAATACTCGGCATACAAGCCGGAAAAGAAAGTAAAATGGCATACTGCCGCTGAAGAAGAATGGCTGATTCACTCTTGGGGGGTAGCTCCTCCGGCTGGTCCTACACCGGGGGGAGGTTCTCTGCATCGTTTGCAGCCTCTTCAGGCTGGTTTCCTTGGTCCTCCTGGTCCTCCGCCTGCTCCCCCTCATCATTAGAGACTTCATATCCCTGCTCAGTTGCCCAAACTTTAAAGCGAGGCGGTGCTGCCTCCCCTAGAACTTGGGCATCATATGCCACTGGGGCGTAATCATACTTGAGTTTGTAGTACTAAAAGTCTACGTCTGGGTAGAGGAGGCTCCAGGTCATCTTCAGATGGGCCTCGTTGTCCCGCTCATTCTCCTGGACCAACCGGGCCTGCTCCTTGGAAATTTCATCCCGGTGCTGGTTCTTTAGGTTGACAATTTCCACCCCAACCGGCTGACATCCGCCCGGAGTTTGGTGTTTTCTTTATCAGCATCCTCCAACCCCTTGAGATTAGATTGAGCATCTTCAGTTTTCGCTCAAGTTCGTTGGCCCGGTTGTTCGCGGCTTCGTTAGCACCGTTAGGGTTTGAATCAGCTCCTCCTATTTCAACTCCACTGCTTGGATAGCCCTTCGTTTGGCGTCAATTACCTCTTCTTGTTTCCGCCTGAAGGGGCCCCGGAGCCCATCCACTCTCAACATAACCTAAAAGGGTCAGCCGGAAAATTTAGTACTTGATAAAACTTAATAAAGCATACAAGTGTTGAGAATGAGATCAACTTACCTCCACCAGCTGGCCCATTATCCGGTCAGAATCCACCACTTGTAGATTAGGCACTGAATTTTTCTCAGTCTGGGTGAGGGTCCTCACCATCCTCTTGGCAAAAGCCGGGAAGTCAGGTGCCCCGGAGGTAGCATCTGCACCAAAAGAAGTACTTGGTGAGAGAGATCCAGCATAGGCGGCATTCATCCGTTGCCGGCTGCTTACTGAACCTCCAGAAGGATCTACCTTAGTCTTGACTCGCATGAAGTCATGGGGGTAAGGAATGTCAATTTGAGCCTTACCTTGAGTTTGGGGCAGTGGGGTGTCCCCCTCCCTAGTCGCTGCAGTGCGGACTGCAGCATTGAGTGGCTTGCCACTCTTTGATGCCTCAAAGGCATCCGACATTTTCTCCCTTGAGCGCTTTGAGCTTTCACTCAAAGCCTTCATAGCAGACGGGGATTTTCCACTAGTCTTAGGATGATCTGGTTTTGCAGAAGAAGTTGACTTGGAAGGGGCCTTCCTTCAGCCTTGGCACCCGGGGTTTTTTTGCAGCTCATCTCCCGGTCTTTTTATGTGTTTGGAGAAGGAGCGAGGAATGATCTTGCTGGCACCCTTCAAAGGGAAAATTAAAAGTCAGTAGCCGGCAAGAATACTTAATGGAATTTAAAGAAAACATGGCTGGACAGGCGGTCTTACCCCGCCTTTCTTGGCCTCTTTGGCCTCAAGGGCTGCTTTTTTAGTAAGCAGTTGTTCTTTGCGCAGCAGCGCAACAGATTTAGCCGAGGTCTTCTCTGGATCAACCATGTTCAAGGCTTCAGCTGCAAGAAGCAAGCGGAATGTTAGTCAAAGCAATACAAGAATAAGTATAAAAGGCAAGACAACAAAATCTGCCTAATGTTAAGTGGATCTACCCTTAGGAAACATGGGGCTTAGCCCGCAGGTGGACAGGAATCTTTCAACCTTAAAAAAGTCCAGATGGGGGATCCAGTTCTTTGGCACAATAATATGTGTCCCATCCCCCAAGGGCTCAGTTGTGGTTTTGAAAAAGCCCGGGTCCATTATTTGCATCCGGCCCCTTGAAGAGAGTTAGGAAGGGCGCACTTCCTACACAGGAGAGCCGGTTCTTTATTGTACCGGCGCACTGTCCGGTTGTGATTTAGTGAGGGGGAGGAAATCAAATAAAACTTTTCCCTCCACCCGGACCATTTGGACACCTTGTCCAAAGTTATTTGATATTGGGGCAGGGTAGTAAGAGTATACCATGCCCCATGACCGCCTGGGGCCCTGCTCAGGTAATGCATGTGAGCAAAGGCCGAGAAACTGGGCTCTAAGTTCTAGAATTCACAGGCGGCAATATAACTCAGTATATTCCCCCATGAATTTGGAGTTAATTGCCAGACGCCTAGATCGTATCCCTTGAGGATTTTCCTTATCCCCGTGTGGAGGGGGAACCGGAGGCCGACTTCTATCACCTCCTTAAAGCAAATAAAATAGTTGTCTACATTCTCGATGTTGTCCTCCCAGGCCATAACGGCATCCGCAGGCGGAATCGTAATATACCACTCTTCTCCAAAAGGGTGCCTTTGTTTAAAAGCTTGGAAGTTGCTCTTCAACAAAGCTTTGTCAGCCGGGAGCATCCGTATCTTCTTGGGGCCGGGGCTAGCAGAGGTCTTAGCCGGCAGTTGATAGTCAGTCGTAAAATTCTCTTGTTCAGAGCCAGAAGCCTCTGACCCTAATCTTTCAGCGGCCTCATCGCCGTCTGACTTGTCTTCCAATTCAGAGGAAGAGGTAGCATCCTCACCGCCTGCCTCCCTCACTTCGGTGTTATTTGGGGAAGAGGGGGTGCCACTTTGGGAACTCTCTTGCTCATCCGGACCATCATAGTCCTCATCCCTCGTAACCTCTTCTACGCGCACTTTCCTAGCTCGCCGGTGTCTGGGTTTAATAGCCGTTTGTTTAACTCTTGCCATTGTGTCCTACACAGACACAGAGAGGGAGGAATTCGGGGATGAGCAAAGCAGTTCTGACTGTCTGGAAAAGGAACCCCCGGTTCTAGACTCAGCCGTACTAGGAGACCGGCTGAATGTCCTAGGCAGTGCCATGTGTGTGGATGGAGAGTCCATTTTTATTTTTGAAAACAAATGTATACAGACGGAAAAGAATGTATACAGGCTAAAAAGAAGAAAAAGCTGAAAGAAAATTACATGCGGTTACCTTACTTGAAAGCCCTGAAAATCTGAAAACAGCAACCAGTGACCGGGTGACGTTGAAAAGCACACACGGGGATCTTGAAAAAGGCTAATACGCAACCGGGATCAGAGCACCTCTCTCTAGAAAATCTCTTTCTCTCTCTGAAAAGTCAAGGAATGAAAATAGTGAGAGGAGAAAAGGGGGGGGGGGGTAAATCCATATTTAAAGAGGGGTGAAACAGGGGCATCCCCGTCACACCTCCGTTAAAACTAGTCGTTTTACTATTCACCTCTCACAGGCGGACACGTGTCACAGGCGCCACGTGGCCTGCCACGTGCCCCCTGTGAGGGGCAAATGTTTGGGTTATTTTTTACCCCTGACACTTGGACCAATGAGGGCATGCCACGTGTCAGAGGCTGGAAAGTCATCTTTGACCAATCTCTAGCTGACACGTGGCACTCCCAGATACATTCTCAAAATTGCGGCCTTCAAGGGCCCAATTTCCCAAATCCGCTCTTTTGCGGCGCAGCCCACCTGCCCTAAATCAGAATGACCTAGTGGAGGGCACTTTTCCCCATGACCCTATAAATAGGGAGATATTCCCCCATTTTGGGGGCATTCACAATCATTTATTACACCCCATTTATCTCACATCAGAGAATATCTGAGCTTGGAATCCAAGCAGATCCCCACCTAAATTTCCGCACTGTTTACCCTTCTTCAAGTTTCTAACTTGATCGTTCGAGGCGGAGCTCCACCCATCCGGAGTCTCCGTTATTTTTGAAGGTGTAGATCCAGTCGGACCAGTCTTCGAGCTGTAACTCTCTCGAGGGACAAAAACACCCAAAACACCGGCCATACAAAGTCCAAGGCCTTATTAATAAACCAAATCCGCATAGTGGGATTACCAACATGCTTGTAAATCATTAATTTAATAATAATTTAATGATTCAATAATTCCTTTGTAAATCCAATAATTCCAATCTTTAAAATAATAATTCAAACTCCTCTTTATTAAATTCAACATGCTTTCAAAATCGAACCTTTTGAACACGAATAATAATTTTAATTATTCAAAACATGATATAAAATCAATACTCCAATTCATTTATCAAAACCAATTTATTTAAACATACTTTTATTTCATAAATCGTAATTCAATTCAATTCAATTCAGTCATCATAAAATCATTCAAAACATGCTTATTCAAACCAATCACTTTCAACTTTTAAGGTATTTAGCCACCTAACGTGCCTTGATCCTTGCTTAGCAAAATCACACAAAAGGAACCTCAAGAATCTTGATCAAACACACCCTACAAATAAATATAACCTTAATTAATATAAGGTTAATAATTAAAAACCCCAACTATATGTACATGAACCTTTTAAATTAATTTCTCATAAACATCATTAAAAATATATGATTTTATATAATTAAAACTACTCATAATAATTATTTGTAATAGGAAGAACTTGTAGAGGCTGTAACTCCTTTGATATAACTCCGAATTGGGTGATTCTTGAGCCTAAACTCAAGGAGTTTTTTAGAGGAACAATCTTCTATGAAACGTCAATACCCTAAAACCCAGCCAGAAGTGCTCGAAAATTGGCTTCAAAGATGAATGAGATGATTTGTGCAAAAAGAGGAGAAGAAAAGAAGAGAATTGTTGTGATGAATGTGAGAGGTATGGAGGGGTATTTATAGGCTAGCTCATGCAAGAATTATGGCAAGAGAATGTGAGAAGAATTATGGAAAATAGGGTTTATGGAATTACTTGGAGAAGTGAATGAAAGAAATATAGAAGGTTTTGATATTATGGTGATTGTGCATAATAAAAATATGGAAGGTGTATAGTCATGAAAAATAATATGGCAATTGGAATTACTTTAGGAATAATCAAGAGGAATAAAAGGAAAGAAAATATGATGATCAAATATTAAGAAGATGGAAAAATAGAATTAAGGAAAATAAGAGATTTTGGGAGATGATTAAAAATACAATTTACCAAAATAATTTCCCCCATAATAATACAAGAGGATCGAAAATTTTGAACTTTCCATAGCTCAGATTTTTGGATTCCCTTAGTAGTATTTAGGAAGATTTTTGCTCGGTTTAAGGAATAAAAATAATTGTGTAAATAATATAGAATAATTAATTAATTACATACCAATTATTCACTAATAATTAACTAAGAAAATTAAATTTTCTATACATAGAAAACCCGAATTTCCTAGCTAAATAAATAGGAATTTTCAGCCATTTAATATAATTAATAAAATATAATTTTGCTTTAATTAAAATATCAAAAAATCCGATTTTTTAAAATAAGATAAATGGATAATAAATCTTATCCAAAATATAATTAGATTTCGAAATACTTTTGGCGACAATATTATTTTGGCTCCAAATTGTACTAAGTTTTTGTTTTACTGGTTTAGAGGAAGGGTTCAAGGGAATGGTGTGTTCAGCAATTTCCCTATCTATTCCAGGCATTTCCTTGAATGACCAAGCGAATACGTCTTCGAATTCTTTAAGTGTCGATATGAGGATCGATCGCTCTTCCGGATTTAAAGTTAAGCCAATTTTGACTTCTCTTTTGTTTTCACTAGTTCCTATATTGACTGTTTCAGTTTCTTCAATTATAGGGTTCTTTTGTTCTCGTTCATTCATTAATTCAACCAGTTTATTAATATTATCATCTTCATTAGATTGATTGTTATAGCATTCAAAAGATTCAAGAGAAGGCATATACTTGTAAATAGAACTCATATCATTATATTCAAAAGAGAGTACATCAAGAGAAGAATCCTTTTTGGGATCTTCGTCCTTAAAACTAGAAAATAAAGATTGAGTAATGGCCACAAGGCTCAAGTGTTCAGCTTCCTTAAAGTCTACACTAGATTCGTCATCCGATTCTTCAAACATCTTCCCTTCGCCTGTGACGATTTCCAGCTTATCACCTTTATGATTGGTTTATTTGAAAGATTTCTTCCATCCATGCTCGAAGGTTTAATTCGAAGGGGGTGATCAATAAGGTTGGGTCAAAAGCTTCATCTTGGTTGGCATTCTGATTGGTCATTGTAGCGACATGATTTTACTCTAGTCCAAATAACAAGTTTAATGCTTGCCTATCATAGCACCCTAGAGTTGGGTGTTTTAATTCAATGATTTCGAGATCGTCATTCAAGAAGTAGCAATCGTGAAATATTTCGAATCAAGGCTTCTTGATTCCTTCCAGAACTAATGGTTATGGAAAGTCATAACATAGGTAATCTTCTCCTTCCCTAATGAATTGTCCATTAAGGGTTTGTTGATAGGATGGGAGTAAAGTGATTATCCCTTTCTTTTGTTGTCTCTACATGCTTTGTTTTTAGCATCGTGAGACTCTAATTCTTCTTTGGTTGGTTTGTATCTCAATCCAAAAGAGAAACTTTTCTTTGGGATAGGAAGTAAGAGAGATTTCTTCATTCTTATTCGCAAAGGCATCCCAGGAAAGTAACTACTCTTAAATAAGATGTTGTTTACTATCTGGGTGGAATATGGATCAAGCTTGAATGGTTTTTCAAGGCTTTCTTCCATTTCGATTGTGCAAATTAGCTCCGCGGAAAATCCCCACATGTCCTCTTCATCATTATCATGGTTTATTTCTAGAAATGATTGGTCATTTATAGCTACTTGAGAGGAGAGGCATGTATAGTCATAGGAAGCCCTTAATAGTTCAACCTAATCATTTGATGAAGTGAGGATGGTATTGCACCAAGTTCATGTATCTAAGGACGTCCAAGTAGAAAGTTAAATGTGTGTTTAATGTCCATGACATGGAATTCAACCATCTTTTGAATTGGGCCTGTGGTAATTGAGAGCTTAACAGTTCCACAAACCGATCTCCTCGACTTGTCATAGGCCCTAATGCTTTGTCTTGTTGATTGAAAATCTTTTTCTGGATTAAGGCTTGAGTATTTTGCAGTTTGCAATGGGCATACATTTACATCTGACCCATTTTCTACCAAAGTAAGAGGGATATTGTATCGCTTGCACCCCACAATTAGGTATAATGCATTGTTGTGTGGGTAGTGTCTTTTGAAGGCAAATCATCGTTAGTGAAAATGATTAACTTGTCGGATTTCTCGTTAGTAAGCAAGCTAACGAGATCTGAGGGGTTGTGTCTTTACTTACATACAGACAAAGCCGTTAGAGCATTCATAAGAGAATTCCTATGTTCTTTAGAAGTACTTAGGAGTTCCCAAATGCTAACATTCGCCTTGGATTGGCGAAGTTGTTTGACCAATGGATCTTCCACCTCAAGTTGAGGTGATATCAAATTTTGTACTTGACCTTGAGTTTGACTTTATGTGGTCGAATATCCATTTGGTGGTGCTTGGTAAACTCGCCTAGAAAGAGTTAGATGATCTCTCTCATTTGGGTTAGTTATAAGACTCGCGAACCAACTTTCTTCCAGAGGCTTTGAGTGTGCCTCCATTTCAAGATGTTCCATGAGTTGTGCTTGATGTCATTGTTTATCCAAGGAGAAATTTGATAAGTTTTGTGACTTCCTTAAGAAATGATCCCAATCAAGCGCTCTATTTGTCTCATTTTTTAAACAAGATGGAGGTGGGGTGGCGGCATACTTAGAGATATATAAGTCTTGAAAGTCGTCATCCCATAATCCTCACACTTCATTAGTTGCCCCTATGATTTTTGTGGTTAGAGGTTTCCCTATAGGTGTGATGTAGTCTAAAGGATTGAACGTATCACTTCCCATATGGTCCTCATCGATGTGAAATGCCCCTAATGGGGATGCATTGTTGTTAGGTTTAGGCGTGGGAATTCTCCCATCGTCTACTAGATCTTGCACTTTGTGTTTTAAGATGTAGCAACATTCAGTATCATGCCATCCCATTGAGCGTACCTTCTTTCTGGTGGAGTGGGTGGTGTTGGCCCTGTTGGTGCAAGTAGACCTTTTTCACTCAATTTTTGTAATAATTCTCTGTAGCTCACATAAAATGGTGTAAATTTTCTTTCTTTTGTCAATCTTCTTCGAGGATCATTACTGTTATATTGATTTGTATTATTATATTGCGTGGAAATCGCAAATACATCAATGGAGGATGAGGTATTATCATTCCCTTTCTTGTAATTATTCTTAGGTTGATGATGATAAGGTTTGTTTGCTTTTTCTTTAGCAAGATCATCTTCAATCCTAGTAGCCAAAGAATAGACCTTGAAAATTGTGTAAACCAAGGTGACATAGATGCTTGTTGTACTTTTCATGACAATTGTCAATGAATTTTTGTATAAACTCGAGTTCAGGTGGCCTTTGGGCAAGGTGAGCCACCTTTTCTCGCCATCTACCATAGAAAGCACAGAAATCCTCATCGTTGCCTTGCTTAAGCATTTCATGTTCACATAGAGTTGATTTGAACTCTACATTACTCTCATATTGGGTAATGAAAGCCGAAACTACATCTTCCCATGTTGCTTTGAATTTTGGATCTAGCCCATAGTACCACTCTCTTGTGGTTGGGTCTAGAGATAAAGGGAAAGTCAAAGCATAAAGCTTATGATCAACTCCCTTTAATGCCATGGTTCCAGTAAAACACGTTAAATGATTTTGTGGATTATTAGTCACCTTAAATATTGGCAAGTCCGTAGCTACGAAATATTCCGATAAAGCAAGTCCTGCGGGAGGAGCAAACTTTTCTGCGTCGAAGTACTTGTTCCCCACTGTAGAACGAAGAACTAGATTGTTCCATCTTTTGTTGAAGGCTAAGGTTTCAGCATTTTCCTTTTCACCCTTTTCGAGTTTCTTAATTCTTTTCTCCTCGGCTTCTTGAACCTTTTCTTGTCTCAAACGAAGAATCTCTTCTTGAAATTCTTCAATGGTTGACATTGTTGTTGGACTAGGACTAGTTGTCGAGGGAAGGTGGTTTGAAAGGGGTTGATTGTTTGATGGTCAACGTAGAATGCGAGTGCCCGTGATTCTTCGTTCCCAAGCTTGAAAATCGGCCCTAAAAGAAGTACGAAAGGATAAGTAAATCGATACGCTTGTTTAGAAGACAAAAGGAAGAGGAAAGAACGCAAGATATATTCGAACAGATAACATCACCCTGAAACAATTCTTCAATGAAGATATTATTTGAACGAACCAATTTGTTTTTTGAAAAGTCAATGTTGGCTCATAACAGTAGGCGCGTGCAACTGACTAGGCTGCGTGCGGCTGGTGTGCGCATCTGAATCACTTGCGCTTGTTGGAGTCGCGCAACTCAATGAGTTGCGCGCGCCACCTGCTCGTAAAATTTGTTTAATTAGAGTGTTTTTTTTTTTATATTTATCATCATAATTTTTTTGATTTTTTTTATGTTACCCTTCGAATATGACTCAAAATTACAAAGAGACAACTTCATAATTGGGAACCTAAACTAAACTAAAAAAAAAAAGAAAAAAAAAACTATCCTAACACGTCGCATACAGTCACGTAATCACATAAGCATGTCATAATCCAAGATTCACACAATGCCATTCTAAGGTCAAAGGCTTGGGTGTCCAAAGGTACCATATATTAAGAAACGATGCACAAATTAATCACTCAACGTGTTAACTCATGGCATCGCTCTCACAACATTTTGTTAACGATATGGGTGGGATGATTGTTATTCATTTCAGGATAGAAGCCTAGTGTTGGCAACCCCTAATCAATGAGCCAATCCCCAAAGGTTAAAATGTGCTATGATTGCATGATGCAGTGTTGGTTGTTTGGTTTTTAATTTTGTGCAAAAGGAAGATATTATGCGTTTAAGTCTTGCTCTCTAACTAGAGATTATCCAAGTTAATTCTCATTACAACCCATAGGCAACCTAGTGTTGGAAACCTTGGACCATAACTAAGAACTAATCTTGTAACCTCTAAGTCCCCAGTTGAGTCGTTACTGTAAGGAAGGTGTTCCCATAGTAGGGTATCCTTCTCCTTAGATGCCCATGGCCCTTTAAAAGCCTAGGACTTTACACTTATTAGGGTGTATTAAGATTTGAATTCCTGACTGTTTGGGGGACCTTGAATTAGAAATGATCTTGTCATTACGCTTTTTTGTAAGAAACAAATAGGAGTGGCCAATGAGTTTTAGGAAAACTCATAAACCTCATTCATGCCTTTCTCCCATGTGGAGTTCTTGGGATAATTAGCACGAATTTTAAGTTTACCCATGCCCAAATTGGTCTACATAAACCAAAAATGAGTTTGGGAGCGAGGGTACTAAAATAATGTTCCCTTTAGAGGGGAATCGCTATCCTAGCCCTAGTGTGCCTCTACTAGCTCTTCCTTTTTTACAATTTCATCACCAAACAATATATACAACGTGATACCTAAAAACTAAGTTAATTGATTTTATTTACATGCATCAATCACGTAGGAATTACATCGCAAAGTCGTTATTCTTTTTTAATTCCAATTCGTAAAAGAAACAAAAGTAAACAAAATTCGCGTTGGCTTAAGTGATCAACCAACATTTAATTATTCAATTCTAATCTTATTTAACGCAAGATACTATGTGGAATTGATTAGTTAAGAAATCCTTTTAAAGTGGTCAAACAACACTAATTAATTAATTAAAGTTCTTTTAAACAAGAAAATAAAGATGATTTGTCTAAGTGCTCGGGATTTTACCACTTCTCTTTGCTAGATCTCCATTTAGAACACTTATGGACTTCTTCTTGTTCGGAACCTCCATCGTAGTAACAAAAAAATATCAAAAGGGGTGAGTGTTTAGGACAAGAGAGTTCGGTAGCACAAGTTCACAAGATTTCTGCCAGAGTTTTAGATTGATTTTTAGTGTGTTTAAGCCTCAGATTAAGCCTTTATTTATAGGGAATGAGTAAGATAAGGGTTTTGAACATTCTAGATGAGTTGCGCGCGGCATCCTAGCGCAAGTGGTTTGGTAGCTTTGCGAAAGGCAGCGCAAGTGATAAAATTCTGAATCCTCCGTGAGTGCATATCTAGCTGTTGCACTGGGTGTAGCGCGCAACTGAATTTGTTGCATGCGGCAGACCAGTGCGACTCATTGAGATGCTTACAGATTTTCTCCGGCTGCATTAATTTTAAACCTAGGCGCCTCTAAATCTGTCATTTTTAGGTTGTAAGCTCGGGCTTAAGCCTAATTATGATCGGGCTTAGTTAATTGGACCTTGTCGCACTTGTTTTTGGGTTAGGCTAGTCATTTTGTGTCTTTTCGGTTTAAACCAGTCATCCATAAGTTTTCTTCACATTGATCCAACACGAAGATGGTTTTATTTTATCGTCATCGCCCTTGCTGTCGGGATAGGAGGCCAAAAGCAGATGTCTACAGTATTCAATACAAAAACTGAAATATTATCTCATCAAAACCGGAAATTGTTCTAATGTCATGATAAACTAATCGGAAATTAAAACTATGAAGCTATCTCTGGCCACCAGAACACTTCTAGTGTACCTTCAAGCTTCACTTCCATGCTAGCCTTACTTCTTTGCAACTTTTGCACAACATTAATAATGTTAAGTACTGCAATTTGGTATCACATACCTAAGTGAAAGTTAAAATGTTTATAACATAGTACCTGAGGTTGATGCTCTATTTTTCTTGAGGAAGTTAAGGTACTTCTGGTAATCGCGCTACCAATGCCCTTTTTTCTTGCAGTAAAAACATTCATTTTCACTTGCAGCCTTGGGTTTTGGAGTCGCCTTAGGCTTTTCAGGAGCCTTGGCAACTAACTTGCCCTTACTCTTAGCACTAGCCTTTTTGCCCCCGCTTCTTGAACCCCTGTCCCTTTTGAATAATAAGAACTTCCTTCTTAGGTTCCTTAGGGATTTGCTTTTCAGCACTAACCTGCATTGCATGCAACTGATTTATAGTCTTTGCAGCATCAGTCATGTTAAAGTTCATGATAAACTAGTTGAAACTTTCTGGAAGTGAGTGGAGAATGATGCCTTTTGCCATCTCATCACTGTATGGGTGCCCCAGTTTCTCCATATTTTGAATAAAGCCGATCATTTTAAAAACATGATCATGAACTGTGGTACCCTTCTCCATCCTACAATCTAGAATCTCACGATGGAGCTCGTACCTTTCAACTTTAGCTTCTTTCTTAAACAAGGCTTTGAGTTCTTGCATGATAGTGTATGCATCCTAGTCCTCAAAACGCTTTGAAGACTAGGCTCCATGGTAGGAATCATCAAGCAAGTGATAGGCATAGCTTTGTCATGAGTTTCCTTGTGCTTTTTGACTTCTACCACAGTTGGATTTTCTGGCAGAGGTCCTGGCAATGGGGTGTCAATCACATCCTCTCTACCTTCAAATTTCATAACAAGCTTTAGCATCCTTTCTCAAGTAAAAAACTTTTCTCTTGTCAACCTATCCTTCTCAAGGAATGGTCGAAGATTGTAAACGTTGTAGTCATTGTGATTATGGCTACCCATCTATGTCAAAATAAGGCAAAGTTTAATAATTATGTTTGATTAAATAATTAAAGTACCATAAACGAATTAATTTGGTAACTTTAAAATACTTTATTCAACATTAATCGATCCCAATTGAATTTTAAGTGATTCCAAGTTCCTTTTTTTGTGCAATAATTGACCGGACTGAGGCCCTACCATCAACCATTATATTTTCAAGGTGAGTAAACTCTTTACTGATTACAACTCATGATTAATTATTACCCTTTTCTTCAAGCTTCTAAACGCTTTAGGTAACCTTGTTGAGCACAACCAATTAAATGTGTAGAACGTAATCTACCCCAAAAATATCTAAGATAACAAGTGACACTTTGCGGAGGCCGACCTATCATTCACGATCAAAGGATTGTTGGGTATCTAATTGGAAAAGCAATCTCAATATTACTGAGACCTAGATTTATTATGTTGTGATTATTTAGTGAACTCTAGCGCATCATCAATCAACATAAATAAAATATAACATGCATAATCTACTGATGCAATAAAACATGACATAGTATAGCCTCTTATTCCTAAGAAAACTAGAAATGAAAAGCTCCCACTTGAAACACCATGCATGGATCTCCATCCACATTGCTCCTTTGGGCCTTCACTTCATGGACTTCTTTGGACTAACACTATTTGAATAACTAATCTATTTAATTTAAATAAAAGTTACAAAAATACTTAACGGTTTGCAGACCTTATTTAGATTACAAAATACATCACGATGCGCAAATCGTATTAAGAATCTATGGGTCACACTAGTCTATATATAGCAACATAATATCATATATTATAAAAGTGCCATATAATAAATCACTCAACATGGTTGTCTAAACTACAACATTGAATGATCATAATAAAGTCAACACATTTCCTAAATATCTTATATTTTAATCATAATTAGATAATATCATATATTATTCATGACGGTTTATAAAATATCATATATTTAATTTAGTCATGAGATAGAATCAAATCATATTTTAATCTAGAAAGATAAATCATATTTAATCTTCCATGATTATCCTAACAAACTTAGGAAATTTTATCCTAATTACTAGCCAATCAAATAATTTTAAAATCAATTATATCCTAATCTAATTATGGGATAATCACATTATTTAAATCAATTATTATCCTTTTAGAATATGCTCAGAATATCCTAATAAATCTTATCCAAAATTAACAACTTAATTGTGGATAATTACCAATTTAACAACTTTAAATATGGATAATATCAAATATAACAACTTTTGAAAGATTTGATTTTATTCCAAATAAAAGATTTTATCCAAAATAAAACTGATTTTATCCCAAAATAATTTGTAATTATCTTCAAATATTTTTCAAATACAAATTTTTTTAAAAAAACCATGCCATACACGCCGGCACCGTGGTGACAAAAGCATGGCAGCAACTATGTTGGGCTGCAGGCCACCGTGGTTGGCTAGCTTTGGCTAGCCAGGTGGCTGGCTGCGGTTATCATCCACTTTCGCGCAAAGGCAGCAGTAACAGCAGCCCTAATGTGGTCGCGACAACACCTGTGCAACTCTTGCACGCTGCTATCTAGCCACCTGCCGGACCTCCTGCCCTCCCTCCCGCTGGACTGACCCTTGGTCGGCAGCCGCCATGGCTGCGGTACCCAGCCGCGGTTGCCGGCCTTAAAACTGATTTTTTTTAATTTAATTAAAATAACTTTTATCAAAATTAAATCAGTCCATAAAATTAAAATTAAATCTCATTCTAATTTAAAATTAAGGTTGATTATAAAATTAACCCCAATTTAATTCTAACTCTTAAAATTAAATTGATGATCATAGATTTAATATTTATATGCATCAATCAATCCAATTAAAATTATATGAATCATAAAATAACTTAACTCGAATTAAATAAAAATCAAGCATAAAAATCATATTTTAGGGCTATAAATTTCGAAAATTTAAAAAATTAGGGTTAGGGTTTTTCGAAAAATTCGAAACTAGGGTTCTAGGGTTCGAAATTTTCAAATGCTCTAGGGCTTAATTCGGTCCTCTTCATGGCTATTTAGAGCATTATTAAATCAAATTTAATTAATTCCAAAAGTTTTATCACATTAAAATAATAATTGAACCATAATTATTAAATTTATTTCTCCCTCTTAATTAATTATAAATTTAACGTGGACATCAAATGCTCGTATTATTATGATCAAGCGCGTTCATGCAAGAGGCTAACTGATACCACTATAGGAGTTTATAGGTACTACAATGCGAAAAAACATGAATCATATTCATAAAGAACCTAATCCCAAGATTGCATGCATAACACACAAGACACGTAGTCATACCTTTGAAGCGTGAATTCCACGTAGAAATTTGATAGACAAATTAAGGAGAGAATAGAGCCCCAAGCGTTGCTCATCTACTTAGTCCACAAGACTCAAACGAGCCGTCCACCAACTCTAGATTGGTCGAGTGAAAGAGGAAAACCGCGATCACTACCTTTAATGGACTAACCGACCACCACAAACCACCACAACCGACACCTAGGGAGGAGGAGGGTGTCGTGAGAGAGAGATAGAGATAGAGAGAGAGAGAATAAAAGGAGTTTTAGAGAAGCTGGTTTCGTGTTTGGTAATTAGGGTTTAAACTTAACAATAAAACTGTTCTGTGAAATAACCTAGGCACCTAGTCTACTTATAATCATAATTAGACTAGGTAAAGTTGCCCGAAACATCTCTAAACCCTCCTCATGGCCGGCCACTATAGGGGATGAGGCCCATCATGGGCCTTGTCCTCTCGTGCTCGATTTAGCCCCTTTGTGTGACCTTATAGGATCCGTCCAATTGGAATTTGGGCTATTTTACTAGCTCAAAGATTGTTAGTACCTCTAGCTATGATAAAACGACAACCTAAATGTACGAACTTAATTATCTCCATAATTTGATCCTTTTAGATATCTAGTAATTGCACACGACGGCGACATAAATCCTTTAGAGACAACATGGCCTGTCGCCAGACAATGAGTCTGTCGCCAAACGACGTTGCTATCGCAGGGCGATAGAGCCATCGCATTGCAATGGCACGGTTTTCTTAACGCCAGTTCCTACATGCCTCAGCAGCCCGCTTTCTATTCTTAGAATTTTCTAGATTTTTGTAGTTTTTTTTTCAGTTCTAGATGTGAAAGATATTTCCCAAATTTCCTACGTGTAAAAATCCTATGTTTTTTATACATTATGGATGGTCTATCCAAAGCGGACCTTTTTCAGCATATGCCACAATGTTAATCATAACTATGCACATGAATACTTTGAACTTTTTGAGTCTCATCCACTCATTCTAAATCATTTCCAAAATAAATTTTAGGAATTAAAATAGAAATCATCCCCAGTGGAGTCGCTAAAAAATTGTAAGGAATATTTCAAGCATCTTAAACTTGAACCCCACTGTGATCATACACTTAAGCATGGTGGCGTCCAAAGCAAAAGAAGCTAGAGTAAAAGAGTCACCAACAAGTTTTAGGAACTTGTAAACCGTTCACAGGGTGAAGGTTACACCCCTTCACGGTCCATGAGATCGCTAACTCCATAGTGGTCTGTAACTATGATTGGATATTCAGGGATGAAGGTACGAATCCAACCGAAAAGAGATTGAACCGGCCCTAAAAAATAGGCCTCTACTTTATTCTTCTTATATTCGTGTGCGCTTTCTGACTAACATAAAATCATTAGATTAGCCATAGACCTGTTTAATATATGTTGGTTGATATTAATGTACAAATAAATCTATTATTGACGATCACTTGAATTAAAATCATGTTAGCCTAAACCAAATTATTAATTATCTTATTAGGCGTAATTTCAAGTACAAATTCCCTTTAAACCTGCATAAAAGGCGTGATCAAGCAATAACAATAATGTCAAACAACTTAATAATATTGACACAATAATCATCATCATAAATAATCTTTATAAAGCATGATAATATTAGCAAGATCCTAGGCATGATACTAACAAGATTAGTAACAAATCCTAACATGTCACTGAACAATAAAGATCAAAGCATTATCCCTAACATGATACTAACATGATATTAGAAAGCACAGAAAGCACCCTAAACATGATAATATTAGAAATATTAGTTAATTCCCTAAACATGATTCAAGGAATTAATATAAAATTATTATTATCATGATTTCTATATCAAAGGAATAGTAAATATTACTTACTTTGATGCCTTGTAAAACAATACACACGCTAGTAACTTCAAGGAGAATAATAAGCAGTAAATCTAATCAAAAAATTGAAATAAGATTTGGGACCAAACCCTCATAAATTATCAACCTTTTACGGCTAGGGCAAAGACAACTTCGAACTCGGCTAAGAGTGTCTAGAACTTGTGTATGCGGTATGGTGTTTGTAAAAAGCTAGTTTAGAAAGCAAGAGGGACAAAGAATAAGCTAATGCTTAAGAGAGAGAAGAAAGGGAATTGTGATGATTGTTGATGATTTGAAAACGAGATTGAGGACCCTATTTATAGAGAAAACAGTCCAAAAACGATAGAAAAGAGACAGAACTCGACTCGGAAAAAAACTAGCTCGTGTCGTGAATGACAGGCGCCAGCGCGAAACGACAGACATCACGTTTGGCGATAAGGTCTGTCGTTTGGCGACACACTTGTCGTTTGACGCTTATTAAAAGATAAAACGTGCTTTTGTACAGAATCCTATTCCTAATATAATTAAGCAATTAGACTCCGCGTCTATCAGGTTCAAAATTAGGGTTATCATAATAAAACACCTATTTTATTCCAAATAAAGTTCTTTATTTTCCAAAAGTATAATTATCAATCCTAATTCCATTAGAATTTAAAAGAACCTTCTAGATTGTTCTAGAAGATTAAAGTCAATCCTAATAACTTTAGGAATAATAATTAATAGACCCTCCACTAGACCATTGGGCCGCATATAAAATTCATTTCAGGCCCAACTTAGTATTTTGGTCATAACATCCTCATTATTCATCGGAATTGGGCTAATAATATATCGTTGGAAAGCTTTTTTCGAGCCCAATCCAACTACACTATCATTGGACTAATTGTTTATGCCTTTTCCCACATCTAGACAACAATGCCTACACCCCCTCCCCCCAAATTACTATAAAAACCCTTATAGATAAACCCATTAACCACATACTTCGTATTAAAGAGTAATTGTCACTGCCTACCCCAGTACAAAATTATAAAACAAAAAAAAATATAAAATTCATCATTTTCTCTTTCTTCATCCGCCATTTTCTCTCTCCATTTTTGCTTTGAAATTGGTCGATCATGAAGAAAAATATATAACTTTATTTGTTACAATATCAACAACAATGAGCGATATACGAGATGAAATTGCACTAGCGAAATAAAGATCTCCAACAAAATCAAAACCTTAAGTCTATTTGCTTTTTTTTTTTTACGATCAAAATTGAGTACAATAATTAAGAAAAATGTGTGGTATAAGAGATGTAATTGCGCTAGAATCTGCAAAACAACAACGAAAAATGACGAAATTAACGATTCAGGAGACATATAAGTATTATTTACTTGATTTGAAAGTGTTTATTTGATTTGTCATTTACATTATGGAGTTATGTAATTGTTAATTGCATTTTTTTTTAAAAAAAAAAAATTGTGTATGAACAGAGATGACGATTATATTCTTATTCAATCAAGAGTAGATACAATTCAAAAAGAGCGCTAAGCTAATTATATCTCATGTAGTTGATCCTCAACTTTTAAAAGCTATAATAATATCAAGTCGGTCCTGTTGAAAAAGACATTCCGTAATTGCAAAGTATAATGATCATTTATAATAGACTATATGTTCATTTTTACATGACTTTATACTTAACTGCCATGTTGAAAACCTATTGAAATACTTAAATATTGCTTGGAACGCTTGGATGACATTGAACATGTCTTCCCAAACTCAAAGAAACTTGAACATTTCTTAGAGCACTTGAAAGAACTGGACTTTTCTTGGATCACTTGGAGGAAGTTGATTATTTGTTTCAATAATTGGAACACCTTGAACATTTTTTTTAGATGTTCATTAATATATATACAAAATGATCAAATATAAAACATTGACATACATGTTCAATATCTATCTATAAATGATCATTTATCATTACGTATTTGATCATAATTATTAAAATGAATAACTTAACATTATTAATGAACATGTAGCAATATAAAATTGTTCATTTATCATTATCATTTTGCTTTATGAAAATTTTAGCATGAATAAAACTGAACATTTATCGATTAAAAATTTTAATTTAAAAGTAATAAAATTGATCTAAAAGCATTATGAATGATCATTTAGCATTATAAATTGATCACAACACAACTATAAAAATAAATGATTGTTTAGTATTTTTTTTTTTTTTTAAAAAATTTGATTGATCTTTCATTGTGCAGGGTAATCAAGTAAGGATGTTGAAGGCAACATATATATTGTGCTCAAATTATATTTTTCATCGAAAACACACATGTGATTAGAGTTGCAACAAGGAGGATATATATATATACACACTTTATTATACTACCTCCTTTTTTATTTAGTTGACACGTTTTGACTTTAGCACTATTCACACACCTCCCTTTAACCGTGTTTTGTACTTTATACGTAATGAAAAATATAGTCATGTGGGATCTTGTTATATTCGTCACGTTATACACTTTCAAAATATCAACTTTTCATAATATTTGCTTATCTATAATTATAGATATTAATGATTGAATAAGTGCATTGGCAAACGTGACTAAATAAACGTGTCAACTAAAAAGAAACGGAGGAAGTATTAAATATAACAAATAATGTTCATTTAGAAAGACACATATGTACATGTGGTTCAATTTCATGTTTATGGAACAATTACATGTAATAGTACAGTTGTATAGAAATGCGTTATCATTTTAATTAAATTAAATTTATTTTATATTGGAAATTATTTATTAACAACGTTTTATTTAAATAAATAGAAATTTAAGACGTATGTATTTGCATACATCTTACTATGAAACTTACACATAACTCTTGAAATGAACATTTGGTTATACAAAAATAAACATCTGTTAGAACACGGATAAACAAAAATGAACATTGAATGATGTAGTATTTCTTATAATATAAATGATTTGATTGCAGTAATACTTATAAATAAATTTACTCTCATTTTTACTTATAGAAATTTCTTAAAATTCAATTCAAAATATATATTAATTTGAACAAAAAACTCCTTGTAATAAAAATGAACATTTTATAATACACAAATGAACATTTACCAATTCATAAATGAACATTTTATTAAAAATTTGCAGAAAATTCGTAAATGAAAAGGGGCGGGGCAGAACACACGCGGAGTGGGGGGGGGGGGTGCAGGCAATGTTTCTTGCCGTGGGGTGTAGGTAAAAATTTGTAATTATTAGACCTTTATCATGGACCAAACCAAATTGGACTGGCTATTTTCATAAATAGAGTAGATTTTCGAAAACAGAAAGAAGTATTTTCATTAAAACGACCGCATCTCAAGACTCTTTCACACTTTTACTTCGTTCGATAATCAATGACGTGAAAAGTATTCATCACTAGGTTCGGTTTTTGGGGAGACGCATTTGGGAGTCTACACCCATCAATCGCAAGTTAGTTCTCACAGAGAAAACTAATAAACGTGGAAATGTATATGCATGCATAACTAGATTGGTTGAAAAATATATAATTAAATTCAAGGAGTTGATTTTAACAAAAACCTACTTAACAATTGAAATGCTTAAGTCTTTTCGTGATTATTCTTGGAAAATTACGTATATGAAATATGACAAAATAGATACACAAACTGCCTTCCTAAAATAGGATTTTGGAAGTGACTATGAAAATTGAAAATATTTTAAGGGTTTTGAAAATCTAAATAATGCTATATTTGAAAGTAAGCTCAAGAAATACATCATGAGATTAAAGGGAGCGTTGCATATAGAAATTGGAATGTGTTTTCTCATAAAGTTAATAAAAGGATTGACTTATAAAGAAAAATAGAAATACTTATGGATATAAAGTTTAGTGGGAGCAAGAGTCAATCTTGTAAGGTCCAACAGGAAGTTTACAAACTCTATTGTGAAATAACTATGCTTAGATTTGAAATTACAGTATTTTCAACAATGGACCAAGATAAAGGAGATACTTAGTACATATTGGGAATTAAGATCTATAGTATAGACTTAATAAATGTTTAAACGAGTAAAGGAATCTACCGTGTTAAACGCGAAGGACTTTGAAAGGTTTTCGACCTATATGTGTAAAACTCAGTTAATGTTTGGACTTAGTATAAGCTAGGTGGATACTAAGTTAAACAAGAAAGACTCTAATAGAGACTTTCAACCGTATCACATAGCAAACAGTTCAGCAAGAGTCAGTGAAACTATAAGCTAAAATGTCACATGTATGGAATAAAATTAGGAATAATTTTGCAATTGAATCCATCATGTACACTACGGTATAGAATGATCACACGACTTACTTTCTTAGAGCATGTGAAGTATATATAAAAAGTACCAATCAACTTGAATCTAAGTAATGGATCATTAGATCATTATCAAGAACATCCAAGGTACTTGGATAAGTAAAAGGATGGATGAGTTCTTGATGCATGGAAACATAAATAATTTGAATATTGATGTTGCAAGCACAAACCTTAACAAGGATCAGATCCTTAACAAGGAAGCCATTTATAAGCATGAGTTTAGATGCGTCGTGTCTTGAGAATGGTAACATGGACAAGCATCCATGTATAACCTGCAGAAATTGAAGGTAAATTTCCATGATCACAAGTGATTAGGGTATCCCAAAGCATTGTGAGTTGTTTGGAGTGAAATATATGCGTAACATCATTAGGAAGCCTACTAAAATATATGTTGATCTGAGAATATTGTTTCCTTAAAGGAAATAATAAAGAAGATGTTAAATGGAAATTGAAGTTCGTTGTTGAACATTGATGATTGTAGGTTGTCAAGTTGAAGATCTCAAATCTGAAAATAAATGGGAGTCATCACTTGGACAATAAATCCTAAATCACATATAATCCATAACACTCTTAAATTTTATCATCTTATTATGAAAGTGGTTGATAGTGAAGATGCTAAGATTTGCAAAGTAATCATGACTAATCCTATGCAATAAGTGAACGACAACATTCACAATTACATTAAAGAAATCAAGCATATTAAATATGGGTGTGATTTCTATAATTGTTTTATAAAGAGCATTATTCTTAAAACATTTGGGAAAACCATTTATCATAAGATGAAACATTGTAAAGTTTCATAGTGGAATAAATTTTTCTAAATATTCCACAAAACTATTTAATTATGGTTTAGAATTAAATTATTATTCTATTCGATTTTATGAATATTTTCAAAATAGGGTATCAAGACAATGTCTTGGATAAAGAAACACGTATTAAGTGAAATGTTGCATATTTTAATCGAAAATTATCCCTAACCAAGGTCGTTTAAATGTTGGACGATTAATGAACATTTGAGATTAGTGTAAAGTATGATTTATAGCATTGTTTTTTGTGCTACAAGAACATGATTGTCATAAATCATTTGCACATGTATTGGTTTGGAACCATACTAGATCGACCTATAAGTGTAATTTAAGAGATTAAAAAATTACCATAAGTATACTTCTCATTATGGTTATGGAAACGTCTTTCCTCGACCATGATTATTGTGAGTTATATTGTATGAGTACTAGTTCGTTTTGATGTCTGTCAAACATCTGCCGTAAATGGGGATATAACGGCAACACTCGGGGGGCTAGCTGCTCTTAGTAAGAGAAGCTGACAGTGCAAGACTGTGAATATCCCCCTACTAACAATAGGGAACATGTCTTTGTTGTTTACAATGCCTCTCGAAGAGCGAGACTATGAAAATACAGAAATCATCTGCTTATTGACAGTCGAACTCAGATTTCGAGAAACACTTCTGGATGAAATAAGGATGCCGAATAATCTTACCTTATAGTTCATGAAGAGACATTAAGTGACATAGTAAATAGGCTATACACTAAAAGCGCACTTGTCCGGAAGGACAAGTGAGAGATTGATAGGATTGGTTTCCTTCGAACAAATGTATTATTCCGATAAAGTGTTATAAATTATTAGAAAGCTAATATTTAGTGAGGTCAAGTGATCGGATTGTCTAACTGGAGGCCACTTCTGATTAGTAATATTAATGGATAAATAATATTACAGCTTAATCTTGACTAAACCCTTCGAGTCACACCCAATCAAGTAACTGATCGGTGACGACCAACTAACCCGAAAGGAATTAATTAGTCGTTTATTATTATGATCAAAGACATCGAATATCAAGCTAGGAGCATCGAAACCGAGCGTCTTAAGTCGAGTCGATTTTAGGAATCAACGAGACAATAAATAAAGCAATCAACAAGTCTAGCCATAGCCAATACCACAAGGTAAGGCTCGGCCGCAAGCTTAGCATGCCTAGCATGGCCGAGCATGCCTTGTGTGCATTGCAAGGCTAGGCGGGCACGGCCAAGCATGCTAGGCAAGCTGTAGCTCTAGCCAAGCCATCGCAAAGCCAGCAACATACATGTGCGTGTTAGGCCTTGCACATGGCTGCATAGCTATGCAGGCTTGCTAGCAGCACCAGTCAGGGACGAGCCCGTATTGCGTGCGTGGCTTGCTGTGCGCATATGGTGGCTGGTGCACTGCCAGCATGCCATCGGTGGCGCGCCATGCTAGCAGCGCCAAACAGCCAGCTAGCGGCGAGGCATGCTTGCAAAATTGCTGGTGCGCGCCAGCTGGCGCGTGTGGATAGGCCGAGAGAACAAGTGGGCGGTTTGGGGAGGAAGGAAATGGTCCCCTCCCCTTGGTGGTCTTCACCTACTCCTTCATCCTTGTTATGCCACTTGTAATTTCTTGATTGCTTTGCCTTTTATTTAATTTTCAATTGTCCCACATTGATGGGATATTGAAAGCCTTAAATGCTCTATAAACACCCAAGTCTTTAGATTTGGAAAACCACTTGAGTTGTGAGCTTGAAAGGATAGGATCACCATAAAGTGTGAACACTATCACATTAATACTCTAGTAAGTTTTTCTTGGACTAGCCTCGGCTAAGCTCCAGGGTAAGGGCCTTACAGGTTGGGCTTGAGAGTGTACTCCGTAGGAGGCTCTCGCGTTTGTGAAGCTCGACTAGCTTTTCAAGTACGAGCTCTTTAAGGAGCGAAGCACGCTACGAGGGTATATTCGTCTTTCTCTCTCTTAAATAATTACTACCTCCGTCCCCGATCGAAAGAACGACCCATTTGGCCTAATTTTAGTCCCAAAAAGAATGACTAATTTGCATTAAAATCCCCCACCAATTTGCAACAATATTTGTGCAAAATTAGCTTCCCCATATATAATTTTGTTTCTCCATGTACTTTTATTACTTTCTCTCTCTACTTTTTTACAAACACCATGTAAATTTATCTTTCCAATATACTTTTACTTCTTTTTATTTAACTTTCTTAATACCTGTGAAATCAACCCAAATAGGTCGTTCTTTCGGGGACGGAGGGAGTATGTTATTATGCATGTATTAGTTACCTTAATTTATGAGCTGGTGTTGGGGATGGGTTTTACTTCCGCGGGATGTCTGGCATCTCGAAACCCAACAATTTCTTTGTTCAATTCGAACAATTTAGCAAGAAAATCTTCAATTAACTGATTAATTAGTAACATAATTAGTGTATTAAAATGATGTATTCGCTATAATCGAATTTGAAATGGAGTAATTTGTAGTTAATTCGGGAACAGATTTAGGGTTCCTGAGGAAAATTGAAATTTGGGGTAATTTTGTTGGGTGTGATAATTATGAAATTGATACAATAGGTTGGTAATTAAAGTATTTGTTGTTGTAATCATTCATTAATTTGGTCGATATACAATGAATTCTTGAATTGAATTTGGTCGATACACAAATCCTAGATATGAAGATAAGTTAGAGAGAGAAAGAAATAAAAGGAATTAACAGAGAGAGAAAGAGAGATTCTTGAATAAATGGTAAAAAAAATCTTCAATGGCCACTACTACAAAAAACCCCTATCGAATCTCCTATAAATGACCTAGCAAGTATCCTCAAAGGCGACTCCATAGCCACCGACACAATAGCTTCCAACTTTAGGAGTTGCCTCTTGAGGCGGCTCGATAGCTTGTATGTAAGTCAGCCTATATGTTAAGTTATTGTGTCGCTTGTGTGGAAAGAGGCGACTCCATTGGCTAATTTATTGTGTCACTTGTGTTGATAGAGGTGACTCCATAGGTTAATCTATTGTGTCGCTTGTGTGGAATGAGGCGACACGTAAAAAAATCAACATTTATTTCCAACTGTTTTTATTAGCTCATATAATGTCAATTCAATGTTTATGCTACTTAACATGCTTGATCTCTGGTTGTGTGTGTGTGTGTGTGTGTTTATGTATATACATATATGTATGTATATAGATACATGTATGTATATACATACATATATATATATACATACATATATATATATATATATATATGAGATTGTAACTATTTTAAATAAATTGTAACAATCAACCTATTGAGTTGCGTATTACGTATTAGGCGACTTATTAGGTAGTGATCATATGATAAAGCACCTAACAAGTCGGACTTTTAGAGTCACCTACATATAAGGTACGATTTGTAAACCTTTCAAGTCAACTCATAATTATTCGACGTCTTGTTAAGTTGGGGTTAAAATCAGCAAAACACCTAAGGAGTCACCTAATATACATCATGCGACTTGATAGGTTTACAAGTTGCATCATATATGCATGTGACTCTATAAGCCGACTATTCGGTGGCTTAAATTAGATTTTCAAAGTCACCTATACCTAAGATTCGACTCATTAATCTATCGAGTTTCCTTATACATATTAGGCGACTTATTAGGTGAGAGTAATAACTAACAAAACTCACCCATTGAGTCGCCTTATATGTATAAGCCGACTCGATTGGTTTTTGAGTCGCACCTTATGTATAGGTGGCTTTGAAATTCTAATTTAAACCATCAAATAAGTCGGGTTATAGAATCACATGCATATATGGAGCGACTTGTTAACCTATCAAGTCGTCTCATATATATTCGATGAATCGTCAGTTGCTTTGTTGATTTTAACCTCAACTTAACAAGTCGCCTAATAAGTGTGAGGCGACTTGATAGGTTTATAAGTCACACCTTATGTATAGGTGACTGTAAAAGTCCGACTTATTTGGGGGTTTTTTGTAGTAGTGGGGGGTTGACAATGAAGGTTGTGAAAATTGAATAGAGGAGATAGAGTGAGACAGGGGTGGATACGGGGAAAGAGAAAGTAATAAAGGGTGGTAGTTAATTAGGGTGGGCCCCACTAACAACTTTTGTGACAGAAACCGTTTAATGGTAGTTAATTTAACAACGTGGCATTTGGCCTGGGTGGTACTAAAGTAATAAAAAATAATTACACATGCAGTAAATGTGAATCATGGTGTTTTTAGTGATAGAAAATGTCAAAATTTCCTTATTTTTTTTATGCTTTACAATAGTGAACTAAAATTTATTTGCACTAAATATCTATACTATTTATTAGAAGGCATTCCTAATCAAGGATACACGCCACATGTCACCCCTTTCTTCTACCAAGAGCGTGCCACATCACCTAATTAGAAATGTGAATGCCTTGTGTTATTTGAAAGAAATATTTTTGACAAGAATCGAACTTGGATCCATTGAAAAATGAATAAGAAGTCATACCAACTTTGCTATATAGTAATATGGTTAACTTATTCTTCTTAAATATATTTAATATAGACCATAAGAGTGGTTTTCTTTGTACTTATACAGGACAAATTCTTTTTAGACTAAATCCAAAATAATAATATTTATCACTATCATATACATACAAAAAAATTAAAAGTAAAGTTTCATTTACATAAAATATAATATATGAAAACTATAATATATTAATTTTTTTACGTATCGACCCGGGGCATCGCCCGCGCTAAACACTAGTTATATATTTAAATAAAGTGAATTGAACATGGCCAAACTATGTCCGGTGGATTATATTTGAAATGTCCTTTTACGTTGTCCCGAATGCCAAATTACCCAAAATCAACGAAACATCAACATAAAACCCTCACCTCTCTTTAAACAAAGAACCACCAAAATAGCCTTATTACAAACTTCATAGTCATTTTACCCTCAATATAAGACCCACTTTGGTCCCCCTCTTAAGCAAGTGTATGTAGTGTGCAATAACGTACAAAGTGATGGTCATTTGATCAGGCTAAACCCAGGCATTAATGTACGGGTAAGAAAGCTCTATCGTACTCGAAAAGCTCATCAGTTTACATCATTCTAACAGTACATTTTCATACACCAATTAAATCTGGTAAGAAAATTCAGACACTTAATCTATCTTTTATTAAAAGCTGGACAAAATGACCATTCCTAAGTAATAAATACCAATAAGATAGGTAGTTGAATTCTACTATACTCTATATACTCTATATTAAGTTATAAACCCTCTTTCACCACCTACAAATGTACATTATTCTTACTTATTTTCATTACAACAATGTTTCACTTTATTTTTAACTGCTTCTCTTCTGCCATACAACTGTCCCCATTTCTTAAGTACTATATAAAGGAAGAGTAGTCACCTTACTTGCTCTCTTCTTTAAGCTCTTTCTTTCATTTGTGTTTCATTTCTTCTCTTTCCTGTTCGTCGCAATTCGAATAATAAAAAGATATACAAGGAGATATGGTGAACTTCTTCACATTAGTGACCGGGTTTCCAGGTGCGAGCGGGTTTGGATCGGCTACAACTGCTGAACAAGTTACTGAAGGGATTGATGCTTCCAACCTCACTGCTATTGTCACTGGTTTGATTTTCCAAATCCCATCTGTCCTATTTTCATTTTATGTTATGATATCGATTTTACTATAGAATTAGTTGTCGCATTATCTAAACTTCAAGGGTGGTCGTTATAATTATGAATTCATCATGATTTTTTATAGGTATGTTTGTGACGATTATCTAGAATTTTATGGACGACTATGGGTGACTGTTATTTCCAAATGTTTAATAAATGATCACATGACTATTTTTTAGCACTAGTATCACCGAAAAGTTGGGTAACACAATTTATTAAAAGTTTTAAAATCAATTGCGGTGTTCTTCATCATTTTATTATTGTTATTATTATTTCCCCTGGTCGGTCATATTAGATCTTATGCCATTGATGAATACTCTCTTTGGGATTTTACACTTTCTATAGGATATTGTGCAAATTCTAGTTTTATTTCTACTTATGTGTTAAGTTGTTTTAGTTGGATGTTAAATACATCTGGTTAACAGCTTTTTTGGGTATTGATTAGAATTTACAGTCCCCTAATAAATTGTTTGCTTAGACACACGTCAATCGGTGTAATTAATGTTTATTTTAATTTAATATTTCTATTTTTAGTAAGCTTATCTAGTGTTTTGGAATGTTCATTAGCTTTTACCTATTATAAATTTGTAAAAAAAATGTTTCAAAAAAAAAAAAAAAAAAAATTGTACCAAAACTTATTTATAAACGGATTTTTCTAACGAACGCCCTAAAGCGTTAGATAAGCATTTAAAATACTTTCTAAAAAGATATTAATTTGGGAATTTATGACAAAATTACGTGTCGACCGAAGTGATTAATATTCATTTTAATTTAATATTTTTACTTTTAGTTATCATATCTAATGCCCCAAAGGTGTTTGTAGCTTTTGCCGTTGTAACTATTAGTGCTTATGCTTGTAAAAAAATATCATTACTCGTTACATATTAGATTATTATCATAATAAAAGATTTTACTTTCTATTTAATATTTGAATTACTTTGTTTGCAATAAAAGATACCCATGAATAAGGTTAAATAAGTTAAACAACCATAATGTTTAAAAAAAAAAAAAAAAAGGTTAAACAACCATAACTCAACAACCTTTAAGCAATCTACGTAAACTTTACTATCATAAATGAATAAATTAAAATTTGCTACTTTATACAACATTTAGAATGAGGTAGATTGCAGTCAACTTATTTTAATGACAACAAATAAGCCCACCAAAAATGCAACAAATTAGCATTAAATCATCATAAACGACAAAAATGAGCAACCCTATTTTTTATTTGTAACGAAAGTAGTCAACTCAATAGTAGAGCACTCTCATTTCACCACACTAAATTCTTAAAGAAAATCACTTAAAAGAATTTTAAACCATATATAATATATATGTGATTTTTGATTTGTTTTATGGAAACATTTGCTCTCCATTTTAATTTTTCAAAATGTCAACCATGTACCAAATGATTTACCTGTATTTTCAATTTGCGTCATCCAAATTGTTTACACAACCTAAGATTCACCCAATAAATACAATATTGTTCATCTGATAATTGTGCATCCTTCAATACTCCATCTATTCTATTTCTAAATAAAAGTCTAATTTCACCTAATATTATAGAATTATTTCCTTTTTATTAGCCAAGCCCTACAATTATCCTTTTTAAAATTTGATTGTAGTAAACTAAATTCTATCCTGCTTTTTTTTTTTTTTTTTTTTCATGTTTAATTAATCAAATCGCAGTACAAAAGCTAAATGGGACATTCATTTGGACCGGAGAGAGTTTTATTACGAGTATAATGTTTGCTAGAGAAGAAGTGTGCAACCTCTAACTTCCAACCTCTTCATTTAATCCTGATTTATGTTCTTTTTTATTGGGTGACGGGCCTAAGGAAATGCCTCATTAACTTCATATTGGCTTTGGTTAATGCAAAGAAAGTGTTAAACATCATTTCATGATTTAATGCATGTAAAACTTAAATATGCAACATATATCTAGCACAAATTACATGTTCACAACTTTACCACAGGTCCTCAACTACTGTGTAGTACAAGTATGTAAATATGTAATGTATGTAGTAGAAGTAATTGTTACATTGATTACTTTTTCCAGTTGAAAAGATTCAGGGTATATTTGACTCTTGAATAATTCTCATTAAAAACATTAATTTTATTTGTTTTACTCCTTCCGTCCCCTTTTGATAGTCCCTTATGGACAAATTTTTGTCCCAAAATGTTCACCCCATTTGCTTTTTCCAACAACCATTAATATTAAGTTTTTACCAAAATTATCTCCAATTTGCAACAATACTTGTGCAAATTTAATTTTTCCATGCAAATTTTGTTTTCCCATGTACTTTTATTACTTTCTCTCTCTACTTTTTTGCATAATCAATGCCAATTTATTTTTTCAATGTAATTTTACTATTCTTATTTGTATTTATTAATTCCCGTGAAAAATGTCTATAAGGGACTATCAAAAGGGGACGGAGGGAGTATTTCTGTTGTCATCAAAACAAAAGTTAGATTGTTGATATAATAATTGCCTTACATTGGTTAAAACTAAATTCAATTGTTTTTTTAAAAAAAAAAAATTATAACAATCATATGGAACAAATTAGTAAATAAAAAAAAAAATAAAAAAATAAATGAAAAAATTGTCAACAAGAAAATTTGAAGTTTGCATAAATTGTAAAACTATATATATATATATATATATATATATATATATATATATATATATATATATATATATATATATATGATTAGAAGTACTCAGTAACTTGTAACTTTCTATCTCTCATAAATAGATAGACCATGATTAGAAGAAACTTTACGTATAAACACAATATATATCTATACTTCACAAGTCATCACAAAGCTTCTAACGCAATTTATTATAGCTAATTAATAGCATTCTTAATGAGGTAGTTATTATGAAGAAAAGTACGTCGTGAAAATGCTACTCCCCTCATTCCATAACACAAGGACGGGGCAATAGAGAAATTACTACTTGCATCCCAAAATTGAGCTTCTACTAAGTTCTTTACGTACCAATATTGGACCTACAAATTTATTTAGCATATAGTTTTTGTGTAATTTGTGTGTTGGAAATAATTAGCTGGAAAATACGTACATTTATTAGGGTTGGAGGTTGGAAGCTGGGTATATACTCTAAGGTAATTTGATCCGCAACAAATAAAGTGGTTTAATTAACATTCTAGTTCTTATGTCACTATTCCTTATCTAATCAATTTAATTCATGGGACAAGAAGTTGTCATTATCAGCAGTTCATCAATCTCACACTCACAATTGACATAATAATAACATTAATGTTTATTTATCACTTTACATTTTTACTCATTTGGGAAATAATATTTGAGATTAAAGTACATTTGAGTAGACATTCCAATTGCTTTATATTGGATTGAAAAAAAAAAAATCTTTGAACGTGGGCAACAAAATGTGTAACACAAGAAAAAGTATACATGTTTGCAACGTTAGTGATTTTATATTTGTCAAACCAATGCATTTCTTCCAAAAAAAAAATTAAAAAAAAAATTTGTCATTGCATGCTTTATAACATAAATATCTTTAATTATATTTTAACAAACAAGGTAAAAAGTTGTTTCAAAGTATATTTCGAGACTTATCTGACAAGATCCCATTAGCTATGTAAGACGATCAAATGAAAGTGTGTGAGTAGTGTAAAATATCAAACAAAATTGCAGTTAAAAAAGATTGGAGGAAATATATCATTTGTTTTTTTGGTAAATTTGATGAATAATCAAGGATGTTTTGGTAAGCTAGTTGAAGAAGACAAACATTACATGTTCAAGGACAAATTTCTATTTGTATTTCCCTAGTACAAATCCTTGTATATTTCATTTAATTAATTTTAGTAAAAATTAAATTTGAGAATGAATTTGCAAATGTGAAGGAGGAGCAAGTGGAATAGGATTGGAGACAGCAAGAGTGTTGGCACTTCGGAATGCCCATGTCATAATTGCTGCAAGGAACATGAAAGCCGCTAATGAAGCCAAGGAGATGATTCTCAAAGACAATAAATCTGCTCGAGTCGATGTTCTTAAGCTTGATCTCAGCTCTCTCACATCCGTCAGAGAATGTGCTGATAAATTCCTTGCGCTAAACTTGCCTCTTAACCTTTTAATGTAATACCATCTTTTCTAAATTCATTGGAGGACTAACAAATTCGACAACTTCAGATGCTGCAGGAAAGATGATGCTAATCTAAGAATATGTGGTATGTTTTTAATCTTGCAGAAACAATGCTGGCATTATGTTTTGTCCATTCCAGCTTTCTGAAGATGGGGTGGAGCTACAATTCGCGACAAATCATTTAGGTTAGTCGATAATCATAGATCATACATAATCTTAAGGGGTCTGGTCAGTATGACATTTAATTCAGGACAGGGAGGGATTTTCTTGAATTGATGTATTGTCTCAACGGAACTGATTTGGTACATGACAGGTCATTTTCTGTTCACAACTCTGCTGCTTGACAAAATGAAGCAAACAGCTAAAGATACTGGCATTGAAGGAAGAATAGTGAATCTGTCATCAATAGCACATCTTCACACTTATCCAGGAGGAATTAGATTTGATAAAATCAATGATGAAGACGGGTATGTTTGCTTGGTTAGAAACTCCTCTAATCCGCGTATGATTGAATTGAAGCAGCTCTAGTATATTAATTGTAACTTAATTTTACGCGAGTTTGCTGTTGGGTCATATTTTTGTTTTGCAGTTACTCTGACAAAAGAGCATATGGACAATCTAAGTTGGCAAATGTACTTCATGCAAATGAGTTATCACGCCGTCTCAAGGTTTTGATTCTCCTTTGAATCTTTAAGATTGAGTACTTTCATTAATATTTGTTGTCATCATGTTCGTAATAACTTTTTGATGAAGTTCTGCACTAGGTGTATTTCTTCACATCATTTTCCATTCAGTTCCTCAAGATTCAAATTATCAAAAACAAAAATTGAAAACATACCGCCATGAAAGTTTTGCATCATGTTTTTCTAACTGAAGAACTTAATGCTTGTTAGTAAAAATTTATCAGTGAACATTTTCTTCTGCAATCTGCATCACAGCTTATTAGATATTTCCAAGGCCAAAAACTGAAGGCGCAACCTATCTAACTATATTTCGGTGTTGTCTGCCAGGCAGAGGGCGCCAATATTACTGTAAACTCTTTGCACCCAGGATTAATCATGACAAATCTCATGAGACATTCTTACTTCCTGATGCGTATGATCTCTTGTTCTCTTACCATGCAATCATAAGATCCGTTACCTTACCATGATCCGTTACCTTACCGTGATCTGTAAGTACTGAGTATTTGATATCAATTCTTTGCAGGGTTTCTTAATCTTCTGACAGGGCTATTGCTATGGAAAAATGTGCCGCAGGTAAGAACTTACTCGCGTCTCTACTGCTATGCATATAGAGTAAATCAAACATTGTTCATTGTACTTAAAACTTTGGTATTAACAATTACAACAGAGGAACAACAGTCACTGTCACCTGCAATATGTAAGCTAATTTTTTCAAGACTTATCGTTATTCTTGCTTGTGTATTTTCTTCAGGGAGCTGCAACAACTTGCTATGTAGCCCTCCATCCGCAATTAAAAGGTGAAACAGGGAAGTATTACGTAGACTGCAACGAGTTAGAGCCATATGCACTTGCTAAAGATGAGGAATTGGCCAAGAAACTTTGGGAGTTCAGCGAGAATTTGGTGAACTCAGCTACGAAGCTTAAACAAATTAATTAGTTCAAAATACATTTGCCTTGCAAATAATTATGAAACAAAACAGTGTCCAGTATCTCTAAGATTTAATTTGTGTGCTATTACCTTGAGCAAATCATCCTGTAACAGATATGTTTAATCTTCTATGTTATGTTATGCTATGTTCAATTCAAAGGCTCTTGATCTTATTCATTATTGATTCAGCATTGTAGCAAAAGTGTACTTTTACTGATCATTTAATTTTATTGAAGTCACGAAAATATGCTTCAAAACATTACATATGGACAATAGAAGAATAGATTGCAAAAAACACACAACAGGTAACAATATATAACAAGCTAGATCAAGCCTACATACATGAGTGCCATAGTTTTAGCCTTCAGATAATTGACAAGATAACAACACGATTACACGAACAATAATCTAACACGCCTCAGGAAGGAATAATATGAAGGGCCAGTGGGTCGAAGGCTAAAGAAAGCAGCCAAAGAGTGAAACAATGGAGGCCTCAACACCTTCACAAATCACAATGTACACAACAGGTTATATTTTGCTAGAACATACAGCCTCTGTTTTTTAAGGTGCATTACTTTCCTAAATCACTTCAAACTAGCACAAATGGTATTAATGATTTGCCCCTTACTCCCTATACTAGTACGCGACAACCCGCATTATGATCAATAATTGAGCTGTGTTTGTTTGGTTTGAAATCACACACGAGTTCACCAAATGACAGGATATAGCAAAAATGTACACCAACTACAACTTCATTACATAATGGTATATACTGGTATACCCTATAATTGATTATTGCAAGAACCGCATTTATTAAGTATCACTTGTATATCCATCATTCCCTACTTCAACGACATGCCAACTATAGCCAACAAATTCTATTTAACGTACAATCAAAACGGTCGATCTGAAGTAGAGAAGAAAAAAATAAAACGATAATTTGTTGTAAAACATAATCAATAGTCAGGTTACACAACCAATTAGCATAGCTAAAGACATATGCTTAAACAAAAAAGATTAATTGACTTAAATAAGTAAGATGTAAGTGGAGTTCTTCGAGTATTAAAAAATTGTAAAAGAAAGATAGTGGAGTTAATGGTTTAATGAAAACTAATGAATGTGAGAGGAAATATATAATATAAAAAAAAAGTAGTAGTGGGTTTGGGTGGGACCATGAGAGGAGAGAGATATAATTTTTTAATGTAGCTTTTTGCTAAAAAGGAAGTGTAAAACTTATTAAAACACGTCAAATTTAGTAAATGTAACACTTATTAAAACACGAAGGGAGTAACTATAAGGGAAGAGTCGAGGGAGTTGTGTCCACATTAAAAAAAAACTATTAAAACAATAATTAAAAAAAAAAGGATTAAATTGGACAATAACAACGGCCAACCAAGCAGAAATAACAAATTGCTCTTGAGTCTTAAATTAGTCAAGTAATTGACAACTACAATAGCAGTTTCATTTGAAAAATAGAGTCCAATCAAAGTATGACAACAACTTCACAACATGACTAAAGGTCTAAAGCATCACAAAGTACGTCATATTTAGCAAATTGTCACACTTAACAATTAACATTGTAGTGATGTAGTCTCATTCATTTACTTAGCATTCATGAATTCGACCTATTGTTGATGGAGAAATTCAAGCCACATATTATTCATCCCAAGAATTTGGAGTTCAGCAGGGAAGGAAGTACTAATGAAGGTTTGTTATGCATACGCAAGTGCAAATAAATATTAAAATATTAAAAAGTACATGAGGGTGAGAAAAAGGACAAGAGAGATGGATAAGTGAGACCACTTTTAAAGTTTTAAATGTAACATGAAAAGTTTATATAGTACTATTGACAATGTAGTGATACTATTTCTACACGTAGTTAGTATCACTGAATAAATGTATAGCACCACTACATACATACATACATAGTAGCACTGAATGTTCAACGGTACTATTTGATCATCCAGTAACACTATTGATCACCCAATGTAATAATAATGCTCTGGATTCGGAATATGCATTACGTGAAAAGACCCCTATGCCCCTCATTATGCATTTACCCATACCTCCAGACTCCATGGGGATTTTATGCCTCCAATTGTTTACATTTCCACTAGCACTTTGCACACACACTTGTCACATACCATCATGCTTAGCTTCTTTGACATCAATTTTCAACATCCTAGTAATTGGATCACCCTTTATCCAAACCAAATACTATAAATATGATATAGGAGAATTATCGAACCCAATGTAATAGTAATTCTTAATACATAATGCACATTATTGATTGTGTTTACACTCCTTCACATGGATATCATGTATTCATGTTCTATGATATCCTCTCCATCCTCTTCAATTCTCTTAAACTTTCTCTCTAACTCTTCCTCCATGGATGATATCTCTGATCGTGATGATCTGAGTTTATCGCCGTCGACGATACCAATCTCACCATTGTTAAGGTTGGATTATCAAGTATGCTGAAAATAGAAAGAGGAGAGAGAAAATGAAGAAGAAGATGAGAGAGTGTTTGCGAAAGGGTTAAAGTGGACTGACCAATGTTTGGATTGCCTCACCCAATACTTTGTGTTCTTAAATTCACATCATCAAGCATACATACGAGTGCAATATTATTGCTCCCTAAAAATAAATGTGTAATGATAGTTCATCACAGGGTCATTAAGGCAAAGACCTTGCCCAAATATCACAAACAAAGCATTATTCTACAATAGTAGTACATATATGGTCCATAAAGTACACACTTCAATCATTAAAGTAGACAGTTATGTATAGTATCAAACACTCCCTGCCATTATGTATTTTTTTTTTTGTCTATTTCAATTCCTGTCCTTGTTGTATGCTATAATTGATGTATGGACTCTACTTACGTATATGAGAATGTTATCTAGGATGAGGAGCCTAGATGATTCCAAGTGCTAAAATAGTCTAACCATCTTTTAATTTGCAATTGTGCTTGCAAGGGCATTCCAACTCTAAGCATAGTCCCAAAGACTTTGGAACGGGCTTAATATCACTCTATAGCCTCAGGAGCTTTGATCTTCATGTTTAACATTGCACTAATTAATACAAATAAGTTGCCGTCACAGTTTCCATTTTCATACTTTTGAAATTAAACTTGCCACTTACAGTGGCGTATCCAGGAATTCCGAACTGTGGGTTCGGAATTTTTAAAAAAATGATGATCATATATTAACTAAATATTCAATACATAAGTTCATTTTTTTTTAATTACAAATGGATGGATTTTACAAAAAAAAAAAAAAAAAAAAAAACAAAAACACCTACAAAAGCATTTTTTGAGTTTTCATAGTTTGAAATTAAAGCGTGCTAATACATTACTACTTCTATAAATCTATATTTCTATTGCAAACAATCAATATTACACATAAAAATAAAAATAAAAAATCTCAAGCCCCCAATAAACACAAATTTAACAATGTAAACTTCTTCTAATTATCAATTAAAAGACCAAGTAAAAATTTTAAATTCTAAGTTTCTACAATTCAATTTGTCAACAATTCAAGTATTCAACAATATATCAAAACCAATTAAAAAAAATCAGTATGTAATTAACTAATTATCACTAATTTTAATAAAATCAACCATTAAATAAAGATTTAAGAATTAAGAGGAGTAGAGGAATAAGAGGTCTCACAAACTCACGAAGAACGGAAAAACTCGGAAAAAAATTACAAAAAAGAAAGATAAAAACATAAAATGAGATTAACCATTAAATAAAGATTTAAGAATTAAGAGGAGTAGAGGAATAAGAGGTCTCACAAACTCATAAAGAGCAGAAGAACTCGGAAAAAAATATCAAAAAAAAAATAAAAACATAAAATGAGGGCAGCAAGAATTGAACCCAAGACCTAAGGAGGAGATTCAATGCTCTAACAATCACTCCCTTACCAATGTGCCAGGCTTTAACATTTGATTATTTATCTCACATAAATTAGTTTTAACCCTTTTTTTCTTTTTTTTTTTAAAAAAAAAAATTAAAACTTATAATTTTTTTCCGAAAAATCTGTGGGTTCAATGAACCCCCTTGAACCCCCCCTAGATCCGCCCCTGACCACTTACAACATCTAAGTAGAGCATGCTAGGTTTGTATGATATGAACCTCTCGTTCTAATCTCTTGAAACTACACACCATCAGGTTAGTGACTATCATCAGCATCAGAAGCCCAACTTGCATGATATTCAGGAGTCAAATCCTTGTTGTAGAATATCGGGATGAGATAGTCTGAGACATACTCCAAGTGACTTAGCCTCAATGATTCAGAGCTTATTTTCCATTTAGGAAAGTTGTTCAAGTTCGAATTAACCTCCAACTTGTTGATGAGTGCCATTTATGGCACTCATAGGGTAGGTTTCTTTGTAGTTTTATGCATGTTTTTAGCCTTTTATGTTGTGTTTTTAAGTAAAATGCTTGATTTGCATGCTTTGTATTAGTTTAGAGAAATGCGTGCTTTTAATGGTTTTCATATCATTTTACGCATTACTTTGATATTATCTCGCTTTTCGGTTGTTTGGCTTGTTTTATAAGTGTGTCGGGATTTCCAGAGGCTACAATGTCGAGGAGGAAGCCCAACACGAGATTTGGAAGTCAACAAAACCGAGTACGGAAAGTTAGAGCTCAAGCAAATCAAGTTGGAACTCAAGCTTAGTGGCTTGGGCAAAGGATTGTGGCTTGGGCAAGTTGCTTGCTCAAGTAATTTCTTATTTTGTTCAAGGATTTTGAAGGGAGATTTTATGTCTTGGTAAAGCCATTTTTTTTTTGGCCAAGCTCATCTTCTTGCCCAAGCTTCGCGCTAGCACAAGCACGAGTAGCAAGTTTCGCATTCCCTCCTTCATTCCCAAGTAGCCCTCGCTGCACCAACTAGCAACGCAGCTCGCCCAGCAGCCCTTGTTGCCCTATGCCCAGCCAAGCACTTACACCTGCCTAGCAGCAGCTCTTGCAAGCAGCAACTTGGCCAGGGCCAGCTGCTCTTGCGAGCAGCAGCTCGGGCAGGGCAGCCTCGCCTCCCAAGCAGCTCCTCGCAACACCTCTTACACCTCTCCTTGTTGCACGAGCATGGGCAAGCAAGCCTTGCTTGGCCAAGTTGCCCATGCAATTTATGGGTTACCTCGGCCAATCAACTTAGCTTGACCAAGCTATCTCGCCTACCCAAGCAACACTGTTTTGCGATTTTGCTTTATTTATTTTATTTATAAATAGCTTGGGGCTTCCCTTTTAAAAGGATGAACTTTAGATCCGTTTATAATTTCTCCTTCATATTTTAGCTAAGGTTAAGAGCTTCTCTCTCTAGATTAAGCTAGGTTAAGAGTAGTTTTAGAGAGAGAAAGTGAGGGATTTTAATAATGGTTTGACAGATTCAAGATTCAAGGTGATAATTGTTAAAGGAATGGTGTCCTTCGGACAAGTGTATTATTCTGATAATGGGTTCAGAATTACTAGAAAGCTAATATATACAGTAAGGTCAAGTGATCGGAATGCTTGGGTGGAGGCCGCTTCTGATCAGTTATATTAATGTATAATTAATATTACAGCTTAATCTTGACTGTACCCTTCGGGTCACACCCAAGCAAATTAACAAACCGACTCGACGAATTAATTCGGAAGAAATTAATTCGTCGTCCGAGTGTTAAAGATTTAGACGTCGGTCGAGCTTAGTGCGTCGAAATCGAGCGTCGGAAGTCAAGTCAAAAATAATAAGTGACAAGACGCGCAAAATAATAATAAATCGACCATATTCTCAAAATACCCCTAGCGTCGGAGTGCCCCGAGCATCCGAATGCTTGGGGCAAAAATGTCCTAGCATAGGTGGCTGGCACACGCAGCAAGCCGAGCCATGCATGGCTGGCTGGTGCGTGCTAGCGCACCCTAGCTAGCAGCAGTTAGCAGCCGCAAGCGTTATATGCTAGCAGCAGCTAGCAGACGCATGCTAGCAGCAGCTAGTAGCCGCAAGCAATGCGTGCGTAGCAGCAGCTAGTTGCGCATGCAAGGCTAGCAGCCCACACTTGTGTGCGTGGCTTGCTAGCCATGGCAGCAGCCCGCAACATCAAGTGCGGGGCTGGGCTGCGGCTGGGCCTTAGGGCCGAGTACTAGGGGAAGCAAGTGGGAGCATATGGGAAGCAAGTGGGGTGAGGGACATGTGGCACAAGGAGAGTATTGAGTGGGGAGCAAGTATGGTCCCCTACTCTCCATGTGGTGCTCACCACCCTTTACATATGATAGTGCCACTTGTAGATTTATTATTAGTTTGCATTTTTATTTTAATTTAACTTTAAAATAAATTGTGGAATTTAATGATCCCACATTGACGGGATAGAAATTCCGACTCTCAATCTCCTCTATAAATACCCACCTTGGGATTTGGAGAAGAGTGCTTGAGTGGGAGTTCAATAGAGCATTTCATTTTGGCAAAAACTCTTAAACTCCATTAACACTCAGGTTTTGGTCGGACCTCGCTAACTGCGAGGTAGCGGACCTTAAAAGTCGGTGTTCGTCCTTTGTGGGTGGATTACCGTGGGAGGCTCGCGTAGTATTGGAGCTAGAGCTTTCAAGTACAAGCCCGTGTGTGAGGGCAAAGAACACTTCAAAGATAAATTCCGATTTTACCCTTTTATGGTTTTTGTTATGCTTTATGGTTTTATTAATTGCGAGTGGTTCCTTGGGTCGGGGTTGTTTCCACTGTGAGTCGGACTCACCAAACCCCAACAGCGGTATCGGAGCTTCGCTCGTTTATTTTTATTATAATGTTTTCAAGGTTATTAATGGCTTATTTTTTCTGGTTTAAGTTGTTAATTAGATTAGTAGCTCGGTTTTATTAATTTTAATCCCGTTTTTAATGTGAATTTCGGCCTAAAACCCATATTTTCGCTAAAAAATAGTGAATTTTGGGTGGAAAAGACGTTTTGGAAACAATTTCTTCCTTGGGACTGTGATTTTAGCCGAATTCCAACCAGAAGTGCCTTTTTCGAGGGATTTTTCGTTTTGGCGAAAAATTTTAAGTCTTTTCTTACCTTGAAATTAATGGCATAACTTGGTGATTATGCGCTTGATTATTTGCATTATTTTTCTGCATTATTAATCTCTTTAAAGCATACTTACTTGGTAGTATTTAATGCGTACAAGATTGATTTATTATCAACTAATTGCATTTTAGTATGAAAATTGTGTTTTTCACTAGTAGAAAAATTGAAAAAGGCAACGCTCAATGGCCACCGGTTTTTGTAAACCGGTGGCTTAATTAAGTGGCGGGATGAGGCAAAGAACAATTGCCACCGGTTCAACCAAACCCGTGGCAAAAATTGGAAAGGCCACCGGTTTGAACCCGTGGCAATAATGAGTAAAAAAAAAAACCCCTTATAAACCCCAAACCCTACCCTTTTCCTCTCATCATCAGCCGCACATTCCTTCTCTCTCCTCTCCCCTCTCCTCTTTCTCTCTCCTGCTCTCCCCTCTCTTCTCTGTTCTCATCTCCTTCTCATCTTCTTCGATCTCCTTCTCCTTCTCATCTCCTTCTTCTTCTCATCTCCTTCTCATCTCCTTCTTAGATCTCCTTCGTCTCCTTCTCTCTCCTCGTCTCCTTCTCTCCTTCTCTCTCCTCGTCTCCTTCTCTCTCCTCTCCCTCGTCTTGTCTCACCGCCACCACGGCCGCCACCAAGTCCAAACAACAACAACACCCTCGCTCAGTGCATGCATGTTTATGGGTGTAATTATTCAAGGTTAGGGTTTTTAGGTTTAATTATTTTTGTTAAATGTCTTGATTTTTTTAGGTTTGATTGTTGTTGGAATTTTCTAGGGTGATTTTGAGAATTTTTGTGGTAGAATTTCTGGGTTTAATCGATTGTAATTCGATTTTCTTTATTTTATTAATTTCGGGATTTTCTGGGATGATTTAAATCGATTTGAAGTCGATTTTTTTTTATTTTATTTTTAATTTATGGGTTTTATTTTTACGAGTTCTTGGTCATCAATTTTTGGGCTTAATCGATTTTGATTCGATTTTTTTAATTATAATCTATTTTGGGATATTCTGGGGTAATTTTAATCGATTTGAAGTCGATTTTTTTAATTTTATTAATTTCGCTCAGTGCATGCATGTTTAATCGATTCAATTTTTTTGATTTTTTTGATTTTTTGGGTTTTTTTCTGGGTTTGATATTATTCTGGGGTGATTTTGGGTTTTTTTTCTGGGGTTGAATTTTTTGGGTTTTTTTCTGGGTTTTTTCTAGGTTTGATTTCATATCAGTTCGTGGTATTTGTTTTTTTTTTCGCACCTTATTTATTTTAATAAATTTATTTTTTTGTTTTGATTGGTTCAGGTATATTGATTTAGATCTGAAATCAAAGAATCAAGATACAAGAATTTTGATTTTGATGTTGTAATATTTTTTTATATGTTGTAATTGTTCGTTTTTTTTTAAAAAATACTTGATCAATTTTATTCATCTATATTGTAATTTTTTTTTATTATATATTAAAAAATTTCCATTATATTTATCGATATTGTTTGATTTGTGTTTTGATGTTCTAATATATTTTTGATTTAATTGTTGTATTATATTTCTTTTTGAAAAAAGCCAAAAAAAAAAAGTACATAACATGTACAAACCGGTGGCATTTATATTTAATACAAAAAAAAAAGCGGGAATTGTCTTTTGCCAACGGTTAACCGGTGGCAATACTTGATTTTGCCACCGGTTTTGAACCGGTGGCTTTGTATTTGACTTATTGCCACCCCCCAAATGACCACCGGTTCAAAACCGATGCTTCAAAAGTGCTAAAGATTCAATCTTTAATTATGTTAAGTGATTGAAACTTTAAAAGTCACTAAGGCCCTGTTCTTTTGAGCTTCTGGGCAGAGCAGAGCAGGGCAGAGCAGAGCAGAGCATATTTCAGCAGAGCAGAGCAGAGCAGAGCAGAGCAAAGCAGATTTAAGCTGAGCAGAGCAGATTTTAGCATTATTTTTATTAATATTAATACAACTATTATTATTAATTTTATTATTATTATTATTATTGTTATTATTATTATTATTATTATTAATTTTTTTTAATTTTATTTTTTTATTATTATTTTTTAATTTTATTATTATTACTATTATTATTATTATTATTATTATTATTATTATTATTATTATTATTATTATTATTATTATTATTATTATTATTATTATTATTATTATTAATGTTGTTACTATTTAATTTAACTACTATTACTATCATTATCGCATTGTACTACCATTATTATTATTACTACTACTACTACTACCACTATTATTACTACTATTATTATTATTTTTACTACTACCACTATTATAATTGATGGGTGAATGAAAACATAAATAGATGTGTACCACGTTAACATATGTTTATACTGAATAGATAAAAGACGATAATGGTTTAAAATATTCAAATCATTACATATTCAAAAGTTGTTTCAATGGAGGAGATAAAGCTCGGAAGCGCAACTTCAATGGAGAATTGAGAGTATGGCGAACGGCTGCTGACCTTCTCTAGTTTAGGTTTTTTCCCAATTTTCTTAAACACAATATATAGTTATGGGTAGTGTTAGATGTAATTATTAATTAATTCAATTTACTTTTTTATTTTCTTTAAATAAAAAAAAGGTAACAAATTAGTAAAATATCTTCTTTTTTATATCATTATTTTTCACTATTATTATAATAATGTAGTATTATTGATCCCAAAAAAAACATGTATTATGTGTTATTATAAAGATCAATATGTATTTAGAAATTGTTAGACATTATTATTAATAAATAATAAAAAATTTGTATTGTGAATTTATAATTGTTATAATTTTAAAATATTACTTTAATTATTGTGTACTTTAATTATTAAGTATTATTAATTATTGGTTTATTGATATTATTAATTGATATTAACCCAGAGCAGAGCAGATTTCAGCAGAGCAGAGCAGATTTCAGCAGAGCAGAGCAGAGCAGAGCAGAGCAGATTTCAGCAGAGCAGAGCAAAGCAGAGCAGATTTCAGCAGAGCAAAGCAGAGCAGAGCAGAGCAGAGCAGATTTCAGCAGAGCAGAGCAAGGCCGGGCAGGGACAAGCAGAGCAGAGCAGAGCAAAGCAGAGCAGAGCAGAGCAGAGCAGCTCTAAAGAACAGGACCTAAATTCCATGAATTTTGTGTTGAACTTTGTTGTTTTAATTATTTTTGGTTGATTGGAAACATAAAGTTTCAAACTTTGTGATAGAAATTTGGTTATCTTCATGTTGGAAGATATAATTTTCAAGGATTCACACATGTTAGAAGTTGGATTTTTCATTTGAACTTTAAAGTTCATATTTTTCCAACTCCCTCTTACTTTGTCAAAATCTCAAGTTTAATTTAAATTGATTAAATTAAAAGTGACAAATTGCCTTATATATGTTGTTGCACCAAGCTAAACTAATTTAATTAAGAATGGTTCTTGGAATTATTTTGGTTTGATGCACTTTGAAAATTTTATTTTAAGTTAGACTTGTTTAAATTTTTCAATTTTGTTCATTAAATTAGTTCTAAAATTAATTTAGAATTAATTATAAAGTCATGCAAAATTTGGGATCAAATCCCGAGGCTATGGCACGTAAAACCAAGGCAAAAGCACCCTTGGTTAGTCGGGCTGCATAGCAGCCTGCATGTGGCTGCCAAGGTGCTGCCAAGGTGCTACGTGCAGCCACTACCGTGGCTTGTGCGCACATCCGCAAGCAACAGCTAGGCAGCAGCGTCACAGCAGCAGCAGCACGCTGCCTTGGTGCTTGGTGCGTGCGTGCGTGTTGTGGTGCGTGCTGTGAGGGCTGTTGCGGTGCGGTTGATGGTGCACGTGCATCGTGTTTTTGTGCTTGGTGCATCCGTCATGTGCCGGGGCTATGCCATTGTACATACGGCATGGTGCACATGGTTAGCAAGCTCGTGAGGCCCATGGCACACTTTCCAGCACGCCCCGTAGAAAAGTCGAAGCGCATGCTGTATCCTAAGCTATGGGTGTGACGCTTGGCATGTGTCACGGCCATGTGCACCACCCCTTAATTAGCACATGTATATTGGCAATTATTTTACAATTTTTTCGTTTTATTTATTTTAATTAATTTTGTTTATTTTAATTAAAATTTTTGAGGCTAGGCCTCGGTTTTGAGCAGCATTGGAAAAATTTATTTTGAGAAGTTTTGGTTTTACCGGCTTAATTAATTGGATTAATTAACATGGATGCGGAATTTAGTGGGAGCTTCAATTATTAATTATGTCAATTACATAATCGGTTAAACAATTTTGACTAGTTTTAATTAGGCGTGTTAATCGGATTAACCACCTAGATTAGTTACTAGTGCGCGCGTTTGTTTAATGCAATTTTACTTGTTTATTGTTGTAAAATGCATGGTGTAAGGAGGGTGTTCCCATCGTAGGGGATCCTTCTCCTTAAATTCCCATGGCCCTTTAAAGCCTAGGACTTTACACTTGTTAGGGTGTATTAGGATTTGAATTCCTGATTGTTTGAGAGACCTTGAATTAGAGATGATTCTATCATACATGCTTTTTTTGTAAGAAACAAGTAGGAGTCGCCAATGAGTTTTAGGAAAACCCATAAACCTCGTTCATGCCTTTCTCCCAAGTAGAGTTCAAGGGATATTTAGCATGAATCATAAGTTTACCCATGCCCAAATTGGTCTAGAAACCAAAAATGAGTTCGGGAGCGAGGGTACTAAGATAATGTTCCCTTTAAAGGGGAATCGCAATCCTAGCCCCAGTGCGGCCTCTACTAGCTCTTCCTTTGCACAATTTAATTACCAAAAAATATATGCAATGTGATACCTATATATGTTAGTTAATTTTATTTACAAACATTAATTCACGTAGGAATTACATCGTAAGGTCGTTATTCTTATTTAATCAAATTCGTGAAAAGAACAATAAAATAAACAATGTTCGCCTTGACTTAAGTGATCAACCAACAACTATTTTATTCAATTCTAATCTTGATTAACAAAAGAATACTATGTGAAATTAATTAATTTATTATTTTAAGGTGATCAAACAACACTAATTAATTAACTAAAGTTATTTTAAACAATGAAAATAAAGGTGATTTAACTAAGTGCTCGGGAATTTACCACTTCTAGCTCTTTGCTAGATCTCCGTTTAGAACACTTATGGACTCCTTCTGGTTGGGGAACCTCCACCGTAGTAACAAAATATCGAAAAAGGGTGAGTGTTTAGGACAAGAGGGTTTGGATGCAGAAGTTCACAAATGTCGCGCGTAACTGAATGGGTTGCGCGAAACTGTCACGCGCAGGTGAATAGGTCGCGCGTGGTATACGCGCGCAACTATTTGTCTTGCGCGCAGCTCTATGGTAAGATTCTATTTTCCAACATTTTATTATTTTGAATCTTTTGCGAGCGCATCTCCAGAAGTTGCGCAGGGTGCCGCGCGCAACTTAGCGCGACTTTGTGAGATGCGCGCGACATTTTCCGCGGCAGTTTTTAATTTTAACCTAGACGCTCCTAAATCCGTCATTATTGGGTCTTAAGCACGGGCTTAAGCCTAATTATGATCGGGTTTAGTTGATTGGACCTTATGTTGGCCTTGTTCTTTTATTTGGGCTAGTCATTTGTGTTTTGTGGCTTAACCAGTTATCCATAAGTATTCTTCACTTCAATCTAACACGAAGATGGTTTTATTTATCGTCGTTGCACTTCCTGTCCGGACAGGAGGCCAGAAGTAGATGTCTATAGTTAGCCCCCACTTTGATCGAGTCTAGGATAGACAATGATCAAAGTAGTCAAGGAAAAATCCGAGACTTATCTGCGAAGTTCTCCAAGGTTAGAGAATTTTTTAGTAATGTTTAGGGATGTCAAAACAGTCCTTGGTTCGCTAAGTGTTTGAAACAAATAGCTATTAATGCTAGAAAAAGTTTTCCCTAGTCTTAACACGCTAAATAATCTAGATTGATCCTTTGCAATTGTTTAACACTTTTACAAGTAAAGGTGTTCTGGGTGATGTCAAGACATGAGAAGAGATCGGTTTTAATAAGAATAAAAGGGGATGATTTCCTCTCAATCATGTCATCGTTGGTCTAAAGTCCCTGGATATGTGATTGAAACTTTAGCCTGACTTTAACAAAGTAAAAAGAATGAAAAGGGGTTTTCGATATTCGAATAAAAAAGGGGTCCGGTATTCGAGCCGGATGTCCACAAGATAGAAATACATGTCTCAGGACTGGAGGCATATATCCAAATCCAGTGAGAGAGAAGAAAGTCAACAACTCTCTTAGCAGTTTTGTCCACAAAATGAGTACACGTGTCTTAGGACTGGGGGCACGTGACTATATGGGTGCGACATCGTCTCGTCGCTCTTTAACAGAGGGTGGACGGACACACTAACTGTCTGATAAGTTAATAAGCTCACTAACTACAGTATTTGCTTCCATTCAAGAAGTGCCTATTCCTGAAGGTTCGGCGTGCCTGTCGACTCGTGAGCTAACTCCTACAGTAAATAGTCTACCTTTTAGTCCGAGAGGTAGATCTCGCAAAGCTTGGGCTGAGGTGAAATTTTACGCAACACCTACGCCGTACAATTTTACGATGTATGCTATGCCATTTGCATTTTTACGCTGCATGAAAACGTCTTCCTTTTGCTTCGTACGTGAAAAAGAAGAAAACCTGGACACTTATAACGTCAGTACTGTAAAATGAAAAACCTGTCTATGGGTGCTTTTACGTAAAGCACCTCCACGGAACGTCTTAAGGCACGCTTACGAAAAACGTTCAAAACATATGCTTGGGGAAGGCACAAAGCACGGTGTGCATGCAAAATGATGCAAAAAACTATCAAAGAAGAAAATAAACTACAAATGCAAAGCAAATAAAAAGGATTTTGATAATTTGCGCGCCATTACGTCTAATCACGAGCAAAAACCGTTGAAAATTGATCAAATGGATCAAAATCCGGAAACCGGACACTTTAGTGACCAGTATCCGTGCGCAACTCAGTAGGTCACGCTGGCCAGGCGCGCGCATCTTTCTGAGTTGCGCTGGTATGTCACGCGCAACTTCTTAAGTTGCGCGCTACATTCAGTTCAGCAAAAAGAAAATTGCAAAAAGCGATTTTTCATCTCACTCTCTCTCTCTCTCCTTCCTTCCTCCATTTTTGACTCTTTCTCTCTCTTAAGAGCTCCGTTTTCTGCGATTTTCGAAGCTAGGGGAAGCAAATCTCGCTCTTAATTCACATTTGCCATAATCCAATGTAAGTTTTTTACTTAATTTCGTTCGTTCTTGGTTGGCATTTGAGCGATTTTTCGAACCGCAAAACCCCAAATTTCGAATTTGGGGGTTTTTGATTTCGTCCATTGTTCTTGAAATTGTTTGTTCTATATTTTCATGCTATGTTTAAGGAGTGTTTTGCAACAAATTTCATGAAAAATGGTTAAGTATTGAACCTTGTATGAGCAATTCTTTGTTTAAGTTCGTTCTTGCCTTTTTTTGCTTGAATTCTGCTCGAATTTGTTGTTTTTCTTGCTCATTTTGGTTATATGAAGTAGATTATAGTATTAGAACTAGAATTACTTTCATAATTCATATTTTGTAAATTTTAAAATTTTAAAAAAAAATGGCGCGAAGTGTATACTTAGCTTGTTTTGCCATATTCGAACTTCAAGATTATAGACGATAATTGCGTTGTTATTACTATTATTTGCCTGAGAATAGTGATTCTTTGAGATTTTGGAATATAATCCCTTGAATGCTTAGTTGAAATTGGTATAGGATGGCTTTTGTGGGTGTTTAAAAGCCCCATTTACTGAGTTTAATTGTAGGATCGTAGCCCCTAAGTATGGGTGGCATTCAATTTTTGTGTTTTGTCCTATCGGTAGCCGTTATGCTGCCGAAATGGATCTAGAACACGTTTATTAGCTTAGTTTAGGAAGTAAACTAATAGAGAAACCTCATCTATCATAGCATGGACTCGCCTCCATTCATCGATGCTGAGGAGATTCTGGTTGGTCCTGAGGAGGTAGTTTGCCCTCGAAAGAGGGTGACCCTTCCTCGTGAGGATGTTCGAGAGCGACGTGCCGCTGCTAATCAGCGTCGCCAGGAGGATGTGGTCTGGGAGGCTCTTCCCAACTGGGACCCTAGGGTCCTTAAGTTGGACCCAGACTATCACATCTTGGTTCAAGGATGGCGTGGCATCGTGAGTTTCTTACGCCTTCTTTCTTTTCCTTTCCCTCTTTTTCTTTTAGTGACCGTTTCTTTTATTATTTTGGCTCTCTCTTCTTCTATTCTCTTTTTAGAGTAAGACTAGCATGAGGCTATACGGTTCTGGCGACTTGCGGACCCGTTTTAGGAGTTTACCAAACGTGGTAAAGGATATCGTGGAGCTTTTTGGGATTGGACGCCCTGGCGGCTCTTCGGGATTTGTCGAGTCAGTCTACTTCGTCAGCTTTCCTTCGCGGATTGCTGAAGTTTTGGTTAGATTCCACCAACACTTTTCACTTTCCGTGGGGAGAGATGATGGTCACCCCATACGACTTCTCTATGATTACGGGTTTTCCTTTTGTAGGTGAGCCCGTAGTTATAGAGAACGTAGCGGGGTCGGACTTGAGGCTGAGAGATCTTGTGGGGAATCGTCTAGCGACGGTCCTTCATGTGTATCATCAGATTTGTCCGTACTCGATTCTTACTGACGAGTTGTCAGCTGATGAGGTCGATCAGTAGTGTACACATGAGCAGCTGGCTCGGATATACATTGCCCACATTCTTTCCGTCACTCTCTTGAGTGATCGGGGAGAGCGTTTCCCTATCGGGTTACTTACTTGCCTCACAAACTTAGGGTAGGTAAGTAACCTGAACTGGGCAGAGGTGTCGTATGCCCGTATGCTTAGAGGTATGGGCAAGGAGACCCGAGTAGTGGATCCTGCGGCAGCTATTGAGGTGCCTCGGATCTCCCTTACATGGCATGGTCGTATCCTTGAGGTATGTACCTTAAACTTATCTTTTAACTTATATATATATTATTTTCTTTCTAAGCCATTTTTCCTTTTATTTAGGCTTGGGGATACTCGTACCTGCCTTTCTTAGCCCCCAGGATCCTTGGGGATGCTCGTTTTCCTATCGACCATTGACTGGCTACGATTAAGAAGAAGCGAGCTACTTCAGCCGACGACTTTCGCCAGAGGATTCTTTCGGCAACCCGTGCGTCGGTGAGTATTTTGACAACACATGTGTATCTTTCTTTACATGTTATTTTTTTTGTTTTGATGATTTTCATGTGATTGTATTAGATCGATCTCCGTCCTTGGAGTTTGATCGTCCGAGTCCCTGAGGATATCCGGTCTGGCATGGTTCATTGCCTCAGGGCTCTCTACTCGGGACTTCTAGTGCTGTAGAGGGCGGACGCTTGGTTTTTAGGTGAGCGCGTTCTCTGGCAGCATTCGTCAGAGGAGCCTGTGGTCCCTGTGGATCCTCCGGTTCGGATGCTACGTCCGGATTTCCTAACGACCGAGGATCGAGCTCAGGCGATCCTTGGTTATCCAGCGGATCAGCTGGTGCTGCCGGATGCTTCCTATCTGGCTTTTATTGCATCCAGGCTGACTCCTTTCCCAGCTTTTGTTCCGGTTAGTATCTCAATTCTCTCTTTTTGTTTCTATTTATTTTTTCGGAACTTTGACCCTCTTTTTCATTATTTTAATTTTTTATTTTATTATATAATTTTTTTTAGCGGGTCGAGCTAGGTGGTTGGGTGCCTCCATTAGCGGAGATCACGTATAACGATGCTGTTGGGTCGGTAATTCGTGAGATCCTTCCAGCAGCGGAGATAACGTTCCCGAGACGGTTGAGTCGGTATGTCTTTTTGTATATGTACTTAAAATATTTCTATTTTTGCTTCATATATTTATTTATTAACTGTTCTTGTATTTTTTAGAACATGTTCTACGGGAGACCGTGAACGGCATGATGAGGACCATACGTGCTTTCCGAGCTGCTTATCGGAGAGCCCTCGTGACTTTGTCATGCCGTGATCATCGAATGATTGCGGTAAGTTTTATTTATTATATATTTTTTTTTGACGAAGTTATTACATTACATGTATTAATCTTCAGTTTGGGATTTTACAGGATGTACAACAGCCGTCTAGTAGTCGCAGAGCACCCTGAGCCCTTTGTACACATTTTGTTATATATTATTATTTTTTAGGAAACAATGTACATATATTTTTTTTTTGTTTTTGTTGTACATATGACACTTTTTTTTATTGTATATGTCATTTAAATTATTAATCTTTTTTTTAGTTCCATGTGTACCTAAAGAAAAAAGCAAAAATTTTCCAAAGGAGGGAAAGGGTTCCTGACTTACCCTCCTCGAAAAATTAACAGAAGAAAGAAAGAAAGAAAGAAAAAGGAAAAAGAGAGAAAAAAGGAAAAGAGGAAAAAAGAAAAAGAGGAAAAAAGAAAAAAGGAAAACAAGACTAAAAAAAAAAATAATAGAAAATAATAATAAAAATAAGAAAAGGAAACAAATAAAAAAGGAAATAGAAAAGGACATAAGAGTTAGCAAAAGGCAAGCATATGATTAGTTTTAAGATTTCGTTAAGATTCCGTCATTATGTAAGTCAAAATACGGAAATAATCATAAACCATATGTCGCGACATAGAAGACGCGCAACTGGATGAGTTGCGTGCGGCTGTCGCGCGCATGTGATTTAGTTGTGCGTGGATGTCGCACGCAACTTCATGAGTTGCGTGCGCCACCTGTTTCTGAACTTTCCTTTGGGAAAAAATTGCCGAATATTTGCCCCTCTTGGCTCTATTTAAGCATGGTTTCGTATAGGCTTTTGATCATCTCGCTTAGTAGTTTTATAAGAACTAAAAGGAATAATCTCTCTAAATTCTTATTTTCTTCTTTTCCTTTTTAATATTGAACAATGGTGAAAACCTTTGAACAACGTTTAAATTAATGGGTCACCTCTCTTTCAAACGAGGACAAACTAGCTTTCAAAATTTATCACTTAGATCCTCTTCTGAACTATATGCAATTAGTTATTAATTTTGACTTCCTTCATGGCGCGGTTAACCATTGGGATTCCAACCACCATCTTTTCTTATTTAAAGGGGACGAAATTATTCCCCTTCCTGGTGAGTTTGAAGTCTTGCTAGGCTTCCCTACAAATACTCTCCCTGCGACTTATTCGCCTCCATTGTCAGATCCCAAACCTATATTCCAAAGATTTTTCAGCTTGTCTGACAATGACATGACTAATATTGGAACTGAAGATGGCGTGAATTTAATTAAATTTATTGAACATTTCATCGCCCCTCGTGACAACATGACAAAGCAACGCTTTAAAATTCGTGCTTTATGCTATTGTCTTGTTGTCAATTGTTTACTTAGGACAGGCAAAGAATATGGAGACTATTCCATGGTGTCCGTAGTTGAGCTAATACAGGGATGTCATTCATCCCCTCCTTTGGCTTTGGCGGAAACCATTCTATGCTTGAATCGCCTTAGAGAAGATCCTAACAAAAATGGTTTCACGGGGAGTCCACTTCTATTACACGTAAGTTTTTTTTTCGTAGTATTTTGAGCGCAAGTCAAGAAGTTGCGCTGGTATGGCCAGCGCAATCTTCTATGCTGCGCGCGGATGGCGCGCGCAACTTCCCAAGATGCACGCGCCACCTGCTTGTGTAAAATCGCAAACTGATCTTTTTTTTTTTCTTTAGATTTGGCTCATGGAGCGTTTGCGAATAGCCGACCAGCCACAAAACATTGAGGCCAATGGAGTGCGGACATTCCTTGGACGTCGAATCCTTTACAAGCATAAGAATGAAGAGGAATGGACGTCGTTTTTCTGTCACGGGGTTCCTAACATACGTTTTGTGATTCCTTGGTGGAACATAAATAGTATGGTTGGGAGTAGTCACAATTGCCCTTCCATTAGGCTCTTAGGCCTATCTAGTGCTACTTACATTTTTCCTTGCAGGGTAATGAGACAATACGGGATGAAACAGATTATACCCCCGCAAGATTGTGATGCACCCAAGGATGTGTCTTTTAGATTCGAGCGAATTTTTCGTTGGATAGAGTATTGGTCAAGTCTTCCAAGGTGGGTAGTACAAAATCCTACTGCGAGTATTGTATTATCTTCCTTTTATAAGGCTGGGATGAATGCGGCGGACAAGGGCGAGTTAACAAAGCCCATTCTCAATATCAAATTGCCACAACTCGCAATCCACCTAAGCCTTTAATGCATTCGGCCACCACTACCCCTCCTAGTGGCCAAAACAAAGGAGTGAGAAGAAAATTGGACTTCTCATCTACTAAGGCGCGTCCAAAGGAATCCAAAAGGAAAGCTTCCTCCAAACTCGCACAAAAAGGTGTGATAATCAAGGAACCTTTGCAACAAACCCGAAAAAGGACTCTAACAAAAGCTTCGGAAAAAGGAAAAAGAGTTGAAAAGGCTCCTATTCCTAAATTGAAGAACAATGTATGGGCCAAGAAAAAGAATGTAGGAGAGAGTTCTATGGTTTTTGAAAATACCGCGATGGAAACTACTCCTCCATCATCAGTGACAATCGAGGATATAGTGAAGCCTTAGAGTGTTACACAATTTTATTATGTTGTTGTTTTTTTTTTTTTTTAAATAAAGTGTAATCACTATTATGCCTCTTTTTTCGTTTTATAATTTAGTTCAACAATGTCTTTTCTTTTCTTTTTTTTTTTTTGAATTTGAATGAAATAAAATGAGCTTAATATTTCGATATTTTGATATGACCGAATCTTATAGATTGCCTACGTATTCGTATCACGAAATCAGGTCATTGCGTAGTTCTTTTTTTTATATATATATATATTTTTTTTATATACATTTTTTTTAAACTCCTTAGGTAGAAATTAAATTAAAAAATTAATCAAACTTTGTTTAAAGAGAATTAAATCAAAGTTTAATTTTTTTTTTTATTTTCCGAGTGTATGTTTATGTTTTACGAAACGCCTTTCTTTTATCATAAGTAGAAGTTACTACTTCGTTCAAACGAAAAAAATCCGGGTTCGCAGTTGACGATCAGCTGGCGCGCACAACATCTAAGGTTGCGCGGGCTTGTCGCGCGCAACTTAAAGAGTTTTGCGTGACATCCACGCGCAACTATTCTAATCGCGCGCAACACCTGTACTACGAGTGTTTTGGAATTTTTTTTTTTATTTTTGGTGCTATTACCCCTCCAAATGTGAAGATTTTTTTTTCGTGGAGTTCGAGAAAAAATCTAAACACTTAGAATGGTTTATTATTCTTGAATTACCCCCCAAGTTTTATGTATTTTATCGTGTTGTTCATTAAAATGCATAACAGTTAGAATGTTTTGGTTGAATGCTAATTTAAAGTTGGTTGTATGAATGAACGAGTAATCCGGATTTCATATGTAATTTTTTTAAGTCGATCAAAGTTTATTAATTGGCGAATTTCATCTCCTCCAATGTCTATTAATCTGACGGCTCCTCCTGATAAGATTTCAATTACGCGGTAGGGACCGATCCAGTTAGGTTTAAATTTCCCTCTTGGATCAGTAGCTGGACCCCTAACCTCTTTTAGTACAAAGTCACCTTTTATGTTTCTAGGTTTTACCCTTTTATTGAATTGACACGCAATGCGCCTTTGGTAGACTTGTACATGATGCAAAGCTCTTAATCGTTGTTCATCGAGCAATAAAAGCTTATCATACCTCGCTCTTACCCATTCAGCTTCCGGCAGCTTACTTTCGAGTACGACACGTAGGGATGGAATTTCCAGTTTGACTGGTTGAACTGCGTCCATTCCGAAAACTAAGGAGTATGGAGTTACTCCTATTGATGTTCGTATAGACGTTCTATAACCCCATAGTGCGAAGTGTAGTTTATTCGACCAGTCTTTATAATATTCTGCCATTTTCTTAATGATGACTGTTATATTTTTATTTGCTGATTCTACAGCTCCATTCATTAGAGGTCTGCATGGGGATGATTGATGATGTTTTACTTTATAACGAGTTAAGAGGGTCTCAACTTCAGCTTTGAATTGTGATCCCTGATCACTAATTAGTTCGTGTGGAACTCCATATCTACAAAATATGTTTCGTTCGAGAAACTTTGCGACATGTTTAGAAGTGATATTAACGTAAGAAGCAGCCTCAATCCACTTGGTGAAGTAATCGATGGCTACTAATACGTACTCGTGCCCACCTGCTCCTGTTGGAGAGACTTTTCCAATTATGTCAATTCCCCAAGTTGAAAAGGGCCAATGGGAAGTGAGATTATATAGTTCGGATGGTGGAAGGTGTTGTAAATTAGCAAACATTATTTGGCACTCTGGACATTTCTTGACATATTGTATGCAATCATGTTCCATAGTGGACCAATAGTACCCTTGTCGTGAAATTATTTTTGCGAGCATTTTACCATTCATGTGAAGTCCACAAACACCTTTGTGAGTATTCTCCATAAGGTATGTGGTTTCGGGTTGGTCTATACACAACAAACTTTGACCATTAGGTCCTTTTTTGCATAATTGACCTTTTAATAGACCGTATTGAGCCGCAAGTGTTCGTAAGGCTCGTTGGTCTTTCGATGAAGTATTTTCGGGATATGTGCCATGAGTAATATATTGAAGGATATGATCATACCAAGGATTGTTTTCTTCGATGTCATTTATTTCCTCTATTACGTTGCAATATGATGGTTCTTCTCTTCTATCAACGCATAATGGTATCATATTCAAGTGATCTAGAATGTTGATCATTGAGGCTAATTTTGCTAGCGCATCGGCAAATTGATTATCATCCCTAGGGAGATATTTGAAGTCAATATAATGTTCAAAATGCTCGATGAGTTGCTTTAGGTGTGCTTGGAATAATATCATTGTGGAGTTGTTTATTTTCCATTTTTTCGGTATGTGATTTATAATCAAACGGGAATCTCCATATACCTCTTATTTTTGCACACCTATGCTAGCTGCTGCTTCTAATCCAATAGTGCACGCTTCACATTCTGCGGCATTATTAGTAACCTCAAAGTCTAGCTTTACAGAGATTGGAGTATGTGCTCACCCTGGACATATGAGTAACACTCCTACACCATATCCTTGTTGGTTGGATGCACCGTCGAAGTACATTACCCATTTGTCATCTTGTGTCATGAGAATCTCTTCATCCAAAAGATGAGTAGTTTCTGCATGACTTGTTTGAATTGGATGTTGGGCCAGAAAGTCGGAAATTACTTTTCATTTCATTGATTTTTCTGGAATATATTTTAACTCAAATTCGGCCAACATCACCAACCATTTGGATATTCTTCCTTGTATAGGTGGTTGTTCAAACAAATACTTTATCGAATTTTGTTGAGAAATCACATGAGCGATGTGTGGTAGCATATAATGTCGTAATTTTTTAGTTACCCACACTAATGCTAAACTTGTTTTTTCTAGAGTGCTATATTTTGTTTCATATTGGATGAATTTTTTACTTATGTAATATATTGCACGCTCGACTTTGTCTACCTCTTGTGCTAACATGGCTCCTGTGGCCGTGTCTGTAACTGTTATGTATAGCCTAAGAGGTAGTTTGGGTACTGGTGGTGCTAAAATTGGTGGACTTTTGAGATAACCTTTGATTTTCTCAAAGGCCTTTTGGCATTGGTCGTCCCATTCATGTTTTTCTTCTTTTTTCAAATTTTTAAAGATTGGCTCACAAGTCATAGTCAATTTGTTAATAAATCAACTAATGTATTGCAATTTGCCAAGGAGCCCCCTAATTTCTTTTTCTGTTTGAGGGGGAGGCATGTCAACAATTGCCTTTATTTTAGAGGGATCGATCTCAATATTGCGAGTGTTTACTACATATTCGAGTAACTTGCCAGAAGTTACGCTGAAGGCGCATTTTTGTGGATTTAATCACATGTTGTAATCTTTTATGCGAGTGAAAAATTTGCGTAAAGATTTTATATGTCCCATTCTATCTTTGAACTTCACAATCATATCATCCACATACACTTCTATTTCTTTATGCATCATGTCATGCAAGAGAGTCGTAGCCGTTCTTTGGTACGTAGCTCCTGCGTTTTTTAAACCAATAGCATGACTGTATAGCAACACGTACCCCAAGGGGTGATAAAGCATGTCTTTTCTTCGTCTTCTTTTGCCATTAAAATTTGTTGTAACCTGCGTATCCATCCATAAAGGATAACATCGCATGTTCAGCCGTGTTATCTACCAATATATCAATATGTTGTAGAGGAAAATCGTCTTTAGGGCTAGCCTTATTAAGGTCCCTAAAGTCGACACACATGCGAACTCGTCCATCCTTTTTAGGGACTGGGACGATGTTCGCTACCCATTTTGGGTAATTACATACGCGAATGAAACCTGCGTCCAATTGTTTTTGTACTTCTTCTTTTATTTTTAATGCGACGTCAGGTTTCATTCGTCGAAATTTTTGTTTTACTAGTTTAGAGGTAGGGTTCAAGGAAATGGTATGTTCCGCGATTTCCCTATCTATTCCAGGCATTTCCTTGTATGACCAAGCAAACACGTCTTCGAATTCTTTGAGTGTCGATATGAGGGTCGATCGCTCTTCCGGATTTAGAGTTAAGCCAATTTTGAGTTCTCTTTTTTTTTTCAGTAGTTCCTATATTAATTGTTTCAGTTTCCTCGATGATAGGGATCTTTTGTTCTCGTTCATTCATCAGTTCAACCAACTTATTAATGTTATCATCTTCATTAGATTGATTATTATAGCATTCGAAAGATTCAAAAGAAGGTATATATTCGGAAATAGAGCTCATATTATTAGAATCAAAAGAAAGTACATTAAGAGAAGAATCCTTTTTGGGATTTTCACCCTTAGAACTAGAGAATAAAGACACAGTAATGACCACAAGGCCTATATTTTCAGCTTCCCTAGAGTCTATAACAGATTCGTCGTCCGATTCTTCAAACATCTTCCCTTTGCCTATGACGATTTCCAGCTTATCGCCTTTGTGATTGGTCCATTTGAAGGATTTCCTCCATCCATGCTCCAAAGTTTCATTAGAAGGGGTGATCAATGGAGTTGGGTCAAAAGATTCATCTTGGATGGCATTTTGATTGGTCATTGTAGCGACATGATTTTGCTCTAGTCCAAATAGCAAGTTGAATGCTTGTCTATCATATCACCCTAGAGTTGGGTACTTTGATTTAACGATACTAAAATCGTCATCCAAGAAGTAGCAATCGTGAAGTATTTCGAATCCAGGCTTCTTGATTCCTTCCGAAACCAATGGTTGTGGAAAGTCATAGCATGGGTAGTCTTCTCCCTCCCTAATGAATTGTCCATTAAGGGTTTGTTGGTAGGATGGGAGTAAAGTGATTATCCCCTTCTTGTTGTCATCTCTACATGCTTTACTTTTCACATCGTGAGACTTCAATTCTTCCTTGGTTGGTTTATGTCCCAATCCAAAGGAGAATCTTTTCTTTGGGACAGGAAGTAAGAAAGATTTCTTCATTCCTATTCCCAAAGGCATCCCAGGAAAGTAACTACTCTTGAGTAAGATGTTGTTTACTATCCGGGTGGAATATGGATCAAGCTTGAAAGGTTCTTCCAAGTTTTCTTCTATTTCTATTGTGCAGATTGGCTCTGCGGCGAATCCCCACATGTCCTCTTCATCATTATCATGGTTTATTTCTAGGAGTGATTGATCGTTTATTGCTATTTTTAGTGGAGAAGCATGTATAGTCATAGGAAGCCCTTGACAGTTCAACCTAATCATTTGATGAAGTGAGGATGGTATTGCACCAAGCTCATGTATCCAAGGACGTTCAAGTAGAAGGTTGAATGTAGGTTTTATGTCCATAACATGGAATTCAACCATCTTTTGTATTCGCCCTGTGGTAATTGGTAGCTTAACAGTTCCACAAATCGATCTTCTCGAATTGTCATAGGCCCTAATGCTTTGTGTGGTTGATTGAAAATCTTTTTCTGGATTAAGGCCTAAGTATTTTGCAGTTCGTAATGGGCATACGTTTACAGCTGACCCATTGTCTACCAAAGTTAGAGGAATGTTGTATCCCTTGCACCCCACAGTTAAGTGTAATGCATTGTTGTGGGTACCGTCTTTTGAAGCAAATCATCATTAGTGAAAGTGATTGACTTGTTAGATTTATCGCTAGTAAGAAAGCTAACGAGATCTTGAGGGGTTGTGTCTGTGCTTACCGACAAAGCCGTTAGAGCGTTCATAAGGGAATTCCTATGTTCTTTAAAAGTACTTAGGAGTTCCCAAATGCTAACATTCCCCTTGGATTGGAAAAGCTGTTTGACCAATGGATCCTCTACCTCAAGAGGAGGTGGCATTTTATTTTGTACTTGACCTTGATTTTGCATGGTCGAAGATCCATTTGGTGGTGGTGCTTGGTAAACTAGCCCAAAACGAGTTAAATGATCTATCTCGTTTGGATTGGTTGTAGGACTTATGAACCAACTTTCTTCTAGAGGCTTTGAGCGCGCCTCCATTTCAAGATGTTCCATGAGTTGAGCTTGATGTCATTGTTCATCCAAGGAGAGATTTGATAAGTCTTTTGACTTCCCCAAGAAATGATCCCAATAAAGCGCTCCATTTGTTTCATTTTGTAAGCAAGATGGAGGTGGGACGGCGGCATACTTAGAGACATATAAGTCTTGAAGGTCGTCGTCCCATAGCCCACATACTTCATTAGTTGCCCCTATGAGTATTGTGGGTAGAGGTTCTCCTATAGGTGTGATATAGTTCAATGGATTGAACATATCGCTTCCCACGTGGTCCTCATCGATGTTAAATACCCCTAAGGGGGATGCATTTTTATTTGGTTTAGGCGTGGGAATTCTCCCATCGTCTACCAAATCCTGTGGTTTGTGTTTCAAGACAAAGCAACGTTCAGTATCGTGTCCATTGCCTCTATGATAAGCACAATAAGCATTACCATCCCAATTAGGAAATCTTCTTTCTGGTGGAGTGGGTGGTGTTGGTCCTGTTGGTGCAAGTAAGCCTTTTTCATTTAACTTTTCTAGTAATTCTTTATAGCTTACAAGAAATGGAGTAAATTTTCTTTCTTTTGTCCATCTTTTTCTGGGATCATTATATTGATTTGTGTTATGGTATTGCGTGGAGGTCGCAAATACGTCAATAAAGGATGATGTGCCATCATTCCCCTTCTTGTAGTTATTTTTAGGTTGATGATGATGAGGCTTATTTGCTTTTTCTTTAGCAAGATCATCTTCAATCCTAGTAGCCACAGAATAGACCTTTTGGAAAGTGTCTAAACCAAGGTAACGTAGATGTTTGTTGTACTTTTCATGACAATTGTCGATAAATTTTTGTACTAGCTCGAGTTCGGGTGGCCTTTGGGCAAGGTGGGCCGCCTTTTCTTGCCATCTACCATAGAAAGCAAGGAAACCTTCATCGTCGCCTTGCTTAAGCATTTCGAGTTCACGTAGAGTGGACTTGAACTCTGCGTTACTCTCATATTGGGTAATGAAACCCGAAACTACATCTTCCCATGTTGCTTTGAATTTTGGGTCTAGCCCATAGTACCACTCTCTTACGGTTGGGTCTAGAAATAAAGGGAAAGTCAAAGCGTAAAGATTAAGATCTACTCCCTTTAGTGCCATGGTGCCAGTAAATCACATCAAATGATTTTGTGGATTATTGGTCACCTTAAATATTGGCAAGTTAGTAGCTACGAACTTTTTCGGTAAAGCAAGTCCTGCGGGAGGAGCAAACTTTTCTGTGTCAAAGTACTTGTTCCCCATTGTAGAACAAAGAACTAGCTTCTCTAATGACTTTTCTTTGATGGATAATTGTTCCATCTTTTATTTTAAGGCTAAATCTTCATCATTTTTCTTACTAGCCTTTTCGATTTTCTTAATTCTTTTTTCCTCAGCTTCTTGACCCTTTTCTTCTCTCAAACGAAGAATCTCCTCTTGAAGTTCTTGAATGGTAGACATCATTATTGGACTAGGACTAGTTGTCGAAGAAGAATGGTTTGAAAGGGTTTGATCTTTAGGTGGTAAACGTAGAAGGCGAGTGCCCGGGAGTCTTCTTTCCCAAGATTGGAAACCGGCCCTAAAAGAAGTACGAAAGGATAAGTAAACCGATATGCTTGCTTAGAAGGGGAAGAAGGAAAAGAAAGAAAAAAGGAAATGACGCAAGATATATTCGAAAGGATAACATTGCCCTTAACAATTCTTGAATAAAGATATCGTTTTGACGAATCAATTTTTTTTTTTTTTGCAAAATCAAAACTGATTCGTACAGTGGGCGCGCGCAAGTAATAGAGTTGCGCGCGGATGTCGCGCGCAATTAATAAAGTTGCGCGCGGATGTCGCGCACAACTAATTTTCTTGCGCTGGGTGTGGTCGCGCAACTCTGTGAGTTATGCGCGCCACCTGCTCGTATGACTCTCTTTTTTTATTCGAGCGTTTTTTTTCCCCTCCTTTTTTTACATCGTTCTTTTTTTGTTGTTGTTGTTTTTTTTTTTTTTTTTTTTTTGTTACCCGTCTAATATGACTCTAAATTATGAAGAGACGACTTCGTAATTGGGAACCTAGACCAAACTAAAAAAAAAGAAATATATCCTACACGTTGCATATAGTCACGTTATCACATAAGCATGGCACAAGTTATAGTTCACGTATTACCATTCTAAGGTCGAAAAAGGCTTGGGTGTCCAAGGTACCATATCTTAAGAAACGACGCACAAATCAATCACTCAACGAGTTGACTCATAACATCACTCTCCCAATATTTTGCTGGCGATATGGGTGGAATAATTATTATTGATTTCGGGATAGAAGCCTGGTGTTGGCAACCCCTAGTCAATGAGCCAATCCCCAAGGTTAAACTGTGCTATACTTATGCATGATGCAATGTTGCTTGTTTGGCTTTTACTTTCATGCAAAAGGAAGATATTATGCGTTCAAGTCTCCCTCTCTAACTAGAGATTATCCAACTTAGCTCTCGTTACAACCCACAGGTAACCTGGTGTTGGATACCTTGGACTATAACTAGGAACTAATCATGTAACCTCTAAGTCCCCAGTGGAGTCGCCACAGTAAGGAGGGGTTCCCATCGTAGGGGATCCATATCCTTAACTGCCCATGACCCTTTGAAGCCTAGGACTTTACACTTGTTAGGGTGTATTAGGATTTGAATTCCTGATTGTTTGGGAGACCTTGAATTAGAGATGATTCTATCATACACGCATTTTTTGTAAGAAACAAGTAGGATTCGCCAATGAGTTTTAGGAAAACCCATAAACCTCGTTCATGCCTTTCTCCCAAGTAGAGTTCAAGGGATATTTAGCATGAATCATAAGTTTACCCATGCCTAAATTGGTCTAGAAACCAGAAATGAGTTCGGGAGCGAGGGTACTAATATAACGTTCCCTTTAGAGGGGAATCGCAATCCTAGCCCTAGTGCGGCCTTTACTAGCTCTTCCTTTGCACAATTTCATTACCAAAAAATATATGCAACGTGATACCTAAAACTATGTTAGTTAATCTTATTTACACACATTAATTCACGTAGGAATTACATCGTAATAAAGTCGTTATTCTTATTTTATCAAATTCGTGAAAAGAACAATAAAATAAACAATGTTTTACTTGACTTAAGTGATCAACCAACAATTATTTTATTCAATTATAATCTTGATTAATGAAAGAATACTATGTGAAATTAATTAATTTATTATTTTAAGGTGATCAAACAACACTAATTAATTAATTAAAGTTCTTTTACACAATAAAAATAAAGGTGATTTAACTAAGTGCTCGGGAATTTACCACTTCTCTTTGCTAGATCTTCGTTTAGAACACTTATGGCCTCTTTCTTGTTAGGGAACCTCCACCATAGTAACAAAATATCGAAAAAGGGTGAGTGTTTAGGACAAGAGGGTTTGGATGCACAAGTTCATAAGTATTCTGCCAGGATTTAGGTTAATTTTCTATGTCTTGAAGCCTTGGATTAGGGTCTTATTTATAGGGAATGATTAGGTTTAGGATTTAGAGCAATCTGCCGCAGCAGGTGTCGCGAGCAACTGAATGGGTTGCAAGCGGCTGTCGCGCGCATGTGAATAGGTCGCGCGTGGTATACGCGCGCAATTATTTGTCTTGCGCGCAGCTCTATGGTAAGATTCGATTTTCCAACATTTTAATATTCTCAATCTTTCGCGAGCGCATCTCTAGAAGTTGCGCGGGGTGCCGCGCGCAAATGAATAAGTTGCGCGCGACTTTGTGAGATGCGCGCGACATTTTCCGCGGCAGCTTTTAATTTTAATCTAGACGGTCCGAAATCCGTCATTATTGGTTCTTAAGCACGGGTTTAAGCCTAATTATGATCGGGTTTAGTTGATTGGACCTTGTGTTGGCCTTGTTCTTTTATTTGGGCTAGTCTTTTTTGTTTTGAGGCTTAACCAGTTATCCATAGTATTCTTCACTTCAATCCAACACGAAGATGGTTTTATTTATCGTCATTGCACTTCCTGTCGGGACAGGAGGATAAAAGTAGATGTCTACACATGGGCCATTCACAAATAGTGAATGGATGAATGGAATGTATATTCTCTCACAAGTTTTATGAAATGGAAACTAGTGGGACCCGATTAGGATAGAAAATACGGACTACGTGCCGTGATGTATTTTTGTAAATCTAACTACGGTTTTCGCACCGTTGAGGGTATTTTTGTACCTTAATATTTAGAATAGTTCTAATCGTAGATACTAGTATTTGCATAGTTTGGTTAAGTCTTGAAGACGGAGTTTCTTGGATGACAAAGCCTTGAAATTGCAAGTGAAGACCTTTTGAAGACTTGAAGATTTCAAGGGGTCATGCTAGTTGCCAATATGCATCTTATATTTTCGCTTTATATTTTATGCTATTATATATGTGAATGATATCATTAGATGCATGTGTAGGTTTTCAAAATGTCGTGATGATTAGTTAAGTTCACTTAAATCAACCAACATAGAAATCCTAGGACCCTAATAATATTGAGTAAAACTTGCTTTTTCAAAACGATACTTACTACTCGGAAGAGGGTGATGGTGGGCTACGCCAAAGCGAGGTACCATCGCTTCTCCAAGGAGGTAAGGCACACCGGGTGTGCATGTAGGTTTTGGTTAAACTCATCGGTATGAGTGAGGAGTCCTCACATACCGTGGCAAAAAAGATATATCGTCAAGATGCATTAGATGCGACGATTATCAAACCAAGAATGGCTTGAAGCCATTAGAAAGGAAATGCTTACCTTGAGATAACAAGTGTTAGGACAATCCAAAGCATGCCTAATTACTCGTTGATGGCTTGGATCTTGGAATCGCCTTATTTTCACAAAAGGGGGCAATTTTACGTGTAAATAAGACGTTAAAAAAGTATTGAAATTGCATTCAATCTTATTTAAAGTAATTTTTCAATGGTTTTTCATTTCAAATTCTTTCAATTGTAGAATCATGTCTTCAACTAATGACAATGACCTTATGTACCCGGAACTTCCCGAACATTTGCAATTTTTCCTTAATTTGGTGAACTTTAAGGAATGGGAAGATGAACTCCGAAAGACACTTAGAAATTGTTACCTAGAGCATATTTTGGACACTCAGATTCCCAGTTTCTACTCGAAAGGGATCATGAGTGATAAAGCTCATGAAGCATGGATCACGGATTGCAAGAGAGTTTCGAAACTCATGGCAAACTCCATCCCGGTTCAATGGAAGGAGATTTTCTCCGGCTATTTTCCAGACATGATTCTTAAAGCTCTTGAGTATGTAGTCAATTTGAGGGTCACCAAGAGTGCTAGAGGCAATTATGATGGTCTCGTGGAGGATGTGACTAGGTCAATTTCCAAAATGAGGATAACGCCACCGCAAGATGGTTGTCTCTCGAAAGAAAGACAAGAGGAGTGGCGAAAAGTCTACAATGCGAGACTTAGGCCCGGAATGCCACTTCAAGCTCATGTAATTAACATGACAAGGCTATTCAACCATCTGGAGCTAATTGGCAAACCAGTGGAAGATGAGCAAGCAGCTTACTGCCAATTGGGATACACTGTCCTTAAAGGAAGTCATCCAAGAGCTCCAAAAGACCTATTCTTGCAAGAAGGCTAATTTTGCCCTTATACCTAGGAAGAAGGAGTTCAAAGACAAGAGGAAGATGCGCTGCTTCTATTGTGGTAACTCCGGACACTACAAAAGAGAATGCGGCATGTATCTTGATGATGAGATAAAAAGAAAAGTAGCCTCAACCTCAGGTATCATCTTATACACTTGAATATAAGCAATTTTGTAAGGTATTAGATACCGGAAAATTGACTCACAATACACTCCTTTTCAGGAACCAAGTGAGCGGTGCTTTACCAAGTGGAAATGAGTACACAAGTGGAAGTTGAAGATGATCTATCCAAGAAAACTTGTAATCTCATGTTTTGTCTAAAGAAATAGAACTTGCTTAGTTTTATGCACCATACTTTGATTTCCGACGTTGGACGTCGTTTTCATCATTGAACCAAGACTTTTGTTTTGATGTCTTGAACATATATATATGGAGTGACACTTTAACGTGTTTTAGACAAAATGTTTGATACCAAAGCTAAGACTACACTGTCTAGTCAAACCTACTTGTGGCATTGTCGCTTTGGCCACATTAACATCAAAGGCATCAAGAAGCTTCTACAAGAAGGTATTCTAGACTCATTTGATTTAGAATCATTTGATTTAGAATCATTCTAGACCCTGACTTTTGAGCTTCTAAGCAAAGCATAAAATATCATATTTAGCATAGCACATCAGGTGTTAGCACATTATTAATATGATTATTATTAATACTCAATACAACAGAGCTAATTAGGGTTCAACATAACCGACCAGTCCAAAACCGACCATTATAGCACAAGTCTAAATTACAACATATCAAAATCAACTTTCCACATTTAAAATATATTTTTTCTTATATATCCCGTGCATTTTGCACGGGTACACTCTAGTCTATATTATAATTGTAGAGTAAATGAATGAGGTTTCTCCAAAACCTCAACCCTCAACTCTCATGCATTTAGGTTTTTTTTTTTAATTTTATTTTATTTATTTTTTTAAAAAAAAAAAAACACTAATAACTACCCACCCCACCACTTTATTTATTATTTTTTAACTTTTAATTACAAAAATCAATAACTACCTATCCTACTTTTTTCTTTTTTCTTTTATATTTTCAAGGGACTACTACTAACATTTCACTTTGTGGTAATTTTTTTTACATACTACTACAAATTCCTTACTATTCCTACACTTTTTTTCCGACACTTAATGAACTGTCGCTGTTGTTATTTTTTTCCCTTATAATTTCGACACTTTATTCTACACTTTATAGCATCGCTAAGTTATCCCACTAAATCATGCCAAACATAAAAAGTGGGCTCTAAATTTTTGTTTGGTGCCTTTCCAATTTTACCAAAAAATAAGGCAGCATACATATCTATCTATTAAAAAAGTGAAAAAAAATTTAAAAAAAAAAGAAGAAAAGCAAATCAACCTAAGCTACAACAGCGTGGAAGTTATAGGGTTCTATTCTAAAGTCTAAACAGTAAGCCATTGAAACAAAAATTCTCAAAATTCTTGCACACTTAAAATTCTCAAATACCTAGCTATTGAAGATTGATTCATGGTTTATTGGTGATTTCTTTGGTGGAAACTCAAGAATCAATTGTAGATTAAGAGGTAAGAACTTTAATTTCTTTTGTTTTCGTCTTAATAATTGATGATTTTTCTGGGCTCCAATTTGTTGTAATCCTTTTGAAATTGTTCGTTAGTTTGATGTGATTTTGATTTTTCTTTGTATTTTTTACCTGCAATTCATGTGTTTTTCTTGACTACAATTGCTGTAATAACTTTGTATTCTTATTATTTTTGTGGGATTTTCTCTAATGTAATTGGGGCTTTCCTTCTGTTCGGAGTTTTTGTTAGGAATTTCAAGATTTTCCGGGTTTTTGTTCGGAACTTTCTTATATCTTCATCATCCTACTTAGATAAAAGTAAAAACAATATATTGATATTTATTTTCTATCTAAGATTAGAATTTCCTTCGATTAAAATTTGAAACTTTGATACTATGTTGATAATAATAGTGAATAGAGATTATGACCCACTAGTGCTGTAATATAGTTTTAATATTTACACATGCAACTTCAAATATGAGTTTTTAGGTATTAATTATTACTTCTATGTTATTAGTGTTGTACTGTGTGAAGTATAACAATCAATATATGATTATGATTAGCAAAGGATAGTTACAGCTCGCATTTTAATGGAATTTTCTAATATACACAAATCAACTAGTTGTCTTAGCTTAGTTTAATCCCTAAATTACGTAGAAGGTCTGCTCCTATAAGTTTTATTTATGATAAAAGCATAGTATTCTTGGTCTACACTATTTAGTTAAAGAGTCAATTAGTATACATGACTGCATATATACTAATTGACATAAAGAATGAAAAAGACAAAAAAAATAAAAAAGGCTTTGTCATAACATTACAAATTTGAGTTAAGGATGTTCCTAATTATAATTCTTAGACTATTATTGTATATCACCATAGTCGTATACCTTAACATAGTATATACCTTAATAATATATTTAGATTTAGTTAATAGTGAAATAACATCTTATTTCTTTTTACCATTATAAGAGCTTAGAGTATCTATGAGATTTATATTCATATTGCCTCTATATGACCTTGTTAGGTTATACTGTTATAAATAAAATTAAAGTTAGATGCCTTTCATTGTGGCTTTGAGTCTTATTTTTTTCATAGTATACTTCAAAGCTTGCTTTTTTTTATTTTCTTAAATTTGTTTGTAAGGATAATCTTCTTTGAAAAGCATGGATATCGATACAAGTTGGATTGAACTACCCAATAACCATCCAACTTATCGTAGTGGAACTATCAAATTCATTAAGTTGGCTAAAGAAGGGCTTGTAGATGGAAAAGCTCTCTGCCCTTGTAAGAAATGTAGGGTGGATGAGTGGTTGACAATATCAGAAATAGAGGAGCGTATTTTGTTTCAAGGTTTTGACAAGCGATACAAGAAATGGATTTTTCATGGCAGAGGACCAGTTCTTGAGCGCATGTTTAGTGATCAGCATGGTTCAATTGGGGATGTTGCTGGAAGCACTAGTGAAGGAGCTCAACATGGGGTTATAGGTCGAGATGATATGAGAGGCTTATTAGGAGATGCTTTTGGTGTTAATATATCCAATGTGAATGAGCCTGAACCTGTACATCCACATCATGCTGGATCTAGTGATCAAAGTGAGCCCAACTTTTTTGACCATTCCTCGATTGATGAGCCTACTCCATCCGCAACGCAAGTGATGAATGAAAAAGAAAAAGCTAACTTTGAGAGACTATTAGAAGCTTCAAATAAGGAATTATATGATGGATGTAAGACATTCTCTAAACTTTCATTTCTTGTTCGAATGTTTCACATAAAGTGTATGCATCACTTATCTGTTGAATCCTTTACAATGATTCTTGAACTTCTACTTGAAGCATTTCCTCAAATTATGGATTTCCCATCTTCATATTATGAGTCCAAGAGAATGATTAATACCTTGGGTCTTGAGTATGAAAAAATTGATGCTTGCCCTAATAATTGCATTCTCTATCGAGGTGAACATTCGGACAAGGATAAATGTGATGTATGCCATGCTTCGAGATGGAAAACAACTAAGTCTAAAGAAGGTAGTACTAGTGGGGAAAACAAAGATATAAAGAAAGATGAACCTGCCAAGGTATTTCGATATCTCCCTTTGATCCCAAGGTTAAAAAGACTTTTTATGTCTTCTAAGACAGAAGAAGATATGATATGGCATGAGAAGGATCGTGATAAACAGGAAGGTATATTGAGGCATCCTGCAGATGCTTCAGCATGGAAAGATTTTGATGATAAATATCGTGATTTTTCTTCTGATCCCCGAAGTGTGAGACTAGGGCTTGCTAGTGATGGTTTTAATCCTTATCGCTTAATGAATACCACGCATAGTACATGGCCAGTGGTGTTAATGATTTATAATCTCCCACCATGGTTATGTATGAAACGTTCTTCATTTATTCTTTCCTCTATACTTCCTGGAAAATCAAGTCCCGGAATTGACATTGATATCTATTTGGAACCTTTAGTGGATGAGTTGAAGTTATTATGGGAGGGAGTAGATGCATTTGATGCTTACAAAAAACAATATTTTAAACTACGTGCTGCTCTAATGTGGACAATCAACGATTTTCCAGCTTATGCAATGTTATCAGAGTGGAGTACGAAAGGCTATCATGCATGCCCTTCTTGTGCCCATGAAAATCCTGCTGTAAAGTTGGCAGGTAAAATGTGTTACAAAGGGTTTCGAAAGTGGCTGCCCATTGATCATCCGTATCGATCTCAAGCCCATTTGTTTGATGGGACACAAGAGTATGGTCTTGCTCCAAGCCGTCAATCAGGGACTGATGTTCAAACTCAACAAGAAGGGGTTGCATATACATATGGAACAGGGAAAAAACCTTCCAAAAAAAAGAGAGCAAGACAAGATGATGACGAAGAAAATGATGATTCTGATGTTTTGTGGACTAAAAAGAGCAAATTTTTTGATTTGCCTTATTGGGAGCATAATCCTCTTCGTCATAAATTAGATGTTATGCACATTGAAAAAAATGTGTGTGACAATTTCTTAGTCACTTTACTAGATGTAGATAAGAAATCCAGGGATAATGAAAAAGTTAGAAAGGCAATGAAAGAAAAAGGAATAAAGCCACATCTTTGGATTAATACTAGTCCAAACGGGCAATCAATTATGCCTCCTGCTTCATATTCTATGTCAAAAGAGGATAAACTACGATTCTTAAGGGTATTCCAGAAATTAAGGGTTCCGGATGGATATTGTTCTAACCTCTCAAGATGCGTGAATATGAAACAAAAAAATTTCAGAATCTTAAGAGCCATGACAACCATGTCATTATGAAAGACCTTTTGCCTGTAGCTCTACAAGCTTCAAGAACTACAGAAATTGTGGATTTGGTGTCAGAGTTGTCATCCTTTTTCAAAATCGTGTGCTCTACCACCCTTGATGTGAAAATGTTGGATGAGATACAAACCAAAATTGTTTTAACTCTTTATAAGATGGAGATAGAGTTTGTACCGGCATTTTTTACAATCATGGTTCATTTAGTCATTCATTTAGTGAAGGAAGCTAAACTTGGTGGACCAGTCCATTATAGGTGGATGTATCCTATTGAAAGGTTAGCATTTAAAATTAAATATTTATTCTATCGAATATTTTGATGTATTAAATATTTATATTTCTTTTCTTTAAACTGTATTTCGTAGGTACTTGGCCCATTTAAAATCATTTGTGAGTAACAAAGCGCAACCAGAAGGGTCAATTGCAAAAGGATACCATTTAGAAGAGACGATTAACTTTTGTTCAAGATACTTAGAAGAAATTGACACCTTATTTTCTAGGTTGAAGAGAAATGACAATCATATTCTGGATACAAGTGCTTATTTATTTAATTCTGATGGTCGATTCATTGGGGCAAAGAAAATTGCTCGTTTAGATGCTAAAAGTCTAGAGCAAGCACATCGCTACGTTTTACTTCATTCTGATGAGATGGCTGAATTTCGTGAGTAAGTATTAAGTTAAGTTTCTTAATATATTTTTCTGTCTTTTATTTGTATGGTTGTTGTTTCTATAATTCAAGTGTTTTGATATTTTACAGTGAGTTCTTACGCCAGAAGCGACGTGAGAATCGATTTAGAGGAGTACGAAGTGACACAATAATAGAGTATGATTGGATTATAAAAGATTTCTCTGATTGGTTTAGAGCCCAGGTTGTTATATATAGACTTCTGTTAAAATGAGACATTATTCAATAATTTTTTTCTTACTTTATTAGTTATTTTATCATTTCAGGTACATAACATAGATAGCAGTAATGAGCAAGGGAAGCTAAGGAAAGCTTTAGCAAGTGGTTTATATGATCGTACTACAGAGTATAAAGGCTTTGTAATCAATGGCTACAAGTTTCTGACTGTAGACCATGAACGCTACCGCAGGACACAAAATTCAGGAGTTATGGTTGAGGCAAATGGCCAGTTTTACTATGGAAAAGTCAAGAAAATATATGAATTAAGTTATTATGGGACTTATAAGGTTGTGGTGTTTCGGTGTGATTGGACAGACATTAGTAAGGGATTGAAGAAATATAAGAATGGGGGTATTTCTGTCAACTTTTCAAAGTTGATGCATAGTAGACGATTAATGAAAGATGATCCTTTTATTTTTTCATCTCAAGCGAAACAGGTTTTTTTATGTTGAAGATGAGATAGAAAAAGGGTGGTTACATGTTATAGAATCTAAGCCTAGGGAGTTTTTTGAAATGGGTGATGAATAATTGATGTGTAACTTCTGTTTCCATTTTGAATGTTGGTATTACATGCATGAACTGAAATTTCAGATTTAATTTACCATTTTATTTTGAGTTTTGTTTATTATTAGACAAGTTTATTTGCTTTGTGTAGCTTGAAACTTTTTTTTTTCATGAAAATTAACAAGTTTATGTGTAGCAGCTGAATATGTTTCGTAGCAAAAGAATCAGGAGCCATTATGGTAATGATCAAGGTCAGAGAGCAGGTCAGAGAACAGGTCAAGGAGCAGGCCAGGGAACAGGTCAGAGAACAGGTCAAGGAGCAGACCAGGGAACAGGTCAGTGAACAGGTCAGGGAACAAGTCAAGGAACAGGACAGGGAACAAATCAAGGAACAGGTCAAGGAACAAGTGTTGCTTATGCTGTCACTTCTGATGGGCTTAATAATTCCAATGCATCTCAAATGAATTTTGGTGAAAATTCTTCTAATGACAATGGGAATGGGAATGAAGCGTGTAGAAATGGTGGAGGTTCAAGAAGGAATGCCAAAAGAAAGAAGCGCTCCATTCCTGTAAACGGGAACTCTTCTACTAACGAAGCCCACGATTGGAGTGATGATGTTAACTTTGATGAAAGAGAGGATGTTCGTGCTATTGGTAAGATACTTTACACGAGTCTTTGTTTTCAGACATAGCATGATTTTTTTTTTAAAAAAAATAATACATGTACTTCTCCCCTTTTAATTTCTTATTCAATTTAGTTCTGAAAATGACCGTATGTGATATCTTTGCTCTGTATGTGTAACATGTAGTTCTCTATTCTGAACTGTGGTGGTGTTTGTGTTGTATATTTGGCTGAAATATGAGTTAAGCTAACAACCATGGCATTAAGACCAACTTTATTATAGTAGTTTATAAATACTTTATTCAAACAACTTATTTATATATGTATTATTCTTATATGCTTGAGTTGTAGATTCTGAAGGAAATGTGCAGTTATGGAGTGGTTCTATACAGCCACATGATGTGTGGTTTCTTGAAAAAGGAGTCAGATTTGAAGTTACATTCAACGGATTTTGCCAACCAATTAGAAAGGGTGGATCAATTCTTGTTAAATTCATTTCAAGTATCGCAAAGAAAGATGATATTTGTCCTATAAGAGATGTAAATTGGCGAAATGTGAACAAAACAATACTAGGTGATATTGTTAATTTGATTCGTGTAAGTGGTTTTAATTATATTTTTCATTTAGTTGATTCCTTGACGTATACATATATTTTATAATATCATTATATCCAAAAAATATATGAATTTTTGTAGGAAAAATTCATCATTCCAGATGGGAAAGTCTATGATGATGCAATGCTTAAGCACGTGGGTAAGCATCGTAGGCAGTGGAAGTTTGAGCTCAAAGCTAAATATTTCAATCCCACAGTACGAACTAGAACACAAATTGAAAATGATAGGCCAGGAGGAATTGTTCGTGAGAATTGGCTTCCATTGGTCGAATATTGGTTTTCAAATAAGAGCAAGGTACTCTGTTATAATCTCTGTTTCACATTTTTCTTTCCGATTTAAAGTCATTTTGTTAATTTAATGGAATGGTTGTTGATTTAATGAAATGAACTTACTTTTTTTATGATAATGTTAGAATTATTCTGAAATCGGAAGAGAAGCACGTGCTTCTTTGGGACATCTACATACTAATGGTGCTACGAGCTTTGCCAATTCAAGAGACGAATTTGTATAACCGATGCATTTGCTGACACTATATTCATAAATATTTATCTGTTTTTGTGATTTTAAAATATTCTAATTGAATGATGAATTCTCTTATGAAGGAGATTGAGCATGGAAGAGAGCCCCATGCTTATGAGTTTTTTTATAAAACTCATCAACCAAAGAATGGATGCTATCCTAACAACACAAATACTGGAGAATTCATTTTATTATTTCCTAACTTATTTCATATTTCATTTTAATTACCTGCCAACCTTGTGATTATACACTTTACATGTGTGTGACTATATACTTCCATGCAGGACATGGCAAAAAAAAGGATTGATTCAAGTGCTGCAATTTCATCAACTCCGAAGCCTCAAGAAGTGATAAAGAACGAAGTCTTCAATGATTTGATGTATGTTAAGGATAAAAAAAACCAAAGACCATTGGGTTATGGATTTGGGGTGAATCATAATGACGTGTTTGGAGTTCATGCATTATTGCGAAAAAAAAGCGGCACTTCTTATAACAATAGCAATGACCAGATTATGAAAGGTGATTTTGCAAGGTATAAGAGGCATACCACAGACCTCTTATTGAGACTGAAAACACAGATGACTAACGTGTTGGATGCATAATGTCTCTAATGAAATGTTAGATGCTACTTCAACAACATTACGCTCCATCACTAGGCGAAAAAACCATTTGGGCACCGGTTCAAAACCCCCCTATGCCACTGGTTTTGAACCGGTGGTCATTTGGGGGGTGGCAATAAGTCAAATACAAAGCCACCGGTTCAAAACCGGTGGCAAAATCAAGTATTGCCACCGGTTAACCGGTGGCAATGTACATGTTATGTACTTTTTTTTTTGGCTTTTTTCAAAAAGAAATATAATTCAACAATTAAATCAAAAAAAAATTAGAACATCAAAACACAAATCAAACAATACCGATAAATATAATGGAAATTTTGTAATATATAAATTACAATATAGATCAATAAAATTGATCAAGTCTTTTCTAAAAAAAACGAACAATTACAACATATAAAAAAATATTACAACATCAAAATCAAAATTCTTGTATCTTGATTCTTCGGCTTGATTCTTCGATTTCAGATCTAAATCAATATACCTGAACCAATAAATTGATTAAAATAAATAAGGTGCGAAAAAAAAAACAAAAACCGGTGGCCATTGAGCGTTGCCTTTTTCAATTTTTCTACTAGTGCATACATGCTCAGGTCAGCATCCCTTTTTGAAAAAAAAAATGTAACATTTTTTTGTTTATAATTATATATATATACAGTGGTAAGGTGTACATGGATTAAAGTGCACCTTTAAAATAGTAAACTGTAGATTTTTTTGTTATGGAATAGGAATCTCATATTTACTTTTTGTATTATATGGCTCATATAAATTGCACAACATATTAATTGATGTCATTTTTTTTCACAGAATATGGAAGAATCAAATGCAGATGATGATGAAGATGAAGATGAGGATGAAGATGACTTGGATCTTTCTACTTGATTGGGCATGGAAAAATAGCACATATATTTTGCTCATTGAATATGGGAAACAATACAACATACATTATGGAATAGGAATCCATTTTTTTTTGGTTGACCATTGTTACAAATGGAGATCGACAGTGAACTTAATTTCTTGTTTAGACTTTTAGCATTCTCGGCAATTATGATTATGTTATTTTGATGATGAACGAATTTTAAGTTTATGTATGGATTGTCGGAGTGTAATACCCGAATATTTTATGATTTTATATTTATAAAATTATTTATTTATTAAATAACTTTTCTAATCTCATATTTTTATTTAGAGTTAGTAAAGTTTTAAAACCCTATCCTATTTAAATAGAACTTATATAAACTATTTTAAACCCTAGAAATATTCTTAACTCTCAAAAGATATTTTATTTAAAAAAAAAAAGGCTTGCCGAACGATATCTCTATCTCTTTTGTGCGTGACTTCCATGATACAACCCCAAAACTTGATATTTCATTAATGTTTTTCTTTCATTATTATTCTTCAATCTCCATTTCATATTTAATTCTCCAAACTCCAGTGAATTTGTAAAACAAAGCCCACAAATTGCAACGTCAGTACACATTACTTTGTCTTGAATGTTGTGGTTAGATTGTAACTAGTCGGAAGGTAATCACACGATCTTCTTGGAGTTGTTTGATTATAGATTATTGTTTGTATCGATTGTATTTCGTATTACTGTGTGTAAATTTTATGATTTATTATTTGTATGATCAAAATTTATATATATGTAACTATTTGTTGTACTGTATAATTTAATTGTCATATTGATTGATTGTGTTATATTTTTTCCTAGGGTTTTTAATGTTGTTGTTATAGGGAGTATTGTTTTATTGAGGTTTTAGGGTTGTTAATGCAGAGTATAATTTTTGGGTTGTGAGTTAATTGATTTTGAGTATTAGTTTTATTGTCATATAAGAGTTGAGATATATGATGATTGAACGGAGTTTGAATTGTCAGGTTATTTGGGAACCCGTGCCATTGTTGAGATACAATTTATTAGTTTGTGAACTATTATTTGATCGAGTATGAGATCAAAAGGTTGAGAATGATTATTTTGTTCTTGGTTTGAGGCTCGGCGTTATATACTTTGGTCCTTGGCATGTTGGTAAAAGGATGATGATCATGGGTTAAGAATGAGGTACAATCTTTATTATTTATTTTTATATGGTCCCCTACAGTAGGAATTGGCCCGTATGTGGTCTGGTTCAAGGTGTAATCTGGTTATTGAGAGTATTCAAGTTTTTATACTTGTTGGTTTGTTATTCGAATTACTCATGTCCAAGGCTAGGTATAGAACAACGAGCATGGCACACTTATGGGTTATATGAGTTGATTGAGTGATGGATTGTATTATTATTTGAGGTTGAGTTTGATAAAGGTTATTTTTAGAGTACAATGTGTAATGTAGTTTGAACTACATTGTTTAATTGAGCTAGTAATATTTATTATTCAATTATACTATATATTCTGATATGTGGTGATTACTCAGCTTTTTGCTGACGTGTGTGTTATTTTGTTGTGCTACTTGTGTTTGCGGCCATGTCTTTTTCTTATGGTGGCCCTGCGACGATCTATTTTGGAATTTGTCCTTAATGGTGAGCAGTCAATATTGTTTAAGCAGGTTGATCAAGTGATCGTAGCTAAAGGAGCTCAAGTGATCGATTAGTGTTTTTATATCGAGTTTGTAAAGTTGTATAAATAGCTCACCTAGATGGGTTGTAATTATTGGGATTTTGTAAGCCTTAACATTTGACAGGTTGTCGAGTGTGGCGGTAATACCTCCGATTTAGGTGTATGCTTCCGCAATTTTATTTAAAAGTTGTCTATTTATCCTTTCTTTATTATTTATTATTAGTTAGTAAATCGGGGGTGTTACACGGAGATTGTGATATTGTTATTTATAGAATGAGATATGTAGTACTACTTTTCTTATTGTTAAACTGCTACTTATTTATCATATTATGTGAGTGCAAATAGAATTTATTTTTGACAACTAGTAGGATACATATGGTCCTATAAATTATTTCATATAAGGCGACGCTTGAAAAAGTTGAAATAGATATAAGATATGAGAAAATCTCGACACCTTGATGTGTCCATTAATTCCTGTAATAAATCACTAAAATTAATCTCGACGCTTTTTAGTGTCTATATATTTCCCGCTTTTTCTAAAAAAACAGGTATTTCCGACACTTTAGAATGTCAAAAATGTAATGCGGGAAAAAAAATAAATTTATTCCTCTCAAAAATAATGACACTTTAAAGTGTCAGAATGTGAAGTATAGATGCTTTAAAACGTCGATATTAATGACACAACAAAGTGTCGGGAATTTCCGACATGCGAAATTCCGACACTTTACAAAGTGTCGGTAGTTACTTTACCGACGCTTTGAAGCGTTGAGAAAACACGGTTAATGTGTAGAAAAGGATAGGGTATTCTAGTAGTATAGTATAATATGTCATGTATTAGCACGAGTATACCGTTGCTTTATCAAAAATTCACCATATCACTCAAATTTCTCAACCCTTCAAATTATATGCTTTTTTTAAAACCTACCTTTAAACAACTTCAATTTCTCTAATCATCAAAACAAAAAATATGCAGCACGCTTTTTGCGTGACTGGCCTCACCGAATAATTACTTGCAAGATATCAAAGTAACTCCTAAAGCATTGATGGAATAACCCTTATGACCTAATCGAGTAACCCGTATGACACTATAACCTCTATAGCTTTGACAAAGTAAACCTCATCATAGTTGGCCAAATTGCGTGGCCACCGACAACGTGCATAAAGTTCCTTTATAAAAAAATCACCATAACACTCAAAATCACTAACCCTTTAATTATATGCATTTTTTAAGGACTACGCTCTAAAAAACTTCAAATTCTCAATCGTCAAAACGAAAAAAATGTGCAGCACGCTTTTTGCGTCACAGGCCTTGCTTGCAAAATATCAAAGGAACTTATAGAGCACTGATGAAATAACCCCTATGACACTAGCCAAATAACCCCTATAACACTAGCCAAATAACCCCTATAACACCAAACGGGTAACCTCTATAGCTTTGACAAAGTACACCTTAAAATAGTTGGTCATATCGATATGAAATAACCAAGGAAAGACAAGTAAAAGGGACGAGAAATCAAGTAACAACAACTTCAAACCAATAAACCAAGATAACCTATCTCAAATTCACAAAGATAGATGAAATAGGGGTCTTAATCAAAGCCAACACCAAGTAAAGCTAAGATTAAGGTGTAACCACAAAGATTACAACAGATGAAATCACAAAGAAAGCAAGATAATCACAAATATTATGGTATAGAGAGAAAGTCTCTTGATTACAAAGTTCAACAAAAATTAATATGCAAAGACGTCTTAAAACAACTTAAATAGTTCGCACAAACTGACAGAAAAACGGGAAAAGGTTCGTCCGAACTCTGGGTAAGTTCGGTCGGATTTGTGGGTAGGTTCGGTCGAACTTTTGGAGTTCGGCCACTCCTGCAAAGATGCAAAAATCAGCTCTGAAACTGCCTGGAAGGTTCGGGCGAACCACAGTGTAGGTTCGGCCGAACTCCCTTGCTCCTGGACAGCTCAACTTCAAACGTTCATAACTTCTTCGTTTCTCGCTCAAATTTGGCATGTGACTAGTCGTTGGAAAGCTCTTGAACTCTACTTTCACCTCCAACTTGAATCACTTAAAAATTCCTTGTAACGAAGGAGATATGGCTGAATGAAGTAGTTGTATCATATATTGATAAGCTTCTTGTCTTCAAGTGTGATGATGGTTAGCCCCGAAAGGTGACCTCCAAGGAGCTTGGCCCTACTTCGTGTCATGACACGTGGCATATCTTCCACTTCTTCCACTAAGTTCCATGCACCCGCGTCAAACCCCTCCTCTTCAAAAGGAATTGCCCTCAATTCCGGATCATCATCACCAATATCATCTTCAAAAAGAAAAGGAGCAAGATCACCAACATTAAAGGTAGCATGAACACCAAAGTCTCCCAGTAGTTTGAGCTTATAAGCATTAGGTCCAACTCTTTCCACAACTTCAAAGGGGCCTTCGGATCTTGGCATGAGCTTGTTCTTTCTCTTAGCCGGGAATCTTTCCTTCCGAAGATGGAGCCACACAAGATCACCTACATTGAATTCCCTTGGCTTTTTTAATTTGTTTGCCCTTGCCTTGTAACTCTCATTTGTCTTCTCAATTCTCTTCTTGACATCTTCATGAAGCCTTTTCATCATTTCAACTCTATCTTTTGCCTCAAAGCTCAACTCCTCTTGAGGGATACTAGGCAACAAGTCAAGTGGTAGGCGGGGATTAAAACAATACACTACTTCAAATGGTGTTTTCCCGGTAGCTATGCAATGAGAGCAGTTGTAAGCAAATTCAACTTGAGGTAGCTTAAGATCCCAATCTTTCATGTGTTTGCTAATGATAGCTCGGAGAACGGTGGACATGGTACGATTTAGTCACCTCGGTTTGGCCATCGGTTTGAGGGTGACTAGAGGTACTAAATAAGAGCTTCGTTCCCACTAACTTCCACAAAGTCTTCCAAAAGTAGCTCAAGAACTAAAGATCACGGTCCGACACAATACTTTTTGGAATGCCATGAAGCTTCACCACTTCTCTAAAGAACAAGGGAGCCACATGAGAAGCGTCATCGGTCTTATGGCAAGGAATGAAGTGAGCCATCTTGCTAAAACGATCAACCACAACAAACACAGAATCATTTTGCCTTTGAGTGCGAGGGAGAGCAACCACAAAATCCATGCTAAGATCATCCCAAGGGTGACTAGGGACCGGAAGAGGAGAGTAGAGTCCTTCACGGAATTGACTCTTAGCCTTGTGCAAGCCCCACAACGAGCTATCACATCTTGCACATCACCAAACATCTTGGGCCAATAAAAATGCTCTCGAAGAATGTAATATGTTTTCGCAACCCCAAAGTGTCCGGCTAGCCCTCATTGATGAGCTTCTTTAACAAGCAACCGTCGATGAAAGCATTTCGGAACACAAAGCTTGTTTCCCTTGAAAAGGAAACCCTCTTGCACCATGAAAGAGCCATCGACCACTTCCTCACACTTCTTCATCAACCCACCAAAATCCTCATCATCATGATACAACTCTTTAAGCAACTCAAACCCTAAAAACTTCGCATCAAGAATAGTGATCATACAATGCCTCCTAGAAAGAACATCGGAAACAACATTGATCTCCCTTCCTTGTACTTAGAAGAGAAAGTGAATGATTGGAGGAATTCAACCCATTTGTCATGCCTTGCATTGAGTTTATGAGAGCCATTGATGTACTTGAGAGATTTATGATCGGAGTGTAGTACAAATGGTCTAGGCCTCAAGTAATGTGACCAATGACCAATAGCCCTCACAATAGCATAGAACTCTTTGTCATAGGTACTACATCTCATTCTTGCTCCACCAAGATTCTCACTAAAATAGGCAACCGGCCTCCCTCCTTGCACAAGAACCGCTCCAACTCCAACCCCACTAGCATCACATTCAACTTCAAAGGGTTGATCAAAATTCGGTAGAGCTAAGATTGGAGCCTCATACAACTTCTTCTTGAGGTTCTCAAAAGCCCTTTGAGCCGATGGTGTCCACTCAAAAGTACCCTTCTTCATGCATTCGGTCAACGGGGCCAAAATAGTGCTAAAATTCTTCACAAACCTTCGATAGAAGGAAGCTAGACCATGGAAACTTTTAACTTGAGTGAGAGTAGTAGGAGTAGGCCAAGATTGAATGACCTCCACTATACTAGGGTCCATTGAGATCCCTACATTTGAAATCACATAACCAAGAAAAACAATACTATCCACCATAAAAGTACATTTTTCCAACTTAGCAAAAAGCAGCCTACTTCTCAATGTTTCAAACACTTGCCTCAAATGTTTAACATGATCAAGTTCACATTTGCTATAAACAAGTATGTCATCAAAATAAACAACAACAAATTTACCAATCAATGAAAGGGCGAAGTACCTTATTCATGAGCCTCATGAAAGTGCTAGGAGCATTAGAGAGCCCAACTGGCATAACTAGACACTCATACAAGCCTTGCTTTGTCTTGAAATTGGTCTTCCACTCATCTCCTTCACGCATACGAATTTGATGGTACCCCATCCTCAAGTCAATCTTCGAAAACACCTTGGAACCATGTAACTCATCAAGCATATCATCAAGTCGGGGAATAGGGAAGCGATACTTGATGGCGATGTTATTGATGGCCCTACTATCCACACACATCCTCCATGTACCATCCTTTTTCGGAACCAAAAGTGCCGGAACCGAACAAGGGCTAAGGGATTCCCTTACAAATCCTCTTTCAATCAACTCACCAACTTGTCTTTGAAGCTCTCTTGCTTATCGAGGTATACCTATAAGCCGGTCTATTAGGGAGTTGTGATCCGGGAATAAGATCTATTTGATGTTCAATTCCCCTAATAGGTGGCAAACCGGGTGGGAGATCATCGGGGAAAACGTCATGGTACTCAACCAATACTTCCTTGACAAGGGGGTGGATTGGGTTCTCTCGCTCACTCTCTTGTGTTTCCCTAAGAAGACAAATAAAGACAATGTGTCCTTGATTTATCTCCTTTCCCATCTCATTTTCCCCCATGAGAAGGTTCTCTTTGATTGTGTTTCCCGTACCCAAGGGTTCTTTGTGTTTGATGGTGGGGGACAAGGGGTTGAGTACAATCTTTGTCTTATCCATCATGAATGAATAAGTGTTCTTTCTTCCATCATGCATCACATCTCTATCAAATTGCCAAGGTCTACCAAGCAATACATGACAAGCATCCATAGGCAATACATCACAAAGCACCTCATCCTTATATAACTTGCCAATTGAGAAAGAAAGAAGAGTTTGTTTCAATTCGTTACCTTCACCTCATTGTGATTGTTAAGCCATTGAAGCTTGTAGGGAGTAGGATGATCGGTAGTTTCAAGATTGAGCTTGCTCACCAATGTTGTTGAAGCCATATTAGTGCAAGAGCCACTATCGATGATAAGATTGCAAACCCGATCCTTGATGGTGCATCGAGTTTGGAAGATGTTTTCCCTTTTCTCTTCCGCTAAAGGGGTGGAAATGGAGTGAAGTGCTCGCCTCACAACAAGGATTTGACCCTCATCGGCGTCAACCACAATTTCATCCTCCTCATCATATATAGGGTCACCAAAATCCCTCCTCTCATCTTCGTACTCATCATCATCCATTTCACGAATCATCATAGCTCTACTATTTGGACACTCATTAGCAAAATGTCCATAGCCTCTACACTTGTAGCAAGTCTTTCGATTTCCTATCTTGTTGTGATCATCTTTCCTAGGAAAATGCATGGGAGCCTTGCTTTGTCATCCTTGACAATGGGCTTGCTTGTCTCACCCTTTGGAGCAAAAGAATTCTTGAAGGTAGGCTTAGGATACCCACTAGCACTACTTACCTTGTCATACTTCTCAAACTTCAAAGCCACTTGCATCACTTGATCAAAACTTCCATGGGAATGCACATCAACCTTTTGCCCAAGCTTTCTTTCAAGACCACCAATATACCTAGCAATCTTATGCTCCGGTGCTTCCTCAACTCCACTCATGATAGAAAGTTTTTCAAACTCCCTAGTATACTTCTCTACCGACATAGTTCCTTGCTTAAGAGAGTTCAATTTAAGATAAGCATCTTGCAAATAATCTCTAGGCACAAAAGCCTTGTTCATATGTTTCTTCAATTTCTCCCAAGAAGTGATTTTTGATTTTCCATCTTTCTTCCTACGATTCTTAAAGTTCTCATACCACAAAGAAGCATGTTTATTGAGTTTAAGGATGGCCAACTTGAAACGTTTTTCATCATTATAACCCTTATATTCAAACACATTCTCCATACTTCTAACCCAATCAAGAAATTCATTGGGATCAAGATTACCTTCAAAGTCCCGAAATTCCAACTTGATGTCTCGGTCACGGTTGTCCTCATGGTGTCGTTGGCGGTGTTCCCTTCTCCGGTGAGGAGAGTGAGAGTCGTCTTCTTCACTAGGGCTCCTCCTCCTTCTAGGACTTCTTCTATTCTCCAAGATCTCAAGAAGTCTATCAAACTTCCTTTCTAGAGCATCCAATCTAGAGTTTTCATTGTAACCTTCATCATCTTCGTAATAGTATCTATCACCCATGTTTCAAGATAGAAAGTTAGTATCTTTGAGAAAAAAAATTCAAATTTTGGGGGAAAAGATGAGATCTTTTGAGAGGGGGAAAGAGAAATATAAAAAAAGGTAGGATCTTTCTAGGCTAATAACCTAGGCTCTTGATACCAAATGATATGAAATAACCAAGGCAAGACAAGTAAAAGGGAGGAGAAATCAAGTAACAACAACTTCAAACCAATAAACCAAGATAACCTATCTCAAATTCACAAAGATAGATGAAATAGGGGTCTTAATCAAAGCCAACACCAAGTAAAGCTAAGATTAAGGTGTAACCACAAAGATTACAAGAGATGAAATCACAAAGAAATCAAGATAATCACAAAGATTATGGTAGAGAGAGAAAGGCTCTTGATTACAAAGTTCAACAAAAATTAATATGCAAAAACGTCTTAAAACAACTTAAATAGTTCGCACAAACTGACAGAAAAATGAGAAAAGGTTCGGCCGAACTCTGGGTATGTTCGGTCGAACTTGTGGGTAGGTTCGGTCGAACTTTTGGAGTTCGGCCACTCCTGCAAAGATAAAAAAATCAGCTCTGAAACTGCCTGGAAGGTTCGGGCGAACCACGGTGTAGGTTCGGCCGAACTCCCCTGCTCCTGGATAGCTCAACTTCAAACGTTCATAACTTCTTCGTTTCTCTCTTAAATTTGGCATGTGACCAGTCGTTAGAAAGCTCTTGAACTCTACTTTCACCTCCAACTTGAATCACCTAAAAATTCCTTGTAACGAAAGAGATATGGCTGAATGAAGTAGTTGCATCATATATTGATAAGCTTCTTGCATTGTCTTCAAGTGTGATGATGGTTAGCCCCGAAAGGTGACCTCCAAGGAGCTTGGCCCTACAATGATACATGGCATGTCTTCCACTTCTTCCACTAAGTTCCATGCACCCGCGTCACATATTGCGTGGCTATCGACAATATAAGAGTAAGACCCTATTCTTTTGAGCTTCTAATTAGCAGAGCAGAGAACATACATCAGATTTTAGCAGAGCAAAGCAGGTGTCAACAAGTATAACAAGTGTCAGCAGATTATTAATACTCAATACAACATAACTAAAGTCCACAAGTCCATTACAAACCAGAGCAGTTCAAATGAACGGGGTCTAAGTTACAATATCAAATTCAACTTCCAGTATTTTAAACATATATTTTTTTTTCTTATATTATATACTTCATATTTAATATCTTTCTAATATATTCCGTGCATTTTGCACGGGCAAAATCTAGTTATTTATAATTCTGAAGTCAAATATATTGATGGACAAGATTAATCATTAATATTTAAACGTTTGAGATTAAAAGTAGTTACAATGGCTACATTTTTTATGTAGCCATTCAATAGTGTTCCCCAAATTAAAGGTAAATTACCAAAAATATGTCGATCACCCCCAAAAAAAAAAAAAAAAAAAAAAAAGTCCCTTCATTTGCCACTTGCCAAGATAGATATTCATTAACATCCTTAAACAGAACTCATAATTACAGAATCACATGCCAAAACTTCTAACTACACAAGCAGAGCTAGCAACCACAAGAGCAGCAAATATTGGAGGCACAAAAAGATCAATCTTTGAACGTTGAAAGTACTTCGCCGGCAAGCACACGACATCCGATGGAAGGTCCACCGGTACCCTTAAGCTACCTTCTGATTTACAAGCAGTCGAAAACGAAGATGTTGGTGTAATAGCCCATATAAAGGTAGTTTCCGGGGTTAAAGCCGCCACCGCCACAGTCACCGTGAGAAGGAGTGTCCACACTCCGGCATATATTATCATTGGACGGCGCCACGAGCTCAAGAATTGTGAAATAGTAGAGGTGATCAAGAGGGAAATAGACATTGTTTTAGGAAGATATGTAAGAGGAAATATAACTTAAGATGAGGAATAATGATATTGATTGAAGGTGCATAAATATAAGGTATTATCGTGTAAACTATATGGTTGTAACATTAGTTTAGTTGCTTAACTAATTCATAACAGAATAAATAGATGGTGTAATTTGAGGAAATACTAGTTTGTGTAAAGTAGTTTGTATTGGTGGAATTGGAAGATGACGTTACGTTATGGAATTGAATATTAGGTTGGTCGGGTTTGTTGATCAACTGCTCAATGTACTACTGTGTTTTTTACCTGTCTTGCAAGCTGACGCGTGGCCATCAAAGATGAGGAAGAAAAAATGGAGGATTGTGAGACAAATGCGATGTCTCACAAGGAATTCTAGGATTCTAACTGTTATGACTCTAACAAGGGGTATAATCGTCCATTTAAATTTAACGTACCTGAAAAAAAATAATGTCATAACACATGTTGGTATTACATTATACTTTTGATAGTATCACCATGATACCAACCACCTTATTCAATGATACCAACGAACATAAAATTGTTTTGTTGGTATCGATATACTCCGTGATTTGTTGTTGGTATCATGTGAAATACCAACGTGTACTGTTAGAGTCCGGTTAACGGTTAGAGTCCAAGAATTCCTCAATGTCTCACAACCATTAAAATAACATAACAGTAAAAAGAAGAGAGAGAAAGGAGGAGAGAGATAGGAAGAGTGAAAAACGTAGTGCGGGCTCCACTAAAACTTTTCAGAAATGGTTTCACGTGCAAAATGACAAAAAAAAAAGGGACCACAACTACTGAGAGTATATTTTGTATCACTGAGGATTTTTATAATTATCACTAAAACCGTATTGAGTACCACTGGGAGTGTATTTTGTACCACTGAGCTGTAATGGTAATATTTGACAGCCTAATTAAACATTTGAACCTTTTTTTTTAAATACCACTAAAACTATATTTTGCACCACTGAGAGTGTATTTTATACCACTGAATCTAAAATGACATAATTTAAATCCCGCATAAAATGACCAATCTACCCCTGCGAGACACTTCTAAATCTCTCTCAACCCTCCGTTTATATAGCCTCGTCAAAGATAAGCTTGTCGTGTACATAGTACTTCTCTTACAAAGTCAATACTCGGAAAATTGACTTCTCGCCGGAAGATAGAGGCTAAATGCTAACTTTTATAATTTCATTATATTACAAGCAAAAAGATCTGAAATGATAAGAGATGAGAAAAGGCAATTTTTCCTAAAATAATTAGTCATATTGTAAGTAGTCCATATAACATGATTTTTTTGTAATTTTGTAGTAATTATCTTCCAAATTATCCCCCAAATGCCTGTGAATTTACTCAAAATTACGAAAAATGTCAGTAATATGCACTGTTCACCCTATAACTGTTACTCGTAATTTTTTACCTCTTGATAAAAATGTGTGAGAGTAAATTAAAACACAACGTTGGATAACTTTGCCTTTAATAAGAAGAGAGCAATATTGGAACTTTTTTATTAGAAAAGGGTACATTTTCATGAGGATTATGACAGAATTATACAAGAAGATGAAATTTACATTTGCATCAGCAAATTGTTCAGGTTGCTGAAAGATGAGAAGAGAAGCCTACAAGGCTTTTACAACTTTTTGGGTGAGGATAAAAAACGTACTCAAAGATATGCAGAGTGCAGTAAGCATAATCGCAGCCATCATATGCAGCGATATGTAAGGTGTCAAGAAGAAGATAATTGCGATGGAAAGGCTCTGCCAAACCTTCAATTGTGCAAATGCTCCCTCCTGTAATTGATTTTGTTAGATTTTACAGAAAATTAACAACAAAATTGGTCTTTGAATCATTCGTTCGGCCCAAGGGAAAATTAATGAGGATTTGTAAGCACAATAAGAAAAAGCTATGAACCTATCCATAAATTTCTGAAAGCACTTTGTGAAGAAAGATACTTACCTCATCTTAGTTGACACATTTTATTATGTACATCTGCCATGCTTGTGTGAGCATAGGGATAACGTGTTTGTGTAGGTGGTGGTATGGTTGTGACTAATGCAATGGTCAGATGTAGTGAAAAGGGTGGGTTAGTGGCGAAATGGTGGTGGAATGGTGGCAGGACAAGGCAAAGGGGGTGGACATGGTGGTTAGGGAAGAAAAACTGGTACAATTTTGGTACCAAAATTCCAAGCAATCACATTTTTGTACAAAAATCAATATTAATTGTACCATATTTTTTGTACCAAAATATGTGGTTTTTGTACCAAATTATTTCGGAACCAAATTTGTACTTTGTGAGATTTGGTAAATACCTCACGTAAGGCATTGCGACCGACTCTAGAGGGAGCAATTTTTTTCTATAAACATATGCACAGTGCAGTACATAAACCATATCAGATATGACGGTCTATATATTCCACTAACATAGCTATAATCTGAGACAAAAGATCTATCTACATGAACTAGGAATATAAAGAGAACTATGAGGCTCATATTGGCATATTATTGGTCATTTGAAGCCAGTTACAAAAGAAATACTTCCAAGAATAAAGAAAAACATTTACCATGTCATGTTTGAAGAGCATCCCCAATAGAGCATTGATTTGTGTCATCATCACACCGTCACCAATGCCCAATGCTGCGGCCATTAAGAGTGGATAAACCACCCCAAGAACTCCACTACTTGTGCTGAATTGTTGTATACATTAAGTTCCAGATATCAGAATAGATCATCAATGGAACAAATATCTACACAAGTAGGACATGTACCTGTATTTAAGCAGAATCCAAAGCAGTACAACAGCATGAGCTGAAGATCCACCCACAACTATCCAAGTAACTGATGAAACACTGGAAGTAAGCCGACCAGCAACCAGAGAGCACTGAATAAAAGTTCAACGTAAGCTTAGTCGCTCAGTGATCCACAACACAATTTATAGGAATTACTTTACCACAGGTATCTAACCAAGTCATAGTGGTACAAGTATTAAAATATCAGAAGTCAATTAATTTTTCCAAATTTATGTCATATGCAGTAAGATGTATAGGAAATAGTAATATGGTACTAAAAATAATTGGTTGCACAAAACCATCTTTATGTTCTTACTCACATAATGCTACAAGAATACATCTATCTTAAATTTATCTGCCTTTTATTCAAAATTTAATAAGACTCTCAATAAAAGTTTCCCTATGAAGCATTTTCTTAGGACATGCTTGGATTGAGTGAGATGTATTACTAGGGTAATAAAAGTCAAACTCAGCAAAATGAATGTGAAAATAGGGAAGGAGATAGTGATGTTGTGATTATAAGGAAAATTATGTAGTGATGGTATGGTATGAAGTGAAGAAAGAGGAATCAATACCCTCATTTTGGCGGTGATAGTTACACTAGGGGGAGGGTGGGCAACTATTACCCTTATTATCAGAGTAATAATTCCCCCATCTCTCTTTTTTTCTCATGGCACAACTAGCTTATTTCATTTGTAAGCACCATGTGTCCTACAACAACACCTCTAATTACTTTTGTTTTTTCAAGTTTGACTTTTATTACCCCTTTAATATATTACCCCCAATACAAGCATGCCCTTAAAGGATATACATACTGTAGCAATATTTGTATCAAAAAATAATAATAATTTAAAACATGGACATTTTGCAATCCTAGACTTAAATTCAGTATTCAGCTTCTGATGGTGTTCAAAAGACATTGGACAGTGCAACTTCTTTCAAAGGAACTTACAACATTTAAGTATCAAACAGAGCAGAGAGATTAAGGCATTCTGCTTTGTTGTAATAATAATAACCTTAAACAAAAAAATATTAAAAAAGGCTATAGCATTAGTGGTGTTGTTTCTTACTGTCAACAGTGTTATTGGTTTAAGCCAAGACAATTCCCAATTTGAATTGGAGGGTTCATTATCTGCATGATTTAGTTCATTTCAATGTGGCCAACTAGTTATCACTTTACATGCAAGCAATCTTTTGTTACTCATATAGTCATATGACTTTACAAGGCTACAACCTAGCACCAAGTACAGTAGAATCAAATAAAGCTTAGAAACAGTTCCTCCTTTCTATCACGAGCTTATTTTGAAGCCTGAATTTTTTTGGTAGTTTAGGGATTAGTTTGCGATTCGACAGAAAATATTTAAGAATACTCTGCAAAAGTTTGATGATTCCGATAAACGGAAACTTTTCAGGTTAAGTCATACTTAAAATTGGGGTAGGAGTTGAGATGTCAAGGACAATTACAAGTTGCAACTGCCAATTTCTATCCCATTGCAATTACAGGGTACAACTGCCAAAGTCACTGTATATCCAGAAGTGTATAGCCTTCTGGAAATCAATATGAAAATAGAAAGTTAAAAATTACTGAAAGTAGGGTTTTTTTTTTTTTTTTTTTTAATTACAAGGTGCAAATGCCAATTTCTATACCATTGCAATTAAATTTACAACAGCCTAAGTCACTGGAGATATAAAACTTTATAGCCTCCTGGAAATATATATCAAAATTACAAATACAAATTACTGAAAAAAAGGTTCATATTATTATTTTTTGCTTTTTGTTGATTTTAACTGCCAAATCTGAGGAACAACACACACACGCGCGCACGCACAGGCACACGCACAAGCACATATGCTCGCGCGCACACACACACACACACACACACACACAAGCAAACACGCACATGCACAAGCGCACAAGCACAAGCACACACGCACGCACAAAGAAAAAGAATGCTGAAAGATTGGTAGTTGAAGGATTGGTAGTAACTTCATGTACTACACAGCAATGTCAAGCCCAAAAGGTAGGGCCATTTCCAATTAGGAACAACAAAATATAGGCATCAAGTAAAAAACTGACAGAGGAGAAACTTCAAATGATAATGTTCAATCCCAAACTACAAACAGGATATTTAAACTATATCTAAGTTGAAGTTCTGGCCTCATTGTGTACAACATATATGAATAATGTTAGTGTCAAAACACTAAAAATAACAGATGCAGATTGTAAAAACTTACAATAGCATCAGCAGCCCCGTAGATTGCCATTGAACCACCTATACCAGATTCTCCAAGAGCAGGCTTTACAATTTTCTTGGTGAACTCAGCCCTAAGAAGTTTAACATGGAAATGATTGTTATCACAATGCCACTAGGATGAAAACAAAATTATAATGCTAGCATACTTACCAAACAAATGCTTGCTGTAATCCAGAATATGCAAAAAGGGGGATTATCAACAGAATACGAATATCAAACAATGGTTTAATAACTGTTTTTGCAATAGAGACCACGTAAGCAAAGCAGTTGATGGAAGACTCTTTAGGTTGCTCTTCAAGTGCGCCATCTCTTGAATGCAAAAAGCACATTAATATGCAACCAAGGGTCAAGATGCAGAGGAATACAAAGAACAACAGCTTGGTACCACTACCACTACTATCTCCCTCCTGCAATGAATAAAGATATATTATTACAAAAAACTGTCACAGCAGCTATGAAGATAAAAAATAAAAATAAATAAATAATACAAGATCAACAATATATTTTACTTGCCAGAATAAAATCAAAATAAAGCTAACATGACAGCAGTACCACATAGATTGGATACATCAAGTGTAACAGAAAAGGGATTAAGTCGTTGACAACTAAGTCATTAACGATAAGCCTAAGATGATTTTTTGCTTAACCAGAATATTACAAATGCTTTCTACACTAACATTCTTTACATGTTCAAGGGCAAAATTTTCAGATGACGAAATTTATACAAAAGAAATGAAGAAAGACGTTAAAGTGTGGAGAACTAGGAGTCCTCTGATGAAGGAATGCAGTACATGGCTTCAAAGTACTATTTTTGCAAGCATACTTAATACATAGTTATTGATATCTTTTTTTGATGACGCAGCATTGCAGCATACCTCAACTTTTTTAAGACACTCTCCTACTTACAAAGGTCGAGAAGCATAGAATCTTATATAGTTATTGCTTTATCATGAGGGTTGAAAAGCATAATTGATTCAATAACATGCGTTTAGTACAAAGCTCCTTATCTCCATAAATAAATATGAGGGAGACATTAAATTGGGTCAAAGCCACAGTTTGACTTACATCCCATTGCCTCAAAATAAAATAGAAGCAAAACAGACTAAAAAAGGTGTCACTAGAAAAAAATTAAATATGTAAGCGATCATACTGCACTACACATCTTGTGCTAATTCATTTTCAGACAGACACGCTTTAAGTTTTATACCATTTAACCTATTCACCTTAATTTTGTCATTACTAGTTACTACAGCCGAATACCACCTTTGTCCTCCTCCCAATTTCATGTTGACATAAAATAAAAATTTTAAAAAAATAGAGTTCCCTAGTGAGATGTTTGTTGTGGCAATGCCAAAGATTGTCTTTAACTATATGTCAGATAAGAATATCTAATTTATGCATCATACTTCTTTTTTGACAATACACAAATAGCACCTCATCTGGACCAAAATGCATAGGATTTATTTGACATTTTAACACCTTTTTAAGACCCGCATTCCTATTACCTTAAATAATTATTATTTGATTTTTACCAACATAAAAAAACACACGACATTGTTTTTTACCACCAAAACTTCTCAAAGTTTTATTTTACCACCAAAAAAAGTTCTAAAAATTGTTTTTTACCACCTACAGTTAAGGGAACAGTTACATCTAACGGTTTTTTTTTTTTTTTTTAAAAAGTCTTTGAATTACATGCTAAAACTGATTTGTTGGTCATTTTGCCCGATGAATACGATTTCAGGTCAGAATTGACAAAAAATGATCGCAAGTGCCTCATTTTGCGTATTTACACAAATCAAGGTATTTTTATAGAAGGCAAAACATTGTGATAATTTTTTGTCAATACTGTCCTCAAATCCAACCCGAAGAACTAAAATGCTCCCCAAAACCATTAAGGATCATGTCTTTGGCACAAAAATCAAAGAATTTTGAAATTTCATTGATTTAATGATTTTTTAACAGCAGGTGGTGAAAACAATTTTTGGAATTTTTTTTGGTGGTAAAATAAAACTTTTATAAGTTTTGGTAGTAAAATACAATTTCGTGATTTTTTTTGGTGGTAAAAGTCAAAAAATCCATAGTTTAACTAGTAGTATATTTTCTTTTGTATTTACCATGTCAAAATAAATTTTCTTTTAATTTTCCCACCATCAAACACAATCCATCCATTAGTTTCTTAGTGGCCCACAAAATTTCATTTTCCCATTCTTTACCACAATATTTCTACATTCACTTCCCTCAACATCTATGTGACCTATATTTTCTTTTTAACCTCCAAAAATTCACCCCTCTATTTTTTATAAATCTATCTGTTACCTCTTTGTCACTGTTTTTCCATTTTTTAGATGAAAAGAAGGGAGAGAGGTGGAGGTGGAGGTTGAGGAGGTGGAGATGGAGATTGAAATGGAGGTTGAGAGAAATTAATGAGGGAAAATCGTAAAAAAAGGAAGGGGAAATGGAACATGATGGACCCCTCCATTAAATTTATGGACAAAATTTGTTACTTGGTGCAAAACCAAAAGAAAACTTTATTTCAAAGTGGTAAGAAAAACACAAATTATTTACAGGTAGTAAAATACAGAATTAGGTTTTGTAGATGGTGAAAAATGAAGAAAACATCCATATCCATGTTATCAAACAATAATAAAAAAATGGTCAGCAAAATCCACAAAAAAAGGAACTACTTTGTCCACCAAAAGACTTTATTCTAGTTAGAGACCTCAATCTAGGAAATGAAGCTTTGTAACTTAGAGACACTTACTTTTCCATCTTTCAAGAGAAAGAGAGCCAAAAGATTTCCAATAACCTGAAAACAATGCAAATATAGTATTAAAAACAAAATCTAAATGTAAAACCACAGTTGTTGGTGGCCACAATAACCAAGATTTAAGAAAAGAAACACACGCACACACACACACACACACCTGATGCGTTGCATAAATCCCCCAAAACTCTCCATTGAAGTTACCAATTACAGTCCCCTCGTGTAAATTGCAATCTCTGGCATGACTGCGCGCAGTGGAAGTTAAATATGTTCCCTGGCAGCCCAATAATAATATCAGAGAATAATCTGAAAGTTTTGCAGTCGTCAATCAGTCAAGGAAGAGAAGTAAATGAATCTAAAGACAAACAAACAAATATTTTATTGTCCAAATATTATTTCCAACCAGGCTTCAGCAAGCAAATAAAAAAAAAAATAGGGGAGGGCCATATAGTGGCTGAAAGTTGATTAAAATAAATAAATTTTGAAAGCGGTTTGAGAGGGAAAGTAAGAGAAACAAAGAAAGTGCAGGATTAGTTAAATAAGGTTAATGTGATGGATGGAGAAAAAGTAGTAAGAGAAATGGGGCAAAATTTTACAAGGGAAGGCGGGAATTTTCTATAATGAGTTCAAGAAAAATATTATAGGAACAAGACAGGAAAGTAATATGCTGAGAAACATTGATTTGTTTTCACCTGTCCAACCCATATTATCGAAGCACAGAATCCCATATATACAGAGGCAGGGACCATTGTGTACCTGCGTTTGTAATCCGTGGAATTCAAAATTATGGATAAGCTTTGAATAGAAAATAACATTAGCTTTTCATTGCATAAGGTGTCAAAATTAATATTGCAGGATCTAGGATATGTGCTCACCTCAAACTTACAATTAAGTGTTAGTGCAGTTTAGGATTACCATACAATTGTACATTAAACATAATACTGCGGTCTGTGGATGATAATAAATATTACATCCAAAAACACTGCTTACCTTACTTTCTACATAACTCAGCCATCAATAAATTATAAGGAAAAAATAATCACAATTACTTACCACTTCCATTGAAAGAAATCCAATAGATTATTAATTACTTTTTCCTAACTCTACCATTCTATAAAGTCAAGTGTCTTAAATGCTAATTAGAAATTGCAAGACACAGCAATTAACCCTTCAGTTCAAACTTTTAAATCACATCACATTTTACATATTACACACTTATTTTGGCCCATAGACCCAATTATTTTTTAAAGAAAGACCTCCTCTTTTCAAGGAGGCACGACCTTTATGGAGAAACTTAGCAAGAATTTTATGCATCAAGAACTTTTTCCCATATTTGAGCAACGGGTTCATCAAGAACTTTTTCCCATATTGTTATCAACGGAATTGTCTTTTCTTTATTTAGCTTATAAGTTACTATAAAATGTCTTGAGGTAGATGTAGAATTTAAAAAATTCATCCATTGTAATTCACATCAAAAGTTAAGTTTAAGAAAAGTTTATTTTCTTACAATTATTATTTCCTTCATAGTGGTTATTTGTCTATCCTAAAATATTATTTATCTTTGTGAGGTATTAGTTTCGTATTATCTAGAAGAAGCCACATTTCCGCTGCGAGAACTCTAACAATTGGGATTAGAGCCGACGTCAAAATCTTAAGTGGTAAAAATTTTTATTTTGAATTTAATTATAATGGCATCTACTAGTGGAACGGTTAAAGTTGGAATATAAGAAATCGAAAAATTCAATGGTAAAAATGACTTTTCCTATTGGAGGATGCAAATGAAAAATTTGCTTTCATCACAAAAGTTGCATAAAGCATTGGCGGGAAAAGAACAAAAACTCGGGGACATGAAGGATGAGGATTGGGAAAAGTTAGATCTTGAAGCAAGAACAGCTATAATCTCTTATGCCTTGAGAGGGATGTTGTATTCTTGGTAAATGAAGAAGCAACAGCCGCGTATGGACAAAGTTAGATTCATGACGAAAACTCTAACAAATAGGATCTATTTAAAATCCAAATTGTATACATGCAAGATGAAAGAAGGCACCTCAATCCGGGAGTATATTAATAAGTTTGATAAGATTATATCGGACTTAAAGGACATTGACGTGAAGGTAGATGAGGAAGACCAAGCACTCATGTTATTGCTTTCATTACCGAAGTCAAATGAAAATCTAGTTTAAACATTGATGCTTGTGGGTGATACTCTAACCATGGATGAGACTAGAACATTGCTTTTAGCTAATGACCTTCGAAGGTTGCTACAAGCGGAATGATGTCTAGTAATGGAAGAGAACACAACGAACAAACTCAGGGAGGAAGGACTAATGAAAGAGGGCGAGGCAAGCGAGGAAAGTTTAGATCAAAATCTAGTCCTCTTGCGGAAATGCCATGTTTCAAATGTGGTGAGCTTGGTCATTTTAAAGCTAATTGCCCAAATAAGAGGGTAATATTCAAGAAGAACATCAATGACAACTCCAGAGGAAAACAACATGAAAAACAAGAAGCTAATTTTATCTCGAATGACGACGATGATTATTGTTACTCATAACAATGTAATGTGATATCCAGTATATAGATGCTTGATTCGGGTGCATTAAGTGGTTTACAACTTACCAAAGTTTGGATGGCGGTACTGTTTTGATGGGAAATGATCATGCTTGTAAGACTGTCGGATTAGGTACTATCCGAGTCAAAATGCATGATGGAACAGTTAGAACCTTGAGACATCCCAGATTTGCAAAAGAACCTTATTTCTTTTGGGTTGTTAGAGAAAAATGGTTGCAAAATAGTCTTGGAGAATGGAGTTTTAAAAGTTGTTCGTGGTTCCTTGATAGCGATGAAGGGAATTTGTCACGGTAATCTTTATCCTCTTTTGGGGACAAGGTGTTACAGGTGATTTAGCAGTTGGAATTGGTGGAAGTAAAGACAAGACAAAATGCACGAGGATATGGCACATGCGCCTTTGGCATATGTCGGAAAAGGGTTTGTCGTTGCTTAGTGGACAAGGTTTGTTGAAGAACATGAAGAAGCCACATATGGTATCATATGAGCATTGTGTGTATGGAAAAGCACACAAGGTGAGTTCTCTACAAGCATAAGAGCAGAGGTTTGTTAGATTATGTGCATACGGATGTTTAGGGTCAGGCTAAAGTTGCTTCCAAAGTTGGTTCCAAGCATTTTGTTACAATTGTTGACGATCAATTCTAGATATGCTTAGATTTATTTTCTTAAGCATAAGAATGAGGTATTCGACATTTTCAAGCGGTGGAAAGCAATGGTTGACAACAGGTCGAAAGCTAAAAACTAAAAACTGTACGGTCTGATAATGGTACCGAATACACAAAAGGAGCTTTCAAGGAGTTTTGTGATCAGGAAGGCATTGTGAGACACCAGACAGAGACACCATAACAGAATGGACTCGCAGAAAGACTGAATCGTACACTGCTTGAGAAGGCAAGGTGTATGCGCTCTAATTCTAGATTAGGCAAAGAATAGTGGGCGGAGTCGGTTGCTACATCTTGTTATACAGTAAATCGAACCCCACATTCCTATTTAGATGGTGACACGCCTTATAGGGTATGGCCAGGGGAACATGCAGATTACACGAGACTTGGTGCACGGCTTATTATCATGTTAAGAATAATAAGCTTGATAAAAGAGCCAAAAAAGCAATCTTTTTGGGGTATCCAAAAGAGGTTCAAGGTTATCGTCTTTGGAGTGTAAAAGATTCTAAATTTGTAATAAGCAGATATGTGACCTTTGATGAAAGATCTATGGTAGCTTTATTGAAAGCTATGGTGCCTAATGATGGTGATGTTGGAATGACTACAAATACTCAAGTGGTGAAGATAGAAACTAGAAACTGACATAGTCATGTTCAGGTGGAGCATCCTGGTATTTCTGAAGATGAGGAGGAGGATGATCTGGATCATGATGAGATTCAGCAGGAAAATGCACATGTACTACAACAGCAGCAGGATTCTTTGGCATCCACTAAGCTAAAGAGGAATTATAAATTAGTTCAGAAGTTTACCTCTGAGGCATTACGACAAGTAAATTTGGTAGAATATGCACTCTCGGTGGAGGATGATGAGCCGGTCACCTTCAAACAAGCTATTAAAGACAAGGGTAGCGAGAGTTGGTTGTTGCTATGGAAGGAAAGATGCAATCTCTTCATAAAAACAAGACATGGGAGGTAGTCCCATTACCTGTGGAAAAGGCTCATAGGTTGTAAGTGGGTGTATAAAAGAAAAGAGGATCTTTCCAAGTTAGATAAAATAAGGTATAAGGCTAGGTTAGTGGCCAAGGGATTTGCCCAGAAAGATACAATGAGATATTATCTCCATTGGTAAAGCATACTTCATTTCGGATGCTATTGAGTGTGGTTACTCATGGAGATCTTGAGCTCGATGTGAAGACAGCCTTCTTACACGGTGACTTGGATGAGGAAATTTATTTGTATCAACCTGAGGGATTTAAGGTTAAGGGTAAAGAGAATCAAGTAAGTCGCTTGAGGAAATCACTTTATGGATTGAAACAATCTCCTCGACAGTGGTACAAGTGATTTAATTCTTTTGTGTTAAAACAAGGTTTTTCGAGAAGTAATTACGATTGTTGTGTATACATTCGCAAACTTCGTAGAGGTGATTATATTTATCTCCTATTGTATGTGGACGACATGCTTATTGATTCTAAGAGCAAGGTGGAGATCATAGGTAAAAAAATCATGAAGAGTTTGAAACTAAAGACTTGGGTGCAGCAAAGAAAATACAGGGTATGGAGATTAGAAGAGAGGTCAAACCGAAACATTGAGCGGGTTATAGAAAAGTTTGGGATGAAAAGTGCTAAGTTAGTGGTGACACCATTGGCTTCACATTTTAGACTCTCTGGTAGACAATCTCCCACTACAGCGGAAGATAAGGCATACATGGATAATGTACCTTATGCTAGTGCAGTTGGCAGCTTAATGTACGCCATGGTGTGTACACATCTAGACATTTCACAAGCAGCCAAACCAGATAAAGCACATTAGGAAGCAGTGATGGATTTTACGGTACTTGAAAGGTACCACATGTTTAAGCTTTGGTGGAGATATATGTCAAATAAGTGGCTTTGTTGATTCGGATTATACTGGTGATCTAGATAGAAGACGATCATACACGGTGCTCCAGTTAGTAGTTGGCGATCAATGTTACACGCTACAGTGGCTACGACAGAAGCTACGACAGAAGCTGAGTACATGGCTATGGCAGAAGGAGTTAAGGAAGCATTGTGATTGCGGGGACTTCTAGATGATTTGGGGTTAAAGCAGGATGATGTGAATCTAAATTGTGACGGCCAAGCACTTGGCCAAGAACCAGATTCATCATGCTCATACCAAACATATACATGTCAGGTATCATTTGTAAGAAATCATAGAGGAAGGTAGTATTTCTCTTATTAATTGTGTCCGGAAGCAAGTTCCAACACTTTTTGGAATTGCTAAATATTGTCCCATATTAGGCATTAAATGAAGAAATTTATCTAGTGGAAGCCACATTTCCGCTGCGAGAGGTCTAACAATATGTTCCCAATCCTCATCCTTCATGTGCCGAGGTTTTTGTTCTTTTTCGCCAATGCTTTATGCAACTTTTGTGATATAAGCAAATTTTTTATATGCATCCTCACAGAAAATGAATTTTTCAATTTCATATTTTCCAACTTTAACCGTTCTACTAGTAGATGCCATTATAGTTAATTTTTAAATCAAAAATTTTACCACTTAAGATTTTATTGTCGGCTCTGATACCAATTGTTAGATGTATAATTGTGGTATCAATAGCTACTACGATCAAGAAGGCTCTAACAAGATTTTCGTAAAGTTAGAAATATTTCTTTAAAAAAAATACATTAAAAAAATTTTAAAAAGAAAAAGAAAGAAAAATGGCATTTGCAAGCACAAATCAACAACATAACGAATATTAGAGTGTTCGGATGAAGGTTGTTTTACGTGCCTTTGGCATTTGGGAAGTTGTTGAAACGGGCATATCAACAACATAACAAACTACAAACTGAAGGACAGGTAGCTTTAGGAGAAATTGATTGGCAAAAGAACGATGCGAAAACATTATAAATTATAGATACTAATTTAATTAGCGTTAGCATTGGTAATTGTGGATTGTCTTAATACCGCATACATCTAACAATTGGTATCAGAATCAACCTCTTGCGGAAAGGCCATGTTTCAAATGTGGTGAGGTTGGTCATTATCAAGCTAATTGCCCAAATAAGAGGGTAATATTCAAGAAGAACAACAGCGACTACTCCAAAGGAAAACAACATGAAAAACAAGAAGCTAGTTTTGTCTCAAATGACGAGAATGATTATTGTTACTCAATTTCAGAATAAGCAATGAGATATCCGGTAAATATTTCTAACTTTGCAAAAATCGTGTTAGAGTCTTCTTGATGGTAGTAGCTCTTGATACCACTGTTATACATCTAACAATTGGTATACATCTAACAATTGGTTTCAGAGCCGACGTCAAAATCTTAAGTGGTAAAATTTTTTATTTTGAAATCAATTATAATTGCATCTACTAGTGGAACGATTAAAGTTGGAAAATATGAAATCGAAAAATTCAATGGTAAAAATGACTTTTCCTATTGGAGGATGCAAATAAAAAATTTGCTCGTATCACAAAAGTTGCATAAAGTATTGGCGGGAAAAGAACAAAAACCCGGAGACATGAAGAATGAGGATTGGGAACATATTGTTAGAGCTCTCGAAATGTGGCTTTTAATAGATAATACGAAACCGATACCTCATAAAGATAAATAATATTTTGGGATAGACAATACTATGAAGGAAATAATAATTGTAAGAAAATAAATTTTTCTTAAACTAAACTTTTGATGTTAATTACAATGAATGAATTTTTAAATTCACATCTACCTCAAGACATTTTATAGTAACTTATAAGCTAAATAAAGAAAAAACAATTAACGGAACATGTAGGAAACAACCCATAATATTTTTCTCATTCCCTTCTCCTATGTCTTCTCTTCTCCTTTCACTTTATTTAACCCTTCTTAAATTAGACATAATTAATTCAGCAATTAATTATATCCACACATATCCCACAATGGGATTATCTAAAAACGACTCGAATGGGAAAGATCTATCTCCAAGTACCAATTAGAATACAAAAGCGGGCAGCAAACACAAGGTCTGTATGCAAAGATTCATGATAAAGGCTCCCTAAAGAGATACAACAGGACCTACATGCTATCAAGCAAACTAGGGGAATAGCGCCACTGATTGCACATAGTTGAGTTATTATAGGAGTGCAAACTTGAAATAGCAATAATTAAGGAGCTGTAAACAACCAAAACATTGAAACCAAGAGTAGAATTTACCAATTTGGCATCATATTTGCAGCTGTAAATAACCAATACCCAGTAGTTCCAAGGAGCAGAGCATTCTTTGATCCCAATTTTCGAACAAACAACGAGGCGAAAAACGAAAATACCATAAATGATACATACAAAATCCCCAATGATATAGTACCCAGATCACCTTCCTGATAAACAGAATAAATTCACCAAAAAAAATTTTAAAATTTGGGCACAATACAAAAATTTAAATTTGGGCTCAATTACTCAAATTACACAATTGACTATGTGCCAAACGATCAATTAATCACAAAATTAAAAACAATTACAAAAAATCATGCGAAATTCAAATGATTGATTATTCAAAATAATGCTGAACTTAATAAATTAAAACTCACATCGTTGACCGTACTCTCTAAATTCTGAACAGCACCATAAGCCGAAAAAACGAGCAAGAAAGCTAAGCTGAGTATATGAACATCTCTTGAATGAGTTTTAGGGTGATTAATTGACGCATTTTGATCAACCAAAGGTAAGTTTTCATCAGGAGAAGTTATAGACCCCATTTTATTTTGAAATTACAAATTCCAGCAAACCCTAGAATTTGAGCAAGGAAATCCTTGAGTAGAACAGTAGCTAGATCATGGATGTGTGATTATGAACTGACAAAGGATTTATAAATCAAACATACGAAATACTTCGTTTCGTAAAGACTAAAGACTTTAAGGAGGAAGCTTGGACGCCTGGTGTACACAGTGTTTTGTAATAATCACAATATTTAAATGAAAAATTTGATAATTACCACCGTCTATTATTGCCAAAACTGAAAATATCATCTTAAGTTTTTTTTTTTTTGAATTTTACCACCTAGTTTTTTCCAATCCCACCACTTTGTGAGATGACATCATTGTAAGACCCATAATTTCGTTTTCCCTCGATTTCCCTTGTTCTTCTACTCCCCTCTTTCAATTTCATCTCTGAAATTTGATGTCATTTACAAAAATTTCGCAAATTAGGTTATAATTTATACAATCTAACCTAAAACGAAGTGAATTGATTAGATTGATTAGGGTTTGGGTAATTAATTTGGGGGTTTTGCTTAATTTGACAAATTAGGGTTTATGAAGTTAAAATTGATTAAATAAGTGGACAATTAAACAAGTAATTACCACGGATAAACCCCTAATTTGTCGAATTTAGAAAAACCCCCAAATTTATTACCCTAATTTGTCGAATTTTGCAAAACCCCCAAATTGATTACCCGAATTTGTCGAATTTAGCAAAACCGCCAAATTGATTACTTAAACCCTAATTAAACTAATCAATTCAGTTCGTTGTAATTTAGATTATAGAAATTATAACCTAATTTGCAAAATTTGTGTAATTGAAATCAAATTTCAGAGATGAAATTAAAAGAAGAGAGTAGAAGAATAGGGGAAATCGAGGGAAAGAGAGGGAAAACAAAATTGTGGGTCCCACAATGACGTCATCTCACAAAGTGGTGGGATTTTTAAAACTTTTGGAAAAAAAACTAGGTGGTAAAATTCAAAACAAAATTTAAAAAAAAAATCAAAAAACATGAGGTGATATTTTTAATTTTGGCAACAATAGATGGTGGTAATTATCAAAATTTCCTATTTAAATTTTGCCACTATTTAGTAGAGTGGTCAAATGCTAACCCGACCCGAATACCGACCCGACCCCGACTATTAATCGACCCGTATAAACTCGGAAAAATGGTGACCCGAACTCGATCTGATTTGTTCAGAAACCAATCCTAAACTGAGTTAACCCGAGTATTTGAGGCCAAAACCCGAACATGAACCGACCTGTCGAATATAACCCGTAAATTATTGACCTGAATCAAACCCGACCTGAATCGAAATTGACTCAAACCTGTTTAAACCCGTCAAAACCCGAATTTAACCCGACATATAATTAAACCGACCCGAACTTAACCCGACCAGTTACTAACCTGTAGACACCCATTTGTGTCTCCCCAAAACCAAACCCAGTGATGAATAACCTTTCACGTCGAATCATAATCGAATAAGGTGAAAGTGTGAAAAGTTAAGTGTTGCGGTTTAGTTTTATTAAATTCTCTTCTCTCTGTTTTTGAAAACAACCTTATTTTATTAAAAATAGCCAATCCAGTTTAGTTTGGTCCGTAATGAGGGTCCAATAATAGTGTAGTTGGATGGGGTTCGCAAAGACCTTTCCAACGATATATTATAAGCCCAATTCCGATAAATATTGAGGAAGTTATGGCCAAAATACTAAACTGGGCCCGGTTTGTTATTTACATACGTCCCAATGAGCTAGAGGAGGGCCCAATGTTAACTATTATTCCTAAAATTATTAGGATTAATTATAATTTTCTAGAAGGTTCTTTTAAATTCTAATAGAGTTAGGATTAATAATTATATCAAGATGGATTTTTTTTGGGAATAAAATATTATTATTTATTTTTATATTATTATTTTAATCATACGTTTTTAGCTTCTGTACAGATTCCGTAGATCAAATTTGGTTAAAGATCGAATTCCGCGTGGAAAGCGCGTGAAAGCCAGGCTGTCGCCAAAAGACAAGTATGTCGCCTGGCGACAGACCCTGTCACCTCGCGACAGAGTGTATTTCTGGCGACAACGTGTAGTTTTATTCCTTATCAAATTCCATGCTTTTCCGGACTATTTTTCTTATAAATAGGGTCCTCTACCTCCGTTTTTAATCATCAACTCTCATCAAGAATTACTTGATTTCTTCTCTCTCTCTTTCTAAACCAACCCTTTTTTAAACACAATACTGCATACACAAGACTTAGAAACATCTAGCCAAGTTCGAAGTTGCCTTCGCCCTAGACGTGCAAGGTTGATAATTTTTTAGGGTTTGGTCTCAAATCCATTTTAAACAGAATTTAATTCTTTTATTTTATTATTTTCATTGAAGTTTACTAACTTGTGTATTTTGTTATTAGAAAGAGGTACGAGGCATCAAACTATGTAATCTTATTGCTCTATTCTTGTAGAAAACATGTTTATTATTTATTAATTCCTAGTACATGTTAGGATGTTATTATTGCTTTCTAGTATCATGTTTAGGGTGTCTTTACTCCTTTCTAATATCATGTTAGTATCATGTTAGGTTCAAAGCTTTGATCTTTAATGTTTAGTGACATGCTAGGATTTGTTATTAATCTTGTTAGTATCATGCCTAGGATCTTGCTATTATTATTAAGCTTTATTATTAACATGATTTTGATTATTATTATGATTATTATGTTGCTTGATATTATATTTTATTGTTATTGCTTGATCACGCCTTTTTTGCATGTTTAAAGGGAATTTGTATTTGAAATCACGCTTAATAAGATAGTTAATAATTTGGTATAGGCTAATATGATTTATTTTAATTCAAGTGATCACCAATAATAGTTTTATTTGTGCATTAATATTCAACCAACATAGATTAAACAGGTTTAGGGTTAATCTAATGTTTGCATGTTAGTCAAAAAGCACACATGAATACGAGTAGAATAAAGTAGAGGCCTATTTTATAGGGCGGGTCCCTTCTTTTGTAGATTGGATTCGTACCCTCATCCCGAATACTATTTAGTTCAAGACCTTATGGAGTTGACGATCTCATGGATCGTGAAGGGGTGTAACCTTCACCTCGTGATTGGTTTACAAGTTCTTAAAATTTGTTGGCGACTCTTTTGCTCTTTTTTCTTTCCCTTTGGACGCCACCATACTTTAGTGTATGATCACAGTGGGTTTCAAGCTTGGGGTTAATGCTTGAAATATTCCCTACAGTTTTTTGGCGACTCCGCTGGGGAGGATTTCTATTTTAATTCCTAAAATTTATTTTGGCAATAATTTAGAATGAGCGGATGAGACTCGAAAAGTTCTAAGTATTTCATGTGCGTAATTTTGATTAACATTATTGTCATATGCATTAAAAAAAGTCCTCATTGGATAGACCATCTGAAATGAGTCAAAAACATAGGATTTTACACGTAGGAAATTTGAGAAATATCTTTCACAACTAGAATCGAAATAATACTGCGAAATTCTAGAAAATTCTAAGAACACAGATACCTGCCAAGGCATGTAGGAACTAGCGCCTAGAAAACAGGGCTTGTCGCCTGTAAAGAGCTTATGTCGCCTGGCGACAGCGGTTTTTTTGCGGCGACAATCCTTATAGTCTGGCGCCAAGTTCTTCCAATACCGAGCCAGAACTCTGCCTTCTTGTTTTGACCATTTCTAGTATTGTTGGCTCGATTCTACTTCCTGTTTGAGTTTTTCTCACTTTTCTGAAACCCATGTGTTCTACATATGGCCATAACCCTCTGGGGGTTCACGCTCCATCTACTCAATCGAACGCTCCTGGCAACGACGCGTACATCCGAGTTAGTGAATCCACCAAACCGTGGAAGCAAGTTTTTAACTTGCGGGGTCCCGTCCATACGCGCCAACCCTTCCAAAGGTAAGGCTTCCACACGATGCATCCGGACTCATAACCATGGACCCTCTTTGACTAACCTATATCCTTGAACTTTAGAGAACTAGAGCCATGGTTAGTTTGCAAACTCATTGCATCATATTGTGACTATGTGAATTACTAGTGCATCTTTGCTTGTGCATACTATATATGTTAACCGTTTGTTTGACTTGTGTTTAAGTTTAAATAAACCAATTAATGACTAAAAAAGGACTTTGTCTAAATAAATTAATTAATTAATTTGACTAATTAAAGGCTAATAAATTAATCAACTTGACTTAGTACGACTTTAGGCATGTCCCCTTAGAGTAAAATTACTGGAAACAGTCCAGATTAATGTTCCAGCAATGGCGCAAAAATCTGGGCTGTGGCGCCTCTGTTTACTGTCTGTTGCCTGGAGAAAACTCTGTCGTTTGGCGACAGGCTTTAAACAGTGGTGACAGTCCTATTGTCATAGCGACAATCCAGTTTCTTACTCAGGTCATCACGACGAGTCTAATTAAACAATCTACTAATCAGTTTCACCGGTTTATTAATGGTTTAAACTATGTTTTAGTCTTTAATTGAGTCTAGGCACTTAGTCCCATGGTCATACACAAGAGTCAAAGCATGTCACTTACACTCACTTATAAAGCATACACTTAACACGTTTGTCGCACCATGGCCATGTCTTAGGTTCATGCATGAGTCGTTTTTCTGTCATAGTTGGGGATCCATTCTATTCCTAATTCTTCCATATTTCTCCATCTACATCATCTTCCCACTCACTACATTCTTTTCCCATGCATATAATTCTTCTCATTCTTCCATGATCTCTTCCCATCTATTGCATGTTGAATAGAGCTTGAGTCAAAATAATTAGTATAAAACTTACCCCTAATTTTCCTTTTCATAAGGACAACACCTTTGTTCAAGTCTTGCTTTTTGATAAACCAGTCAGTAGGAAATGATAAGCTAAGATGATAATGGCAAGTCATGAAGAACTCAACGAAGTTAAGGGACAAGTGGCTAACTTGGCTGAGATGTTGAAGGGTTTAACGCTTCAAATTAATGACCCTGCAAGACAACAACAAATGGACCTTATCCAGGAAAGTTTGAGCAAATTATCCAATGACTATAGATTCCAGGGCATTAGCTCACAAGGGGTCTCGGTGGACATGGATCTTCTTCCGCAGAAGTTCAATGCCAACGACATCCCGAAATTCAAGCCAACGGACAATCCTTATTTTCACTTAAGGGCCTTTGAGACTGTAATGAACATTAAGGGGATTGATAAGAATGTTTTCCACTCTTTGTTTTCACTATCTTTAGAAACCGTTTGTCAACATTGGTTCTTTTCCCTTGATAAGGAAAAGACCTCCAATTATGAAGGAATAAAAAACGCTTTCATCGATAGATATAAATGTAACATTCAAATTGAAACTAACCATAGACAGCTTGAGATGCTAAAACAAAAAGAAAACGAAGGTTTTACTTCCTTCTTCAACAAGTGGAGGGAAATTTCCGCTAATATGATCGAATTCCCTACTGAGAAGGAGTCTGTGAGGTTGTTTATCAAGAATTTACAAGAAAAGTATTCGAAACACTTGAAATATCAACACAACTTGAACACTTTCAAGGCAGTCTACGACATAGGCATTGAGATTGAAGATGACCTTGCAAAGGAAAATGCTACTAACAATAGTAACCACAGTGGCTGAAAAGGAAAGAAGAACGACAATCTTTCTTCTTCCGAAAGCACCCACTCTAGTAACAATGTTAGTACCTTTGACCTCAATGAAGTCTTAGCCATGAATAACCAAGCATCTAAGAAAGAATTAAGGAAAGAATTCACTCCTATTGGGATGAGCTATGATGATGCCTTTGATCGACTCCATATTAAGGGACTCATTACTCCCATTGGACCTATTCAAGATCCCACACCTGAAAAGAGATTGCCTAGTTGGAATCCAGATGCACATTGCAAGTACCATCAAGGCAGGGGTCATACTACTGAGAGCTATTGGAAGTTAAAAGAAGTCATTCAATATCTAATTGACAACAACAAACTTCCCATACCTCCAAACGGCAAGAAGATCGAGTGATGATGAAGCACAAGACAAGAGGCAGACTTCAACGACAAGATTTCGCGACCTTCTTTTTTTATTTTATTTTTATTCCTTTCCCCCATAAGTCTAGCATAGGCACCTTTCATTTTCCCTTAGACTTGCTTTTATAAGACTTTCATTTACCCTTTTCTTTTAATAAGATGAGCATTTTATTTCTTACATGTGATCATTGCATTGCATCAAAAAAAAAAAATCGCCAAATTAAGCACAAGGTATACTAATGATTTGAGGCACCCCTTGTAGCCATATCATATCATCTTCACCCTTTCAAATATATAATCCCTTTCTTTATAAACCACTTTGAGCCTTCGTCTAACGATGGACCTTTCTTTCTTCAACACACATCTACCTAACCTTGGGATGAGATGATGTGCGACTTATGCAAGTTTCAAATATGAAAGATTGAGTGATCTCAAAAGAATAAAAATAAGCAAGCAAACAAAAAATAATAAAAGTGTACAAAAGGGCAAGTTTTCCCATGTCTATGATATGAAAATATCTTTGATAAGAACACGTCTCGGATTGCGTCTCTTATCGAGTGCCCGGTACCGTGCCTGAGAAACATGAATGCCAAGTGAGTGATAGACCACATGATCGAGACTGCCCACACTTATTGAAAATTTTCAAAAAAATAAAATAAAATAAAAATAAATATATATAGCAAAATTAAACAAAAAAAAAGAAAGCTCAAAAGTGAGAAACCTTAAGCATAAAAGTACAAAGATTCAAAAGCAAGGTTGCACACCTTGGGGGGCTTATCTAGGGTCTTGAGCCTTTATCCCCTTCTTCTTCAACCCTTAGCCTAACCACGTAACAACCCTTAAAAAGACCTTTTTGAGGTATACACACACTTGTGCGAGGTTCGGCTAGAGCTACGTTTGGCCTGATTCCTAACGGATACGTGTGCAACCTCACATTGAGGTGCGACCGTAATAAAATGCATTCATTTTCACATTCACACTTACACCATGATCATATCAAGGTATCTCCGATGCTCATCCCTATTTACTTAGAGCTAGACTTGGGGGCTTGATCCTTACATCATTAGCCTACCTAGCCTAAGAGTCACCATCTTTTGACTCTTTCCAATATATTTTCCACACACTTAGTCTTTGCAGCCTAACTTTAGTGTCACTTTCACACACATCACAAATACATGACCAAATAATCCTTCCCATTAGGAACCCTTTGTCATGAAGTCTTAACATAACGTTGAAGCATGCTTTGTCATATCGACATCACTCATCACCCATAATCGCCATCATTGCATCACAAAGTATGAAGTGCTTAGCCTCCGTGCCTAAGTTACCTAAGTACTTTCATAATCGAGTCAACTAAGACAGTTTAGGATGAATTACTCCTTGCACTTTGAGAGATAGTATCGAATGCATATACTTTATTAAGCTCATCCATTCTTTTTTCACGCCTTTCTTTTTCGGGAGAAAGTCGGTAACTCGGTACCCCTCCACAAAAATGGCAGAAATTTTTTGTTTCTTGAGTCATGTATACATTGAGTCATAAGTCAGCACTTTGCACACACGAGTCACATGTAGTGAGTCATCATTAAGTCAAGTTCACACCTTGAGTCATGTCAAGCCACATGTGTCAAACGCTTTGAGTCGAGTCATGTCAAGTCAGTGAGTCAAGCAACACTAAGTCTTAGGTCAACCCTAAAGATAATTAAAAAGATGAGCAAAGTCCTATAGTCCAAGATATAAATACAGGTATACTAGGACGAGTAATCTTTACAAAAGATTTGAAGCAAAAGACGCAAGCGGCTCAGCAAATCAATTAAAGTCGGCCCGATTGCAGTTGGATTGACGATCGGTCTGACGATAGTCAAGCAATAATCGGTAATAATCACGAATTTCCCAAGATAGAAAATCTCTACGGAAATTAGCTCAGACTCGGTAAAATCTTAAAGGATAAGGTTTACCCTAAAATTTTAAGGCATAGGAAGCTATCACTTCCAAAGAGCAAACAAGCAAAAACATTCCCGATTATTTTTCGGAAAGGACCGCGAATAAAGATATATGAGATTCTTCCAAGATAAGAGAAGTTTGAGCAAAAACACATGGATCAATAAATTGGAGATGAAGAGCTTTAATTTGCAAAAGATTTGAGCGGATTTGGTTGGAAGGAAACGACTAAATTGAAATATTGGAGCAAACCACAAGAACAGAGCAGCAGCGCAGAAATGAAGAAGAAAGAAGAGGGTATTTAAAAACCTGATTCTGTCGCCAAACGACATACCTGTCGCGCGGCAAGAGAGTTTGTTGCCTGGTAGTCTGTTGCCTGTCGACAGGCGCAAACCGCGGCGACAGGTTATTCTGGCTAGCGCTGGAGCGGCAACAAAATGCAGGGCTCCATATTTTGGTTATATGGACCTTGTGCAGCAGTTTGGGTTCCTTGGTACGCCAGTTAGCCACTCTAAGCAATTTGACATGATTTAGTAATCGGCTCGGTTACAATCACATTAAGTGATTGACCTGATGAAAGGTCGTCTCACTTAGCTTAAAGCTCCTAGGTATTGGCTCATTGCAAAAGGCACCAAGGTAATGGTTCATTGCAAAAGGCACCAAGGTAATGGTTCATAAATAGCAAAGGCACCAAGGTAATGGTTCATAAATGGCAAGAGCACCGAAGTAATGTTTACAAGCAATAGAAGCACCAAAATAATGGTTCACAAACAGTGGAAGCGCCGACATATTTGCACAATAGAAATATTAAAGATCAAGAAGTAAAGTGATCTTTGACGATATCCCAAGGTAGAGAGGGAATTGTCTATAGTGGCGAAATACTATCGTGGCGAGGTAATGTCACAACACTGAAGATGGCAAAGTACAGTCACCTTCGACGACCTCCCGAGGTATGGAGGAGATTGTCTATAGCGGCGAGTTACTGTCGTGGCGAGGTAATGTCACAAATTTGAAGATGGCGAAGTATGGTCACCTTTGACGATCTCCCAAGATATGGAGGAGATTGTCTATAGTGGCGAGGTATTGCCGTGGCGAAGTACTGTCACAACCCTGAAGATGACGAGGCAATACGGTCACCTTCGACGATGTTCCCAAGGTACTATGGAGGATTGTTACCAAAAATATTGAAGATGGCGACATAATGTTACCTTCAAATGATGGCGTTCACGAGGTACGGTGGAGGTTGTCACAAACAACATAATGCAGTATATTGGTTACTTTCGGAGACGTGTGCTCGACGGTGCAAGATACGCATTTCTTAACTCTCTTTATCTGTTTAACTAACGTTAGTTTGCAGGTATCGGCGTTACAAGAATGATTTGGGATCGCAGAACATTCTGAATCATTCTCCGTCCCTATCGCTACTTTGACTTTTGTTTTCGAAACTTAAGTTTCTCCAAACTCAGTCAAAGTGGGGGCTTCTGTAGACACCCATTTGTGTCTCCCCAAAACCAAACCCAGTGATGAATAACTTTTCACGTCGAACCATAATCGAATAAGGTGAAAGTGTGAAAAGTTAAGTGTTGCGGTTTAGTTTTATTAAATTATCTTCTCTCTGTTTTTGAAAACAACCTTATTTTATTAAAAATAGCCAATCCAGTTTAGTTTGGTCCGTAATGAGGGTCCAATAATAGTGTAGTTGGATGGGGCTCACAAAGACCTTTCCAACGATATATTATAAGCCTAATTCCAATGAATATTGAGGAAGTAATGGCCAAAATACTAAACTGGGTCCGGTTTGTTATTTACATACGGCCCAATGATCTATTAGGATTAATTATAATTTTCTAGAAGTTTCTAGAAGGTTCTTTTAAATTCTAATAAAGTTAGGATTAATAATTATATCAGGATAGATTTTTATTTGGAATAAAATATTATTATTTTATTATTATATTATTATTTTAATTATACGTTTTTAGCTTCTGAACGGATTCCGTAGATCAAATTTGGTTAAAGATCGGATTCCGCGTGGAAAGCGCGTGAAAGCCAAGCTGTCGCCAAACGACAAGTCTGTCGCCTCGCGACAGAGTGTATTTCTGGCGACAACGTGTAATTCTATGCTTTTACGGACTATTTTTCTTATAAATAGGGTTCTCGACCTCCGTTTTTAATCATCAACTCTCATCAAGAATTACTTGATTTCTTCTCTCTCTTTCTAAACCAACCCTTTTTTAAACACAATACCGCATACACAAGACTTAGAAACATCTAGCCAAGTTCGAAGTTGCCTTCGCCCTAGACGTGCAGGTTGATAATTTCTGAGGGTTTGGTCCCAAATCCAGTTTAAACTTTATTTTATTCTTTAATTCTTTTATTTTATTATTTTCATTGAAGTTTACTAACTTGTGTATTTTGTTATTAAAAAGAGGTTCGAGGCATCAAAGTATGTAATCTTGTTGTTGTATTCTTGTAGAAAGCATGTTTATTATTTATTAATTCCTAGTATTATGTTAGGATGTTATTATTGCTTTCTAGTATCATGTTTAGGGTGCCTTTACTCCTTTCTAATATCATGTTAGTACCATGTTAGGTTCAAAGCTTTGATCTTTAATATTTAGTGACATGCTAGGATTTGTTATTAATCTTGTTAGTATCATGCCTAGGATCTTGCTATTATTATTAAGCTTTATTATTAACATGATTTTGATTATTATTATGTTGCTTGATATTATATCCAAACATATCCACCCGAACAGACCCGACCCAAACTCCATCCGGTTACCTGAATTGACACCTCTAATTACGACTAGTTTAGTGGATTGACCAATTTAATTAACTCTATGTTTGGATAACATTAGTTAAAGGAAAAGAAGGGGAAGGAAAGAAAGGGAAGGCAAAGAGAGGTGAGGTGAGGGAGAATGTGACCTTTCATTTTATTTCCAAATATCTCCAACAATGGAGGGGTTTAGTTTATTAAAAAGGGATGGAAACTAATCCTTCTTATTATGTGATTTATATCCCTTGTCCCTTCCCTCTTTGCATTAGGTATCCAAACAAAGAATAATGCATCCCTTGTTTTTTCTTCTCTTTCTTTCCCTCCAATCTCTCTCTATCCAAACATATTGTAAATGCCTACAATTGTCATTTCTAATGAAGGGTCAAATGAGCACAAATGGTAAAAATACTGCGAATTTGCGATAAAGAAATAAAATAGAATTAAAAAAAAATGCATTTAGTTGGACCCATATGCGATCGGTTTGCAATGAAAAGAAAAATTAGAAAGAGAATGTTTGGGCATATAGCTACATTCATATCATTGAAATTAGAATAATTTATTCCCCTTTATTTTTTTCAAAATAATTTAATTAAACAAACCCAATAATAATAATGGGTTAAGACGTGATGACATGTTCTTGGTTGTGAACTAAAAGACCCAATTGACAGTGAATTGAATACTGCATTTAATCATTTGTAGGTTCCATTTTCTGATGTACTAAAATCACACCCATAATTATTATTCTTCTTGTAACGACAATTAGGCAATATTCTCCTTGTTTTTCTCCCTTCCACTCTCTTTCCATATCCTTCTTCTCTCTCACACAAACCAAAATTATTCCCAAAATAAGAAATTAAACAAACAAATCAACAAAAATAAAATGTTGTTCTTACATTCCTCACAAAAATTCAACGGTTTTAGTTTGTTAAACCAAGATTTTATCCACATCAAATCTAAATGAACAACTACATTGATCATTATTACCATAACCATTACCATCGTAATTACTACTACTATCGATTCGAAAATGGATATAAAACGAACAATGACAATGAATTGGGATGGACTAGGATGCCACGACGACGAAGATGACGATGATTTCTTCGACGCCAACAACCGCATTTCCACGGTGGTCCCTATGGACTTGCTAATGAGGCACTCCGACGATGATGATTCAGATGATGACGACGATGACTTTGAGGACCCGCGTATGTCCTTTGCGTCTGTCATTTCATCATCATCGTCGGAGGGGGGCCTACAACATACGAGTAATGTTGTATTGGCCCCCACCCCTCCCCTGCCGCTGCCATCCACGGAGGAGTATGACATTTGGATGGCAGCGCCGACGTCTATTCAGGAACGTAGACGTCGACTGCTGCAGGGGATGGGGTTGAATAGCAGCAAGGAACTTCTTAAGCTTAGGACGATGGCTATGTCTAAGAAGTTCCTTGCTGTTGAAACTCCGCCTTTGCCTTCTGATGATGCCAAAACAAAGGTAAATAACGAACACAAAGATACGTCGCCATTGATGACAAACAGCAGCAACGATCAGAATCATGATAATGAAGATCATTCCACGGTGTCCGTCTCACCGGATGCTTCGGTTATTCTGGTCAGATCACGATCAGATGGCGACATTGATCCCTTCTCTTTCGAGACAAAACGGAGGAAAGAGCTTTTAATCGGAAGCATTTCCAAACAGAGGATAACCAGAACTTTATCCACTTTTGTACCCTTCTCTCGTTTATGCAAGTTAAATTACAATACTAATGACACTGCGTCCACCTCTACCTCTACCTCTATTTCGGCTGCAACCACCCACCAAAGCAACGATCACGAGATTAAAAAGAGCAGTGCAAAAAATACTAAGAAAGCAAGGCCAAAGAGCCGTATGCTTACGAATAGTGGAGAGCAATTAGGAGCATTCTTTCTGATTAAAAACTTAGATACAGGAAAAGAGTTTGTTGTGAAGGAATTTGCAGAAGATGGAATGTGGAATAGGCTAAGTGATCTTCAAACAGGAAGGCAAATGACAATGGAGGAGTTCGAAAAATCAGTGGGGTATTCCCCGGTGGTGAAGGAGTTGATGAGAAGAGAAAACAGGAGACGGAATAATGGTGTTGATGGTAATGAAGCCGGCCTCGAAAGGAAAAGTAGTGTCAACGCGTACTTATCCAAGAGTTTTAGGTATAGCAAGAAAAGGGGAGTTTCTCTCCTTAAGAACATCAACAAAGTGGCTAACTCGGTTGCTGGTTTAGGCGCGGTTGCACCTGAAAAAGAGCAGCACCTACCCCCTCCTATTCCTGTTCCTACTTCTACTCCTACTCCCGTTTCACCTGAGCCGCAGAAAGGTGTGAAAAATGGTACTCAAAACAATGAGTGGGTAAGAGTGAGGTCGCAGGGTAAGACATATAAGGAGTTGACTGCATTGAGATTCTGCCAGGAGATACAGGCTCATCAAGGATCAATTTGGACCATTAAATTCAATTTCGATGGGCAGTATTTGGCAAGTGCAGGGGAGGATAAGGTGATTCATGTATGGGAAGTTCAAAAATGTGAGATAGCTTCTTTAAAACCACCCGAGGAAAGTGCTAATTCCACGCCAGTTCATCCTGTGTTCTGTCCGTCCCCTGACCGGGCACCAGACATGTCTACATTAGAGAAGAAGAAGAAAGGGAGATCAGGGAGTCGTCGAGGAAGTACCATGCCTGATTATGTTCAGTTGCCTGAGACCGTGTTTGCACTATCGAATGAACCTATTTGTTCGTTTAAAGGCCACTTGGATGATGTGCTAGACCTTTCCTGGTCTAGATCTCAGGTATGTATCAGCATATTTCTGTACAGTTAAATCATAAGAAATACTTGTTTACTATTTGCCACATTTAAATTAGTGTAATTTGGAGGGAAAAAAAAAACTATAAAACTAAGGTACTTTTGGTTTATACTAGTTTTTGCTTTCTTCTTCAATGGACAAAACTGTAAGACTGTGGGACTTGGAGAAAAAGGCCTGTTTGAAGCTGTTTGCGCACAACGACTATGGTAAAGAACATATATTCGATTATATGATCACACATACTTAGCATTATTTGTGTGTTATTAAGAGCTAACATAAGGAATTTTATGGTTTTTTTTCAGTCACATGTATACAGTTTAATCCTGTGAACGACGAATATTTCATAAGCGGCTCACTTGATGCCAAGGTTCGGATATGGAATGTACCGGGAAGACGGGTTGTTGACTGGACTGATCTCCATGAGATGGTTACTGCTGCTTGCTATACTCCTGATGGCCAGGTCCTGATCAAATTTATTTATTTTCCTTCTAGAATCTGCTATCATATATTTTTGTATTAATAACATTATTATGTATGATTGATAAATGACAAAATGATAAAAGAACATTTTTACTAATAACATCTTCATACCTTTCACATGTAATATGTGCAAAGTGCAATTGGATCAACTATCAGCTCTGAGCCTTTAGACCTAAACACCCTGTTAAGCACTGATATTTTTTGTGTGTGCAGGGAGCTGCAGTAGGCTCTCACAAAGGAAATTGTCGCATGTACAATATTTCCGGTATGAGCTGTTATACAAAACAAGATGTCAATTTATTTTATTTTGTTCTTATAGCATGCAGTGTAACACCAAAGCCTAATAAAGTTCCTTTGAATCAGAATCAATATAATCATTCAATCATAATTCTTTGGTATTACAGATGGGAAGTTAAATCCAACAATTCAATTTGATATACATAACAAAAAGAAAACTCCAAAGAAGATAACTGGTTTCGAGGTACTCAACCTTCTCCCTATCCTTTGTTATAAGAATTAAGCCCATACCCATCGTATATGAGCATATTCTCTCACCTTGATCTGTGGTTTGTAGGACTGATAACATAACTTGTTTCTTGATTTGACCAGTTTGCCTCAGATAACCCAAACGAAGTTCTTGTAACTTCTGCTGATTCGAGAATACGAATATTTGATGGCTCGGAATCAATTCAAAAGTTTAGAGGAGGTATTTCCCCTATGCCTTGAAAACCTTTTTCAACTGCATCATCTGACATTTTCACAGAAAATGCTAAAGCATGAATGATGTATCTTATATGGCAGGATTTCGAAATACTAGCAGTCAAATTGCTGCTTCTTTTAGCCCAGATGAAAAATATGTAATATGCGGGAGTGAAGATTCAAATGTTTATGTATGGAAGCGAGAAGAGCCCCGAAGTGGTAAAACCAAAAATGTAATTGACACAAGTTCCTACGAGTATTTCCAGTGTAAAGATGTATCTGTGGCAATCCCATGGCCCGGTGGTATCAAAATTGAACCTCCCACAATACAGTTGCACGCTAAGAAGAACTCAAAAAAACCACAAGCATCTGCTACCAGTTCACCCAAGAAAGAAGACGTGAACAAGAACAAGAAACAACTTCCTCCCTTGCCAACTAACAAGAAAAACAGCAACACAACAGAGAAAACTGTGAACAATGAAAACTGCAATAACAACACCAGCAGCTGCATCAACAATGAAAGCATAAATAACAGCAACATTAATAAAGATGATTATGAATATAACAGCAACAGCAACAACAACAATAACAACAACAACAACATCAATAACATCAATAACAACAACAGCAGCAACAGCACCAGCAACAGCAACAGCAACAACAGCAGCAACAGCAGCAGCAACAGCAACAGCAACAACAGTGAGAACAGTTTAGATGGTGAAAAGCCTCCGTATAGTCCAGAAGCAGATCCTGCTCGGATTACCCGAACAGAATCTGGGGTGGACAGTTCTTTTAACTCGTGTTCTGGATCAATAAGGTATGGTGACTCACCTTCCAACCTTGGCTCATCGTCACCTTCATGGGCACCAGGTTGGTCTTGGTTTGATGGGGGTGGAAGCCATGGAAGTGATACCATGCAAGCTAGAGCATGGGGATTGGTTATTGTGACAGCAGGACTAGGAGGAGAGATAAGGGCATATCAAAATTTTGGGGTGCCGCTCAAAGTTGGGCGCCAATCAAATCTCTTTATCACAAAAGGTGAATAAGTTCTTGTTGGAGTACAGTACCATTATTGGTGGATGGGAGCGGGGGTTAAGAATGTATACAATTATAGAAAGCACAGATTGTTTTCGGAGCTTGTATTCTGAATTAATCAGTAAGATATTCTCTGTAAAGCTGTAGAACTAACAAAATTTTGTTACATGGAGCTTTTTTTTAAAAAAAAAAAAAAATTATAATGAAAGGAAATTAGAATAGACTAGTCATAAAACCAAAAAAAAAATAAAATAAAATAAAATAAAATCACATTAAACGCCTTTTAAAAGAGCGAATCTGTGAGCAACCACTTAAAAAATTAAATAGTAAGAAACATTGAAATATTATGTCAACTACCACCCTATGCCAGATTATGGCCTTAACTAAGCTTGGTTTAACTTTTTGATTAAAAAATTATGGATTCCTTTTTGTTCTCAGTCCCATCTCAACTCAATTGCTTACTTTAAGCTTCTAACTTCTCTCGCCTACCTTATGAGTTATGAACTCCAACCACCATGGTTAATTTCAAGCTTCTCCACCACCACAAAACACTCTATCCATCACAACAAATACCACTACCATTGTTCAAAGTTGGCCCTTAATCAACATGGTTCTTCACTTCTCTCTTTGCCATTCTGCATTCTAACTTCAATTATTTATCAAAATTGAAAATTCCATAAGCCCCAATCAAGAGTGAGGTTGGAATTTGGGTGGGAGAGAAGGAGTTTACAGTGGGAGTTGGTGGTGGATGAGAGGAGAGTGCAGTGGAGGGAGGAGAAAGAGTGGTTGGAACATTTGTGGGCTGGTGGTTTTCTTTGGTGCAGGCTTTAGGTTCTTTTGGGCTGGTGATAGTGGTAAATGGATGTTTTTGGAGGATGAGGTTAATTAATGATGGAAAGGTAGAGTTTCGGGGAAAGATCGGGGTGGGGGATGAGCAAGAAAGTGAATGCCTAACCTTTTTTTTGGGGGAAAGTGGGGGATGAGCAAGAAAGATCGGGGTGGGGGATGAGCAAGAAAGTTAATATATAACAGAATTTTAAAACTGCTTTCATTAATGTCACTCTAGGTAAAAGTTATAAAAACGTAAAAAGTATAAAACATAGGGCTACCATTGATAATTGATAAAAAAAAACAAAAAATCAAAAAATAAAAATAAAAAAATTGGCTACCAATTAGAAGTCAAAAGTATAAAGCTACCAACAAAAATTTTCCATATTAATTAGGAAATTCGATCTGACTGTTGTCCTATGGATCATTGTTTGAAATGAGTTTGAGCTGAATAGAGGTAAACAATCAGCAAAATATAACAGAGACTGAGAATAAAACAAACCTTAGAAAGCAGCAGGTCCTTGAGCATTATCAGCAAAAGAACTGACAGTTTCTTTACAAGATCGACACGCTTGTAATTGCACGAACACTAGCCAAAGCCAACTCTTGCAATTAAGGAACAGTAAATACATACAGAATGTTACATGAACAGGCAGCTTATAATTTATGAGGACAAATCATAATCAATGTACAACTTTAACAATTGAATCAAAATCCACAAACCTTTGGAATAAAGCAAGCAACTGAAAGGATTAAAAGCAATCATAGTGCACCTGAACGACCTCATAATTAGTTCGTAGAGTCCCTTCATGACCTGTTCTCAATGGTTCATAGAATTGTAACAAGTCTACCAGTTTCCCCTTACATGTGTACATAGTGCACTCAAAGACCTGAAGTATCTAGCACTGCCAGCAGAATGGAAACAAGTTAATGACATGATCCAAAAACATGATTAAACAAACATTTTGGGAACAGTCACTTGGAATACTCAGATCTCAAAGAGAATCTTTGAATCTTGAATCATATCCCATTCCTAATAATCCAGGTCCATGCAGCGCAAAACAAGGAAGCAAAATTACACTACACCTGCTGCAAAATATATAACCATTAGCTTCTGCCTTAGGTGTTGTTTGTTGCTCTTCATGGATTAATTGCCGTAGCATCTGTATCAGCTACTAATATATTGTGCAGATCACCTAAATGAAAATAAAACCACCAAGCACCTTAATGCTGCTTGTATTAAATAAGTAATCTGGCTGTACAGAACGCACCAAAAGTTACTAATTTATGAAATTTCTTTCACACTTGATTCAATATCGAATCTATTACAGAAATATAATCAAGATTCCTTAGGTTTTCACCTTTGTCCATTAAGTTTAAAGTTTCCAATTTATTTATTTTTTTTCAATAAAAATCCTGACCGTGGTGCATTTGGGCACATGACAGCAGCAGCTGACAGAGGAAAATAATACTAAAGTTTAGCCTTTTAAGAGGTTTTCTTCACATGATTGGCATTACACATACTTCTTGCCTAACAATTTAGCAAATTTGTTAAGACATAGGCCTTAGTTTGTAACTTAGCTTCTACTGTGCTCTAGTGTCTGGATTTTTAGTTCTGAAATACTCTTACAATACTACAATTTTAGACAATGCTATTTTAATAATCCCTGAAGATTAAATGAATTTTCCAGTTGAATAAGAATCAACATTAGTTGAGAGAAAGTTTGACAATGAAGATTTAAACAATATTTTGTGTTCCTGAGTTCCTCATTCATTAGTAGAAGCGTAAAATAGGAGAGACAATCAGGAATCAAACTATGGCTGTGAATTATAAAGCATACAAAGGCCAACTAAAGTTGTCAAGAATCTTACCTACTGTCAAGCATAGGGTTTGATCTATGCAGAACCAGAAGCCAACCAAGCCATCAGAAGCTTTCAAGTGAATATAGTGGCAGTGCCCAAAAGTGCAGTCAGCAGTTTAGTACCTAGAGTTCTTGTGATAATGGAGGAGGGCGAGTGGGGAAGAGTGGTAAAAGATGCACAAAAAATAAAGATGAAAAAGGGCAAATTAAAGAAGCAAGAAGAAGGTCTTGTACAGTATTCGCCAAAAAAGAAACTCAGTCACCTGCAATTCCACAATGAATACAGCTCTATGTATTGAACACTTATTTCATAGCTCCCATTGTACTGCAACTAGGTAAGCTTCTGCGTATCAAATTATCAGGCGCTATTAATGTACATCTGGACACATTGTCTTATATCGGGTTTGTTCACATCAATTTGTCAGTGAATACAATTGACACTAAATGAAAACAGAATAAGTTAACTTTTAATTGACTAATATTATAGATATGATAATGAGTTTTATAAGGTTATGGAGATTAGTCACTTGTTCAGCTATAACTTGTAATGCTGTAGCAAGAATTAGGATGCATCTCATTGGTAGATTCACAAAGTGAACGTAGAACATGTCAATGTATCAACTCATTCAAGTAACTGTAGAAGCAAAAACGAAAAGGTCTAAGTATCATCAAGGTCATGCAACTCAGTCAAAAAATCATATCACTGCAAATGCATATAGTTATACAAATGGTAATAACAGGACGTACATTTATATGTAACAAAGCATCGAATTTGAAGGATCCAAAAAAACTAAAATATTGTCTGCTCCCCCAACTCTTGGCCGGCCATACCTTCTGTAAGGACCTTCTGGAAGAACTCTTCCAAAGTGTCTCTTCCATAGCTTGGAGTTTTATCAGCACTGTATTCTCCAGTCTCAGGATCCAGAACCAGCATACTCTCAGCAGCATAATATCGCCCAATTTTCCCAAACTCCGCAGCATCTTCCAAAGATGGGATAACCTTAGCTAGGAAATCAAGTACACCAATAGCAAAATCCATGATCTCAATGGGAACTTTGATGAATTTTGGCTCCTTTCCCAAAAGTCTAAACAACATCTCTCCTTGCTCTAATGGCGTAAGTGCTTTCCCTGGCCCTCCAATCGGCAAAACCTGATTAATCTTATCTTCATCTAAGACAGAATCCGCAATAAAAGAAGCTAAATCAGGCTCACTCATTGGTTTACAAGCACACAATTTCCCATCCCCAAACATCACATAAGGTTTGCCATCTTTCACAAGCTCAACCTGCCCTCCCAAACTCTTAAAAAACGCGGTCGGCCTCACAATGCTATAACTAAACCCCTCATCTCTCTCAGCTTCCTGCATCAATTCCGCCTCGAATTTCAACTTGGCACGCTGAAACTCTAAAAGGGGTTTCTGCACACATATTGCAGAAAGCAACACAAAGTGAACAGCCCCAAATCTCCTTCCAGCAAGAAGACTGTTCTTAGTAGCCTCATAATCAATCAACCAAGAGTCTTTAATTCCCCCATTTCGACTCGCTAGGCACGAAACCACAACATCAATCGAATCAACCCCGAAATTCACCAAATTCCTCTCCAAATCATCCAAATTAGTAACATCAGAAAAGCACACATTGGCACCATTCAACTGACTAAGAGTCTCTTCTTTACCATATCTACCTCTAATCCCACTTTTCTCTCTAGCAACAGCAATCACATTAAAACCCCTCTTAACCAATTCCTTTACTACAAATTTACCAATGTACCCAGTTGAACCTACAATCAATACATTAATATCCTTAGGAATTTTGCTTCTAAATAACTGTTTTTTAGGAGACTCTTCTACTACAGTAGTGCTACTATTTGAAGCAGTAATTGGGTACACTAATTTATTATTTTTGCTACAAATTTTGTGGGATTGTGACCTACATAAGTGAAATTGAAATGGGTTCACCTGAAATTGGCTGAATTTTTCTGGGTTATTTCTGAAATGATCTTGTAACTTCGGTAGGTTGAAAGTGTAGCGAGGTGAAGTTGTGATAATTGACATCCTCTGTCAGCAGGCTGAGCTACAGCGGTGACAAAGAGTTGGTGAAGAGATGAAATTGCTGAGATGAGTGAGTTGGTGCCAAAAATTCAGATTGCGAAAAAATACAGGGGGAGAGAAATGCTGCAATTTCAGCCATATAATAGAATGTTAAGTATCAAGTGGGGGTTATTTCTAAAACATTTTGGATCAAAACGTTCGATTATCTTTTGGTTTAATTCAAATACGAGTTTAAGGCTGGTTCAATTCACTTTATTTTTGTTAAACTAAATTAATTAGATATGGTATTGCGTGCGGACAGATGCATGAACTGTTTGGTGTGGGAGGTTTGGCTGATATGTTTCATGTGTTGGCTGATATATATCATTTGTTGGCTAGCATGGTTTTTGTGTCGGCTAATATATTTCTTTTGTTATATCATACATCATTTGGCTATATGTTTCTTTAGCTGGCTGATATATTTATTTAGTTGGCTGATATGTATATTTTAATTGTTGGCTTATATGTTTCATTTTGTTGACTGATTTTTTTTTTTGTTTTGTTGGCTTACCTGTTGTTTTTGTTTGCTGATTTCATCTTTTTTTTTGGCTAATATGCTTCATTTGTTGGTTAATATGTTTCTTCTGTTGACTTATTTGCACCTTTTGTTAGCTGATCTCATCCTTTTGTTAGCAATGTTTCTCTCATTGGATGATATGTTCTGTCTCTTGGCTGATAAATACCTTCTTTTGGCTAATATTTTACTCTTGTTGGTTGATATATTACTCTTGTTGGCTGATAGGTTTTCTTGTGTTGACTGATACGTTTTTATTAATCTCATATGTCCCTAATATTGAATAATATCATACATCAATTGGCTGATATGAGTTTAATATGAGACTAAGGAGTATTATATTTATTTATTTCTCTCTCCTCTTTTTCCCTTTTCCTCTCTCCTCTTTCTTCCTTTCTCTTTGTTTTTACACGCAACCTCCCACCCTAAGACCCAACAAAGCACTCCATTATCTCACTCACCATAACCTCACTCACCCTAACCTCATGACTTAGACCTCACGCCACACCTAAGTACCCAACAAATGACCACCCTAACCTCATGCCACCACCCAACACCCTAACCTCACGCCACCACCTCTAACATCATAGCACCACCATTAGCCACCATCAATCGGCAAATCGCAACCACCAGCCACCAGCCGCAGATCCCCCAACCGCCAGCCATTAGCCGCAAATCGCATCACCACCAACCACCAGCCACAAATCGCAAATTGCAAAAGCATAATATGTAATACCCTAAACTTTTCTGTTTTAAGTTTCGAGGACGAAACTTGTTTTAAGGAAGGTAGATTGTAATACCCGAATATTTTATGATTTTATATATAGTTTATATTTATTTATTAGATAACTTTCCTATTCTCATATTTTTATTTTAGAGTTCGAAAAGTTTTAAAACCCTATTTTAATTTAAATATGACTCTTTATTTTTTTTAAGCGTATATAAATTATCTTAACCCTATTAATATTTGTGCAGCCGTAAGTTTTGATATTAAAAATCCTTCTCTTCACCTTCTGTCCGTGGGTTTATAGCAGCCCCATATGTTCAATTAATACTTATAATCTCCATGTTAACATTTGAGCAATCAATAATTACTTTCTCCCAACTTGTTATTCATGTGCGTGACTTGCTGAATGTGAAGGTGGAGTGTCTTGCCTAATTTTTGCTAAGGTAATCACACGATTATTCCCTGCAATTTGGAGTTAATTGATCATTTTTTTTTTATATGTGTAATCAAACAATTTCTAAACTGTTGCAGTTGATTGATATATATATATTTGTGTTTTATTCTATTTGGAGTTGAAGTGTTTACCGTGTAATCAACTATGACTAAGATGATAATATTCATTATTTTATAATTTTATGCGTAATATAGAATTCGTTTGTTTCTATTGATTTCACATGTTATTTTGGCGATTATGTGCTGCTCCTATACTATTGATGATATGGATGATTCTAAATTTGTTATCAAACGAAACTTTTTGGAGATGTTTGTGATATTCTTTTGTATAATTATGTGCAAATATTATAATTTGTTGTTATTCTATGATGATCAAGTTTTGTGTATATATTGGTTAATATGTCTTGATATATAAGTTAATTGTTGTATTATTTTGTTGTATGATTGATTATTTCTAGGGTTTTAATGTTGTTGCTATAGGGAGTATTGTTTTATTGAGGTTTTAGGGTTATTAGTGCAGAGTATAATTTTTGGGTTGTGAGTTAATTATATTTGGGTATTAGTTTTATTGTCCTATAAGAGTCGATATATACTATGATTGAACATAGTTCGAATTGTTATATTATTTGGGTACTTGTGCCATTATTGAGATATCATCAGTTAGTTTGTGAATGATTATTTGATCGATGTATGAGATCAAAAGGTTGGGAATTATTATTTTGTTCTTGGTTTGAGGCTCGGCGTTATATACCTTAGTCCTTGGCATGTTGGTAAGAGGATGATAATCATGAGTTAAGAATGAGGTACAATCTTTATTATTTATTTTTCTATGGTCCCCTATAGTGGGAATTGGCCCGTATGTGGTCTGGTTCAAGCAGTTTTCTGGTTATTGGGAGTATTCAAGTTTTTATACTTATTGGTTTGTTATTCGAATTACCCTTGTCCAAGGCTAGGTATAAAACAAAGAGCGTGGCACACTCATTAGTTATGAGTTAATTGAGTGAAGGGTTGTATTATACTATTCGAGGTTGAGTTGATAAAGGTTATTTTTCAGAGTACAATGTGTTATGTAGTTTTGAACTACATTATTTAATTGAGCTAGTAATGTTAATTATCTTATTATACTCTGTATTCTGATATGTGGTGATTACTCAGCTTTTTGCTGACGTGTGTGTGTTGTTTTGTTGTGCTACTTGTGTTTGCGGCTATGTCTTTTTCTTATGGTGGCCCTGCGACGATCTATTTTGGAATTTGTCCTTAATGGTGAGCAGTCAAGTTTGTCTAAGCAGGTTAATCAAGTGATCGTAGCTAAAGGAGCTCAAGTGGTCGATTAGTATGCTATAACGATTTTATAATTAAAGTTATACAAATAGCTCACCTAGATTATTCGGTTGTAATTATTGGGATTTCGTAAGCCTTAACACTTGACAGGTTGTCAAGTGTGGCGGTAATACCTCTGATTTAGGTGTATGCTTCCACAATTTTATTTAAAGGTTGTTGTTTTTCCTTTATTTATTGTTTATTATTAGCTAGTAAATCGGGGGTGTTACATAGTCGCTTCACTTTCGTCTCCGTCTTTGTCGTCATTGTCATCTTCGATTTGGTTGGCTGATTCAAGCATTACACTAGTAGAAAAATTCAAAAAAACACCGGTCAATGGCCACCGGTTTTTGAAAACCGGTGGCTTAAAAAATGGGCGGTTCAAACCAAACCCACATTGCCACCGGTTCACTCCAAACCCGTGGCAATAATCTAAAGGCCACCGGTTTTGAACCGGTGGCAATAATCAATAATATAATTAAAAAAAAAAAAGTCGTGCCTCTCCCTCTATTCTTCCTTCTCTTCCCTCTTTCTTTCTCATGTTGCATTCACGAACAAACAGCAGCGCCCTCTAATCACCAGCATTCACAAAGCAACAAACCCTAGCTACCACCACAAAGCTTAGCCACCGCACCACCCTCCACCACCTCCGCGCACCCCCTCCACCACTTGGAACGCTCCAATTCACGGCCCTCCACTTATCAGAAGCAGCAACAGCAGCCTAAATGAAGTAGCAGCAGCAGCGACCACAGCAGCCCACCCTCGCCGCCGCGCCACTAAGCCACGCCGCTGCTCCACCACCGACCATCTCTCCTCCCTTTCCACCTCCCTTTCCACCTCCACCTAGGGTTAGTTTTAATTTAATTTCCATGTTGAACAATCTATAATTGACAAATTAAATTTAAGTTTTGAATGTAGTTTACCCTAATTTTTCTGAATTTTAGGTTGTTTTATTAAGAAAATTTATATAAATTAGAGATTAGCTAATAACATTGTTACTTATTTGAATTTTCATAAGTTTTAGTGGGTAATTTTTATTAAATTAGAGATTATTAGTAACCTTGTTACTTATTTAGGTGAATTTTGGTAGTATGTTTTAATGTGTAATTATTAATTGGTATGTTTTAATGTGTAATTTTAGGTTGTTTTGTAGTTCTTGACAAAATTTCTAACTTTTTTGTTATTGTTTTATTTTTTATTTTTGTAGATTGATATGTAGTGAAGCACAAGTTTATTAGCTACTCAAGTGGGAAGTTCGTGACATTACATCTATTGTACTTGCTATATAGGAATTGCCACCCCCCAAATGACCACTAGTTCAAAACCGGTGGCTTAGGGAGGTTTTGAACCGGTGGCCAACTTGCTTTTTCGCCTAGTGTTAGGATGTTATTTTGTGAATTATGAGCCCTAAAATCTCAGTTTTATTTATAATTATTGAAATGAATGGCGATATTTCAATTGTGTTTGAAGGGGGAATCGGCTTGCCTGCACAAACACTTGGGTACGGGTGGCCGCACCCAATAGTTTCTGAATTAATTTTCCAGAATTGAAATTATTTTTGCTGAATTGAAATTATATTTACTGATTCTCTATTATATTTTTCTTTAAAGTTAATTTGAATATTGCCTAAATGTATGTGATAGATAGGCACTTTAAAGCAAAAAAAAAATTGATTTATATTTTTTTGACATCCAAAAAAAGACAAATATACTAAATTTCACTACAAAAACATCCTCAAAAGTGACCGCAAAATCGGATTGTTAGTTGCGCCCTATTATGAGCATCCGCCACCAAATCTTTGTCGACCTTGCGAGAGTACAACTATCGCTATGAATTTCCTAAATCGCCCATGTGAGTTAAATATCTTGTAAAACTCATCCTGTAATAGACTAACCAAATTAAAGGAATCAATGCACATTTCCAATTGAGCATGGGTCCCAAAACCCAGATTTAAACAAGAGAAAGCTTCTTAATGAATGGTCAGAACCACCGAACTAGTTGTTATCATAACCACATTTTCCTTTATTGGCTGCTAGTAGAGTACTCGATCTTAAACATACACCATCTTAAACATGCTTGATTTTTTATTTATCCCACACTGCATTCGAAAATAAAATATGTGAAGTCGTTCCTCCTCGATTCAGGGTAAGAGAAACAAAGTGGAAGCTCGGTGGTGCCTCTATTGAATAGAAAGGCATTACCTTAATCCTCAAAGCTGACTATTAATGCACCAAATTCAAAATACGACCTAGAAGTTCAGCCCCATATATAGTTTCCCCTGGGATACCAATTAATTTCTAGTCGTCCATAATTCCCATAAGGTTATTATAAAGATAATAAACCTATCTCTACCGATTTATGTTATAAAAGAGTTGGATATAACTAGAAAGCCACTCCTTAAATGAGAGATTTTGGTTTAAATTTATTTTTCTTTGGTAGTGCCTTTCATGATTGTTAATTGTTGCGATTTAGTGTTTTAGCTTAGGCTTTCTTTTTTATTTTAAAGTCATATCGATTTCAAACATTCTATTTCAATTCTAAAGTACCACAAATTTGTCACCTTGAAATCTTAAATCCCATATATAACTCACAAAGATTATGAATTAATTTGCAAGGCAAATAAACATTGTAATACCCCATATTTTTATACATATTCTATTTTAAATAAGTATTTTGTGAAGTATTTAAATAATTTGAAATGATTTATTTATGTCATTTAATTATTGATTTTTAATAAGTATGGAAATATTTTATAAAAGGAAAGTTTTACTTAATTAATTATTTTATTAATTTGGAATTTATTTTAGGAAAGTTTTATTTTAGTTAAGTTTTATTAGGAAAGGGATTAGTAAAGTTAGAAAGGGAAATTTAAGGAAAGAAGGGTTTCTAGACAAAGGGGTATAAATATTCAACACATGGGCAAATTAAACTTTGTCTAGAGTGGAGAATACCTAAGGTAAACTTTCTCTCCATTCTCCTTTATTTCTTTTTCTTTCTTTTCCCCTTTCCCTTTTGCACGCACCACCGCCGGCCACCACCACACCACCGGCGGGCCGTGCACCACCGGCAGCAGCCGGCTGTGGTGCCATGGCTGCTGTCCAATGCATCATTCGAAAAAAAATGTTCTTTTTTTCTCAATCTTTTGTTTAATCCTAAATCTATTTTTTTAATTATGATTTTTGTGATGATTTTATGATGATTGATTTTATGTATGATGCAAATTAATTTTTAGATTTTGATTTTAATTAAAAAAAAAGGCCCAAATTTGAAACCCTAGATTTGTAAATAATTGATTAAATTATTGAAGGAATATGATTTAGGGTGGTTTGAACCTTTAATTTGAGGGTTTTAAAGCATAATTATAGTAAGCTTTCATAAATTAATATTGCTGGATTTTTTGTTAGTAAGTTAAAAAATTAAGTTTCTTTACTACTACATAAACGAGCAAAAGCAACGGTCAAATGCAACGGTTAAATCTAATGCAACGGTTTAATGCAACGATCATAGCTAGTACAACGGTCTAATGCAACGGGTAAAGCTAATGCAATGGAATTTTTGCCTATTGTAACAGTTTTAACATAACCGTTGCAGTAGCTCTTCATATGCAACGAATTTTTTGCCTTCTGCAACGGCTTTAAAATGACTGTTGCATTAATTTCTCCATATTAAATTATCAAGTGCGTGTCTTTCTTGATCGAGCAAAATTACGGAGTAGTAGTAAAATAAAGAGTACCCAGATATAACTCGAGAAACCCAAATACGGAATTCCAATAAAACCCATTTCTCCTCCATTGAAACTCGAATCTCTCTCCTCCATTGAAACTCATTCTCTCTCTTTCTCCTCCATTGAAACTCGTTCTCTCTCTCTCCTCCATTCTCATCCCTCGATCTTCATCCTCAACCTCTCATCTCTTAATTCTCAAACACAAATATCTTTTCTTCGATTCTTAGGGTTTTGAAGTTGCCTAAGATTGGAGAAGCTTTTATCGGGTCTCGCTCCTCGCTCCTTGTCCTTCTCGCCTCCTTCACCAGGCCACACTCTGTCACTCCCAAGAGTCTCAGCTCTCCTCTAGTCCTCTTACTTCGTCGTCGATACCTCTTGAAAAGGGTAATTTCTAGATCTGAAGTTCCAAACTTCTAAATTTCGTACAATCTAGTTTAAATTTCTAATATTTGTGCTGATTTTCGTAGTATCTCGTTTAATTATCGATTTTTGTTAGATTATTAAGGGTTTAGATTTCATATTTCGTTGTTATTGCTTCTGAATTGCTATTTTGTGTGTACTTGAAAATTTATTTCAGTTTTATTTATAAATTATAGTATGTTGTGATTAGTTTCCAATTAATAGTAGTCTAAATATAATTGGGTTAAATGGTGCTTGTTAATATTATTGAATTGTTAGCTTTTTTGGTTTGTAATTAATTAATTAAATTGTTATTTGCGTGTGACATGCTGATGAATCATCCTTGTGGATGAAGAATTGGATTTTGTGGTTTGCGTTGTATTTTGATTTTACTTCTGTTTTATTAGCTTGTGATGGGGTGGAGAGATCGTACATTGTTGCCTGTTACAGTCAGTTCGTGATGTTCATTTGGGCGGAGAAATTGGTTGTATGATCAGAGAAGGCCCTGGATTTTTGCTGGTAGTAGGTAATGATACTATTTGCTGGCATATACAGGGCGTTTGGCATGTAGGAATGGGAGTTTGGGGGTTAGAGGGTGGGATGGGGATTGGGAAAAAGTTGATGGGAATTCATAAAAATAAGCCAAGTCTTTGCTTGGTTGTTGAGTGAGAATATGTAGGGATTAAATAACAATATTACAAAAATATCCTTACCAAAACCTTTCCTTCTTTCTTTTCATTGATGGTAAGATAGTCATTTTACCACCCCTCCCTATTCCCATCTCATAATACCAGCCCCCCTTGGTATTATTTTGATAGGAATAGAAGGTATATATTCCCATTCCCTTCCCATATTCTAATCCCATTCCCACCTAACAAACAAGGGATTTTATTACAAGTGGGATTAAAAGTCCCATTCCCAACCCCAATTCCCACATACCAAACGCCCCCACAGTTGATTAGTTTTTCTGTTCAGTCTGAATTAGTGTTTGATGACTGGTTTTCCTCTTAAGTTTAAATTAGTGTTTTGTAGAAGCTATATCTGACATGTATTAATATGGAGCAAAATTGTTTCTCTCTATTTTCACTCGCACCCCATAGATTCTCAAGGCTCAGCGCTCTGATAAGATCTATTTGACAGTTTCATTGCCTGAAGCTAAGGATATCGTAGTGAAGAGTGACCCTGAGGGACTGTTTATGTTTTAAGCCACTAGGCCACAAGAAGAGAAGTACTTATTTACTCTGGATTTGTAAGGTGCTATGTGCCATAGCACCTGAGCTTTGTTCCTTTTATTTTAACTTATGTTGTTCCATTTGCTTTGACATCTGTAAGGAAGACACTGTTGCTTGGTATGGAAACATTTTCTTTTACAAGTATAGTTGTGATGCTCTGTAAGCTTCCTATGTTTCTTGTATTATGTGAGGTTTCATGCATGTTATGTGAGCTATAAATTACTTGCTTGAACTTTCTTTTTCTGTTTTGCTCTTATGCGTGTGAGTAGAACCTGATGGGAAGAGTGGATTTGATTGGCATTTTGCTGTACAAGTTGTCTTTAAAGTCTTCTCTTGTGTGTTTATAAAGTGTGTTTTATGTTGTTGTTTACAAATTATCCCACGAGTAGCTTAGGTGAGCAATTGAAAATCCTATAATTAAGAAGGATGTATTTATTTTTTAATGCGTGGTGTAGAGTTACATGACATTTATGTTTTATTTAAAGCTTGCATCAGCTGGATTCTTTGATATTTTTGTCTGCACTTGGCACTTGCCAATTAAATACGTGAAATATGACCAACTTTGCCGTATGCATAGGAATTTGCTGCAATTAGTTCTATTGATGGCTTATAAATGGTGGATGCCATTGTTTCAGGTCTCAAAACTAAGCCATTGCTGCTGCTACTATTTCTGCTCTGCCGTAGCTGTTGTTGCTGCTGCCCGGAGTTGTTATTGCTGATATTTTTGTTGTGCCGGTGGCCCGGAGCTGTTGCTGCTATTCTGCTGGAGCTGCTACTACTTGAACTGAATTTATTTATTTATTTTGTTTCTTTTTAAAGTGTGTAATTACAGTTATTAGAGAAAATATATAAGTTTTATGTATAGCAGTACAGGAATTATTTCCGTGAAGCATTAATTGCATAATCATGCAATGTAAAAATAATTAAATAAAAAAAAAATTTATCAAGTTGAAAGGATTGTCATTCAAATTTTTTTACCTCATTTGTATATTATTGAAGTTGTAATGAGCATAATAATAATAATAATAATAATTAATAATAATAATAATAATAATAATAACATCAGATTTTAGATTTTCTCTCGTTTAGGGGCGATTAGGGTAGGGCAAGGTAGGCTTCCACGTCCTTTTTCCGGCGCATTTTCCGGCGATTAGGGTCGTTCAGGTCAGGCGTGTTCGCGTTAGGTGGTTCCGGTGGTTCAGGCGGCTATTTTAGGGGTAAAATTCAGGTGGTTTTGGGCTTTTTTGGTGCAGTTTTGAGGCGCAATTTCCAGGCTTTTTTGGTGCAGTTTTGAGGCGCAATTTCCAGGCAATTTTCAGGCGTATCAGTCCGGTGTTTTGCTGCTTGTTTTCCCCTGTTTCCGGCGACCTTGAGGCGTTTTTTCCAGGTGTTTTTGGGGCTGTTTTCAGGCGGTTTTAAGGCAGGTTTCGGGTCAGTTTTCTGTTTCAGTTTGGGTGTGATTTTGGTGCTGTTTGAGGGCTGGTTTCAGGCGTGTTTCTGGTCGTTTTTGAGGCATTGTTTTGAGGTTTTTGGTGCATTGTTTCTGCTCTGTTTTCAGTCGTGTTTTCAGTTGCGTTTTTGGAGCTTTTTAGTGCATATTTCAGGCGGCTTTTGGGTCAGTTTGAGGGCTGTTTGCGGGCTGTTTTTCTGGCAATATTCTGTTTGTTTTGTGGCTTATTTCGGGTTAGTGCTGCTCCTGTTTTAGGTTGTGTTTTGTAGCAGTTTTGGGTGCAGTTTAGGGTCTGTTTTTGGTGCTTTTTCCGGCGTTTTTCAGGTGCGTTTTGGTGGTGTTTTTGGTGTGTTTTGGGTGCAGTTTTCAGGCAGCTTTATAGGGGTTTAATTGGCAGTTTTCAAGTGTCTCTTGGGAGAGTATTTGCAGCCTATGTCCGGAGTCGTTGTGAAGTTTCATTGTCCGTTTGTGGGTCTTAGTGGTTGTCAAGATGGGAGTGGAAATGGCCTTACTCGACGTTCTCTAATTAGGCATCTTAGTGATCGTCATTGTTGTATCGGTGCGCGAGATATCACCCGTCATTCTCTAACTTCTAATTTAGCTGTTTATAATGAGGCAGAAGTTACTTTTAGGCGTATGGGGATTTGGTTATGTGGCGTTTGCTATAAAACGCACACGTTTCGTTCTAAGTGTCGTCATGATAGGGATGAGGATGTTTCGCCCCCTGATGAAGGAGATGGTTTTGTTCGTTTTGTGCTTCATAATTTTACCAAGCCGCAAGCTCCTTCTTCTCCTGCGCAAGTTGGTCATGTGGATGGTGAGGTGCGAGATCATAACGGGGGTTTTGATGTGGCTCTCCTTGATTGTTTTTTCTCTAAGGGGTTTCGCACTGTTAAGTCTATCCCTCCCAAGTGTCGTTTGGGGTTTTCTCGGGTTCTGAAAGGTGCTCTTGATAAGGTGATCTCTAAGCCTGATGACATTTCTAATTGGGTCTCTTTGTTGGTGTTACCTCTTTGCATCCTTAAAGTCTTTCGCCCTCGGAGTAGTCGTGAGTCTCGGTCTTCGGTAAGGCGTCGGCATCAAGAAGAGAGTATCTCCCGTGCTATTTGTTCTTGGAATGTAGCGGGTGGTAATTTGCAGCTTGTGAGGGAAATTTTGGCGGAGGAATCTCCTACTTTGTCGGCGGTTGATGATGAGGACATTGATTTGGAGGAGCGTAATATAAAGCAGTGTCGTAGGAAGATTTGCGATGGCCATTACACTGCTGCAGTTCGGGTTCTTTCCTCTTCAGGCGTTGCTCCTTATAATGACGCCACTCTTGCGGATTTACAGTCCAAGCACCCTTCATCTCCAGCACCATCCTTGCCTGATATACCTATTGATCACCTTCATCTCGTAACGACTTCTGCTGTTGTTTTGGATCGGATTAAGAGCTTCCCTCGTGGCACATCATGTGGTAGGGATGGTTTGCGTGCTCAACATCTTATGGATTGCTTAAGTGGTGCAGCTGTGGCAGTCTCAGATGAGTTGGTTGACTCTATTACCGGGGTGGTTAATCTCTTTCTAGCTGGAAGATGTCCTATGGATTTAGGAGAGTACATTGCTAGTGCTCCTCTTACGCCACTTGTCAAGCCCGGTGGTGGTATCCGTCCTATTGCTGTGGGTACGGTTTGGAGGCGTCTCGTTTCGAAGGTGGGTGCTGTTATGGTTGGTCAGTCTTTAGGGAGTTACTTTGATGGCCTTCAATTTGGTGTTGGGGTTTCTTCAGGTGGTGAGGCAATTCTTCATGCGGTGAATCGGTTTATTGAGGATCGTGGTTCTGATGTGGGTCTATCTATGTTGTTGGTGGATTTTCAAAATGCCTTCAATCTGGTTGATCGTTCGATCATGTTAAGTGAGGTACGTCGCCGTTGTCCAGGGATTTCGCGATGGGTTGAATTCTGCTATTCTAATCCAGCCAGGTTGTACTATGGGGACCAAACCTTATGGTCATCTCAAGGGGTGCAGCAGGGTGATCCCCTTGGTCCTTTGCTTTTTTCTTTGGTTTTACAACCTCTGGTGTGTAAAATTAGAGAGACTTTTGATGTATGTCTTCAAGCTTGGTATTTAGATGACGGCACGATTATTGGAGACACTTTGGTGGTGGGGCAAGTTCTGCAGTTGATTATGGAGGAAGGACCTCGTTCTGGGTTATGTCTTAACGTGGAAAAAACTGAAGTTTTCTGGCCTACGGAAGACCCTCGAAGCAGGCTGGTGGGTGTCTTTCCGCCTAATATTGCTCGACCTTTGCGTGGTGTTAAGTTGCTTGGCGGTCCCGCTAGTTCCGATTCTGGTTTCAGTGGTGAGCTTGTGATGCAGAGGGTGACCAAGACCATTGCCCTTATGGATAAAGTCGCTATGCTAGATGATCCTCAGTGTGAATTGTTGTTACTTAGGGCATGTACTGGAGTTTCAAAACTCTACTTTGCATTACGTACTTGTCCTCCTAGTACTTTTGAGGTAGCTCAGCGCACTTTTGATGGATCTCTTCGATCTTCCTTGGAGCGTATTGTTACCGCTTCGGGGCCTGGGTTTGGTGATTGGCAGTGGCGGCTTGCCACCTTACCATTTGCGTTTGGAGGGCTTGGTGTTTATTCTGCAGGTGATGTTCGTCACTATGCTTTTCTTGCTTCTCGGTTGCAGTCTGCTGGGTTGCAGACACAACTTCTTCGGCATTCTGGCATTGTTGGTCTTGGACGAGCCTTTGAGGATGCGTTGTGTCTATTTAATGGAACAGTGGAGTCTGACATTTTGAGTAATCCGAGTGTGGTCGCTGCCCCTAAACTCATGAAGAAATTGGCAGATATGTATTTCACAAAGATTACCGCTTCTGCAGAATCTGCTTATTCTTTAACTCCTCGACAATCAGCATTGTGGAAATCACAGCAGGGTGATCACACCTCTGCTTGGCTTCGGGCGGTTCCTATTTCGGGGTTGGGTCAGACGATGAACGCCAAGACTTATCGATGTGTGTTGTCCTATCGGTTGGGTGTTCCATTGTTCTCTATCTCCACGTCGTGCTCTGCTTGTTCGAGGGTTTTTGCTGGAGATATTTTCGGTGATCACGCGGTGTCTTGTGCTGGTATTGTGGGTATTAAACATCGGCATAATGTTGTTCGGGATACCCTTGTTGATGTTTGTTATCGTTCTGGGATTTCAGCGAGAAAAGAGGTTGACATTGGGTTGGCTGGAGGGAACGACGAGGCCCTCAGACCTGCGGATGTGTTACTTTATTCATGGGACCGTGGTCGCGATGTCTGTGTTGATTTGACAGGGTCTTCTCCTTTGACACAGTCAGGGCTATCTGACTTTATTCCTGGGCGGGTTGTGGCTGATGCTGCTCATCGGAAGCGGGTTAAGTATGAAGCTCGATGTCAGGCTATTGGATATGGTTTCATACCCTTCTCCTTTTCTTCACTTGGGGAATTAGAGAAGGAGGCTGTTGCGTTACTGAAGCGGATTCAGAGGTTCTCGACGACGCAAGACATTGGGGCTCGTGCTGCAGCTCATATCTTCACTAGGGTAGGTTTTGCTATAGCTAGAGGAGTGGGGGCCCAGATTGTATCTCGGCTTCCCACTAATTTATTGTAGGTTGTATGACTTTTGTTTTTGAGATATAATAATAATAATAATAATAATAAAAAAAAAAAAAAAAAAAAAAAAAAAAAAAATAATAATAATAATAATAATAATAATAATAATAATAAGCTGATGCAACGGTCCTAACAAAGGGAAATAGGCGTTGCATCTGATCTATATAAGCATTGCATCAGCACTACTGCAACGGTCTATAAGATTGTATAATGACCGTTGCATTAGTTATATAACGCTGTTGCATTAGGTCCTAATGCAACGGTCCATGAGAGAAGTATATGATCGTTGCATTAGGTCAAAAGAACCGTTGCATTAGACCTAGTGCAACGGCCGCAAAAGCAACGGTCCAATAACCGTTGCAGTAGGTCTATAGCAACGGTTTTTTGCCCTATTGCAACGGTTTTTAGGGGTTGCATTTGCTTATTTATGTAGTAGTGCTTGAAGGAATTTTGACTACCCATTAATTAGGAGTAAAGTAAGAGGTTTTAAATTAATTTTCAGCTTGTTTTAATTAATTTATGAGTGGATTAATGAGTGGTAATATTGCTGGAGTAGATATTAATGTCTCCTTATGATTTTGCAGTTGGTAGGAGATTTCCAATTAAGTGATTTCACATAGTCATGGCGATTCTAAGATTGCATCCAAGGTACGTTCGCGTACTTAGCATATTTTTTATGATGTGATAACACGCTAGCTAGGCTTGATTAATTAATCTCAAGTAGTATCATGCTAAATTATGATTGGAAATTGTGATTTGGTTGATATTGGTGATTGAATTATGAAGCATGATTTATTTGTGATGGATTAATGATTGGAAAATAATCGTTTGACATGTTGTATATGAATCAAACTTTTATTTATGGCATGATAGAAAGCATGTTTAATTAAACTACATGTTTAATTGAGTTTGGAATATTGAGAAGGAATTTTATTGTGGTTCATGTAATTTTTATTGATGGCAGGGGAAAGTGGTAATAACAATGATGGTGGAGAGTTGAGTGAAGTAGTTAGACAATTGACAGCTGTTTCCCAACAACTACCAAGGAACTCAACTAACAATGGGGATGCACGGGGTAAACTGTTCAAGAAGGTGGCACAAAGAAAACCACCAACCTATCAGGGAGAGCCTGACCAACCATACTAGAAAACTGGTTAAGGGAGTTTGAGAAACTGTTTGGGGAAGTTAGGTGCCCAGAGAATTCTAACGTGGGTTGTGCTACTTACTACCTGAGGGGTAAGGCTGACCATTGGTGGCAACAAAATGAGGCTACCAATAGGGCATTACCTGGATTTAATTAGACTAAGCTCTAGGAGAAAGTGAGAGAGAAGTTTTACCCTAGCTTCCTGCAAAAACAAAAAGTTGAGATGTTTTCCAATCTAAAAATGGAGAATATGACAGTTATTGATTACTGCACTAAGTTTGTGGAGCTATCACGATTTGCTAAGGAGTCTGTTGATACAGAAAAAGCAAAGGCTGGGAAATTTGAGAGTAGCTTGACTACTGATTTGCAGCTAAATCTGTGTGGACAAGTATTTGAAACCTTGGATGAAGTGTACGGGAGAGCTGCACACCTTTATGCTCTAGAAGTGAAGAAGAAGAAGGAACTAGCTGAGTTGGAAAGGAAGGAAAAGAGAAAGGAGGTGGGACAAAATTCTAGAAACCAATAGCGTAACCAGAACAATTTTAAGAAGCATAAATACCACCATAACAACAATTTCCATAACAACAGTAATTCCCAAGGTAAAATCGTTAAGGAGGACAAAACTTCAATGGAGGATCTAGGAACTCTAACCAAGGGAATAACAAGGATGGAAGGCGTTATTTTTACAGAAGGTGCAAAACTAACCACTTTGGGAGAGATTGTGATGGCAATCTAGTGACTTGTCGTGCTTGTAATTGAAACGTATGGTGTCCTTCGAACAAGTGTATTATTCTGATAGCGGGTTTAGAATTATTAGAAAGCTAATATATTCAGTGAGGTCAAGTGATCGGAATGCCTGGGTGGAGGTCGCTTCCGATCAGTAATATTAATATAATTAATATTACAGCTTAATCTTGACTGAACCCTTCGGGTCACACCCAAGCAAATATACGAAACAACTCGACGAATTAATTCGGAAGAAATTAAGTCGTCGCCCGAGTGTTAAATATTTAGACGTCAGAATTCGAGCTTAGAGCGTCGAAACCAAGCGTCGGAAGTCGAGTCAAAAATAATAAAAGACGAGACGGCAAATTAGTAATAAATCAACAATGACTAAAATACCCCTAGCATCGAAATCCCGAGTGCTAGGGGATTAACCAAGCTAGCAGCCCACACCATGTGCGAGGTGTAGCAGCCCGCACCATGTGCGAGGTGTGCTAGCAAGGCACAGCCAGCAGCCCGCAAGCAAGCGTGGCGTGCTGGCGTGCGCTGCTGTTAGCACCCCGCACTAGTGCGTGGCTAGCTAGCAGCGCCACTCGGCAGCAGCAGCCCGCACTCCTGTGCGTGGGCGTGCTGGGCCGAGCTGGCAGCAGCTAGCAGGCCCGCACGGTGCGGGGCTAGCTGGGCCGTGGTGTAGGGTCGGGTATAAGGGGAGAGCTAGTAAGGAAGCTTGCTTTTGTGTGGACAAGTGTCACAAGGAGAGGAAGGAGTGGGGAGCAAGTATGGTCCCCTCCTCTCCAAGTGGTCCATACTCCTCTTTACATATGACTAGGACACTTGTTGATTTATAACTTGCTTACATATTTAATTTATATAAGCTTTAAATCAAATTGAGGAATTTCATGATCCCACATTGATGGGATTGAAATTCTCACTCCCACATTTCTCTTTAAATACCAATCTTGGGATTTGGAGAAAAGTGCTTGAGTGGGAGTTAGAAAGAGCGTTGCATTTTGGCAAAAACTCTTAAACTCCATTAGCACTTGGATTTTGGTCGGACCTTGCTAACTCCAAGGTAACGGGCCTAAAAAGTCGTGTTCGTCCTTTGTGGGTGGATACCGTTGGAGGCTCGGCATTTGCGGAGCTAAAGGCTTTCAAGTAAGAGCCCGTATTTGAGGGCGAAGCACGCGTCGAAGGTAAATTCCAGTTTTACCCTTCTTTATGTTTTGTTATGCTTTATGGTTTTATTAATTACGAGTGGTTCTTGGGTCAGGGTTGTTTCCGCGGTGAGTCGGACTCACCAAACCCCAACAGCGGTATTGGAGCCTGGCTCGTTTATTTTTATAATCATGTTTTTCATGGTTTATTTTGGCTTATTTTTCTGGTTTAAGTTGCTAATTAGATTAGTAGCTTGGTTTTATTAATTTTAATCCCGTTTTTAATGTCGAATTTGGCCCAGAACCCAGATTTTCGCCCAAAAAATAGTGAATTTTGGGTGGAAAAGGCGTTCTGGAAATGGTTTTGCCCTTGCGGCCCGCGGGGCTGTGATTTTTAGCCAAATTTTGACCAGAAGTTCCTTTTTCGAGGGATTTTTCGTTTTGACGAAAAATTTTAAGTCTTTTCTAACCTTGAAATTAATGGCATAACTTTGTGATTATGTGGTTGATTATTTGCATTATTTTTCTGCATTTTTTAGTCCCCCTAAAGCACACTTATTTGGTAGTATTTAATGCTTAAAGGTTGATTTATGTTCACATAATTGCAAACTAATTGCTTTTTAGTGTGAAAATTTTTGTTTTGAGGCTTCTGAAGTGTGAAAGATTCAATCTTTGTTTGTGATATGATTGAAACTTTAAAAAACCACTAAATTCCATGATATTTGTATTGAACTTTGTTGTTTTATTTAAATCATTATGATTGATTGGAAACATAAAGTTTCAAAATTTGTGATAGAAATTTGGTTATCTTCATGTTGGAAGACATGATTTTCAAGAATTCACAAAATTTAGATGTTGGATTTATCATTAGAACATTAAAGTTCATATTTTTCCAACTTCCCCTTACTTTGTCAAATTCTCAAGTTTAATTTAAATTGGTTAAATTAAAAGTGAGAAATTGCCTCAATTTTGTTGTTGCACCAAGCTAAACCAATTTAATTAAGAATGCCTTTTGGAATTATTTTTGTTAGTTGCACTTTTAAATTTTATTAAGTTGGACTTGTTCAAAATTTTCATTTTTGCTCATTAAATTAGTTCTAAAATTAATTTAGAATTAATAATTAAGTCACGCAAAATGGAATCAAAATCCCGAGGCCATTGCACGCAAAACCTCACTTGGCTAGCCGGGCTGCATAGCAGCCCACATGTGGCTGCCAAGGAGGCTGCCCTCGCCTTGCGTGCGGCCATGTGCGCGGCAGCAGCACACGGGCACAATAGCCACACAGCAGTAGCCTTGGCTGTGCGTGCGCGTGTGTGCGGCAGTGGCAGCAGCCAAGGCTGCTTGCCGCGGCCATGTTTGCGGGGCAATTTTTTTTTGTGTGTGTGCTTGGTGCAATGAGGGAAATGGCTGTAATGTGTGTGCCTTGCACTAGGCAACACGTAGCAAACGGTACTAGGTGTATGCCTAGCTAGTGCTACGGAGGGTGGTGGAGGCACATGCAACAAGCCGCATCACTCGAGTTTCTTTGGCAAGCGCTTAATGCGTAAGCCACTTGAAGTGCGGTTGGCTTAATATTTGCTAATTTTGCCGTTATATTTATTTTAATTAATTTTTTTATTTTAATTAAAATTTTTGGGAGGCTAGGCCTCGGTTTTGAGCGGCATTGGCAAAATTTTATTTTGACAAGTTTGGGTCTACCGGCTTAATTAATCGGATTAATTAAGTTGGATACAAAATTAAGTGGGAGCTTCAATTATTAATGACGTCAATTACATAATCAGTTAAACAACTTTGACTAGTTTTAATTAGGCGAGTTAATCGGATTAACCACCTAGATTAGTTACTAGTGCGCGCGTTTAATTTGTTTAATGCAATTTTACTTGCATGATTGTAAAATGCATTGGCCATTCACAAATAGTGAATGGATGAATGGAATGTATATTCTCTCACAGGTTTTATGAAATGGCAACTAGTGGGACCCGATTAGGATAGAAAATACGGACTACGTGCCGTTATGTATTTTTGTAAATCTAAGTACGGTCTACGCAACGTTGAGTATTTTTGTACCTTAATATTTAGATTAATCCTAGTCGTAGACACTAGTATTTGCATAGTTTGGTTAAGTCTTGAAGACGGAGTTTTTTGGAAGACGAAGCCTTGAATTGCAAGTGAAGACCTTTTGAAGACTTGAAGAATTCAAGGGGTCATGCTAGTTGCCAATATGCATCTATAATTTCGCCTTATATTTTATGCTTATATACATGGGAATTATACCATAGATGCATGTTTAGGTTTTCTTTATGTTGCGATTCACTTAAATCAACCAACATAGAAATCCTAGGTCCCTAATAATATTGAGTCAAAATTGCCTTTCCAAAACAACACTTACTAACCGAAAGAGAGTGATGGTAGGCTACGCCAAAGCGAGGTGCCATCGCTACTCTAAGGGGGATAAGGCACACCGGGTGTGCATGTTGGTTTTGGTTGAACTCATCGGTATGAGTGAGGAGTCCTCACATACCATGGCAAAAGAGTACATCGTCAAGATGCATTAGATGCGACGATTATCTAACCAAGAGTGGCTTGGAGCCATTAGCAAGGCAATGCTTACCTTGGGGTAACAAGTGTAAGGACAAGCAAAAGCATGCCATGACCACTTGTTGATCCCTTGGATCTTGGAATCGCCTTATTTTCGCTAAATAGGGACAATTTTACGTGTAAATAAGATGTTAAATAAGTATTGAAAATTTGCATGAATAAAATTCAATCTTATTTAAGGTAATTTTGAATGGTTTTTCATTACAATTCTTTCAATTGTAGAATCATGTCTTCAACCAACTCAAACAACCAGATTTCATCACGCTTAATTCTCGACAAGGAGAAGTTGAGTGGTACCAATTTCCTTGATTGGCAAAGGAATTTGTGCATCGTTCTTATACAAGAATACAAAGAGTATGTACTTGATGAGGAAATGCCCGAGGCTCCCAATGAGGAAGTGACTCAGGCTGCCCTTAACCGATGGCAAGTGGTCGATCGGGATGTCAAATGCGTAATGCTAGCCACTATGTCTCCTGAACTTCAGAAAACCTTCTTCGAGAAGGAATCGGCCTATGAGATGATTTCTGAGTTGCAGAATATGTTTCAAGAACAGGCACGAATTGAAAGGTTTGAAACCCACAGGCAGATCCTTGAGACTAAGCTTAAGAAAGGAGAGTCAGTCAGCCCGCATGTGCTCAAAATGATCGGATTATTTGAGAACATGCAAAGGCTTGATGCGGGGTACACAACTGAAATGGCTATTGACATCATTCTCCATTCCCTTCACAAAGGCTATGACCAGTTCAAGATGAACTACAATATGCATAGCATGGAGAAAACCCTCACCAAGCTTCACGGAATGTTGAAGCAAGCTGAGCAGATGTTCAAAGATGAGGGGAAGCATGATATGCTTATGGTTAAGAAGGGCAAGCCATTCAAGAGGGTGGGCAAGAAGAATAAAGGCTTTAAGGGGAAAGGCAAGAAGAACTTTCTGCCTAAGTCGAAGGCTACCAAAGGCAACACCGATAAGAAGGTAGCATCTTCTAAGTCTGATTCCGAATGCTTCTATTGTAAGAAGAAGGGACATTGGAAGATAGACTGCCTCAAGTTCAAGGAAGATAAGAAGAACAAAACTGTTGCTTCTACATCAGGTATTTACGTTATAGACTTTAACTTCACTAGCTCAGCTTCATGGGTATTAGATACCGGATGTGGCTCACACCTTTGTTCCAATTCTCAGGCACTAAGGAACACTAGGAGGCTAGCGAAGGGAGAGATCGATCTCCGGGTAGGAAATGGAGCGAGGATTGGTGCTATATCCATAGGATCTCTTAGTTTGTCTTTTCCCACGGGTAGTTTTGGAACTTGACAATGTTTATTGTGTCCCCAACATTACCAAAAACATTATTTCAATTTCGGCGTTGGACGCTAGAGGTTTTGAATTTCGAGTTAAAGACCAATCATGTTCATTTTATCTCGATGATGTTTTATATGGTACGGCACATTCAGAAAATGGTCTTAATGTGTTATCTCTAGACAAAGAAATTTATAACGTTAATAATCCCGCTAAGAAAGCTAAGACTACACAGTCTAGTCAAACTTACTTGTGGCATTGTCGTCTTGGCTACATTAATATCAAACGCATCAAGAAGCTTCCACAAGAAGGTATTCTTGACTCATTTGATTTAGAATCTTTTGAGAATTGCGAAGGATGTTTATTAGGCAAGATGATAAAGCAACCGTTCTCCAAGTTGGGAGAAAGGGTCGGTGACTTGTTAGGCCTAATGCACACCGATGTATGTGGACCAATGAGTACACCCGCAAGGAATGGTTATCGGTATTTCATAACCTTCACGGACGACTATAGTAGATATGGTTTGTCTATCTAATGTCGCACAAATCTGAATCATTTGATAAATTCAAGGAATTTCATAGTGAAGTTGGAAATCAACTTGGCAAGAAAATCAAAGCGCTTCGATCGGATCGAGGTGGCGAATATTTGAGCCAAGAATTCGATGACCATCTGAAAGAACATGGGATACTTTCAGAATTGACACCTCCGGGAACTCCTCAATGGAACAGAGTATCCGAAAGGAGAAATAAAACCTTGTTAGACATGGTACGATCGACTATGGGTCTTAGTGAACTTCCAGTCTCTTTCTGGGGACATGTACTTTTAACTGCGGCACTTACACTGAATCGTGCTCTGTCAAAAGTAGTGGAAAAGACTCCATATGAATTATGGACAAATAGACCTCCAAGATTGTCTTTTCTCAAGATTTGGGGATGCGAAGCATATGTCAAGAAACTCATTTCTGACAAACTTCATCCGAAATCTGACAAGGTTTACTTTGTGGGTTATCCAAAAGAAACCAAAGAGTATTACTTCTACAACAAATCCGAGAACAAAGTGTTTGTTGCTCGCGATGGTGTCTTTTTGGAGAAGGAGCATCTTTCCAAAATGACAAGTGGGAGGAAAATCAAACTCGACGATGTTCGAGAGGACGAGCAACAAGGACAAGTTGACAATCAAAGTGCTCACAAAGCATCTGTTGATATAGGTCAAAGTCAAAGTCAAACCGAAATTGCAAATGCTCAGTCCATTACCCTACGTAGGTCAACTCGGCCAAGATCTCAACCTGACAGATATCTTGGTGTTGTATTAACTGAAGATCAGAACATCCTAGTAGTGGATAGAGATGAGCCAGCAACCTACAAGCAAGCTATGACGAGCCCCGACTCTGCAAAATGGCAAGAGGCCATGAAATTCGAAATGGACTCCATGTTTGAAAATCAAGTATGGGACTTGGTTGATTTACCCAAAGGTTACACACCGGATGTAAATGGATTTTCAAGTTGAAAACCGACAAAGATGGAAATGTATTCATTTACAAAGTTAGACTGGTAGCAAAAGGTTACATGCAAATTCACGGAGTTGATTATGATGAAACCTTTTCTCCAGTTGCAATGCTTAAGTCCGTTCGGATTCTTCTAGCGATTGCTGCATATTACAATTATGAAATATGGTAGATGAACGTCAAAACCGCTTTCCTCAATGGAATTTTGGAAGAAACTATGTACATGACGCAGCCTGAAGGTTTTGTCAACCAAAACAATGCTAAAAAGGTATGCAAGCTTAAGAAGTCCATTTATGGATTAAAACAAGCAAGCAGAAGTTGGAATCTGCGATTCGATGAAGCCATTAGTAAGTTTGGTTTTATCAAGAATCCAGGTGAGTCTTGTGTTTACAAGAAGGTCAGTGGGAGTGACATCGCCTTCCTAGTCTTATATGTCGATGAAATTTTGCTCATTGGAAATAGCATTCCGTTGTTAGAGTCTGCAAAGACTTGGCTAGGGAAGTGCTTTTCAATGAAAGACTTGGGAGAGGCTCAGTACATACTAGGCATCAAGATCTATAGGGATATATCAAAGAGGATGATAGGATTGAGTCAAAGTACTTACATTGATAAGGTACTAGCTCGATTCCAAATGGAAGGATCCAAGAGAGGGCACCTACCAATGTCACATGGCATAACCCTAAGCAAGAAGTAGTGTCCAAAGACACCTGATGAGCGAGAAAGGATGAGTCGTATTCCATATGCTTCGCTTATTGGATCAATCATGTATGCCATGATATGTACTAGGCCGGATATATCGTATGCCTTGAGTGCTACGAGCCGATACCAATCAGACCCAGGAGAGGCGCATTGGACTGCGGCCAAGAATATTCTGAAGTGCCTGAAAAGGAACAAGGATAAATTCCTAGTCTATGGTGGTAAAAATGAATTGGTTTTTGAGGGATATACCTGAAGGAATTATGTCTTCGTCGTGTGCAATTACTAGATATATAATTGGATCAAATTATGGAGATAATTAAGTCCAGACATTTGGGTCGTCGTTTTGCCATAGCTAGAGGTACTTACGATCTTTGGACTAGTAAAATAGGCCAAAGACCAATTGGACGGATCCTATAAGGTCACACAAAGGGGCTAGATTGAGCATTAGAAGACGAGGCCCATCTTGGGCCTCATCACTCTAGGTGGCCGACCATATGGATTGGATAAGAGAGTTTTGGGCTTCGTGCACTAGTCTAATTATAATGGGATTATAAATACACTAGGTGCCTAGGTTTCATGTAAGCAATCTACTGATCATTTTGATCAAACCCGAATTAGCAAACACGAAACCCAACCCCTCTCATATTCCTCTCTCACACGGCTCTCTCCTCCTCCCCGACGCACGGTGGTGTCTCTTGGTGGTGGTGGTTCGTGCGGTGGTCGGTTGTCCGAAAAGGTGGTGATCGCGGTTTTCCTCAATCACTCGACCAATCTAGTATTGGTGGACGGCTCGTTCGAATCTCGTGGACTAAGTAGAGGAGCAACACTTGGGGCTCTATTCTCTCCCTTATTTGCCTGTCGAATAGCTTTGTGGAATTCACGCATCAAAGGTATGATTATGTGTCTTGTGTGTTATGCATGCGATTCTTGGATTAGGTACTTTATTGAATATGATTCATATTATTTCCGTTGCATAGTACCTATAAACTCCTACAGTGGTATCAGTTAGCCTCTTGCATGAACGCGCTAGATCAAGATAATACGATTATTTGACGTCACGTTAATTTTATAATCAATTAAGAGGGAGAAATTAATTTAATTATGGTTCAATTGTTATATTTAATGTGATTAAACTTTTGGAATAGATTAAATGCGATTTAATTATGCTCAAATAGCCATGAAGAGGACCGAATTATGCCCTAGAATGTTCAAAAATTCAAACCCCTAACCCTAATTTCCGAATTATTCGAAAATTCCAAGCCCTAAAATATGATTTTTGTGCTTGATTTAATTCGATTTGTTTCATGTTTCATAATTTTAATTGGATTGATTTATGCATAAAAATGTTTTATGTACGATCATAGATTTAATTTTAAAAGTTAGAATTAAATTGGGATTAATTTTATGATAAGCCCTAATTTTAAAGTTGAATGTGATTTAATTTTAATCTTATGGACTTATTTAATTTAATTAGCATAAATGTTATTTTAATTAAATTAAAAACAAAAAAAAAAATATTTTGGTCGGCAACCGCGGCTGGGTGGTGCAACCACGGCGGCTGCCGACCAGGTGGCGGTCCAAGAGGGAGGGGAAGGGAGGGCGGCGGTCCTTGGTGGCTGTGGGCAGCAGCGTGCAAGCGTTGCACGGCTGCTGCCACGGCTGCCACCGCTGGTGCTGCAGTTGCCTTGCGCGGCAGTGGCTGCTGCAAAGCAGCCAGCCACCGTGGCTAGCCTTGGCTGGCCACGCACGGTGGCCTGCAGCCCCGGCAGTAGCAGCTGCCACGCTGCTACCCTTTGCAGCAGTGGCTGCTGTCACGGCAGCCAGCCACCGTGGCTAGCTTCGGCTAGCCAACCACGGTGGCCGGCGATGGTGGTTGCAATTTTCCCAAAAAAAAAAAAATCTGTTTTTTAAAAAGTTTATTTCAAGATAATTATGAATTATTTTGGGATAAAATCAGTTTTATTTTGGATAAGTTAAAATATTTTGAAAATATGATCTTTTATTTTAAAAGATAAAATTGGTTTTATTTGGGTAAGATATTTTATTTTAGGATAAAATCAAATATCCAAAAGTTGTTATATTTGATATTATCCATATTTAAGTTGTTAAATTGGTAATTATCCTAAATTTTTTTTTTTTTTTTTTTGACGGGAGTAATTATCCTAAATTAAAGTGGTCAATTTTGGATAAGATTGATTAGGATATTCTGAGCATATTCCAAAAGGATAATAATTGATTTAAATAATGTGATTATCCCATAATTAGTTTAAGATGTAATTGATTTTAAAATTATTTGATTGGCTAGTAATTAGGATAGAATCTCCTAAATTAGTTAGGATAATCATGGAAGATTAAATATGATTTATCTTTCTAGATTAAAATATGATTTGATTCTATCTCATGACTAAATTAAATATATGTTATTTTATGAACCGTCATGAATAATATATGATATTGTCTAATTATGATTAAAATATAAGATATTTTAGGAAATGCGTTGACTTTATTATGAACATTCGATGTTGTAGTTTAGACAAGCACGTTGAGTGATTTATTATATGGCACTTTTCTAATATATGATATTATGTTGCTATATATAGACTAGTATGGCCCATAGATTCTTAAATACGATCTGCGCATCGTGATGTATTTTTGTAATCTAAATACGGTCTGCGTACCGTTAAGTATTTTTTTATAACTTTTATTTAATGTAAATAGAATAGTTATTTAAATGGTGTTAGCCCAAAAGAAGCCCATGAAGTGAAGGCCCAAAGGAACAAGGTGGATGAAGATCCATGATGATTCAAGTGTGAGCATTTTTCATTTCTAGTTTTCTTAGGACTAAGGGGTCATACTACGTCATGTTTATTTTATTGCATTAGTTAATTATGCATGTTTAGGTTTATTTATGTTGATTGATGATGCGCTAGAGTTCACTAAATAATCACAACATAATAAATCTAGATCGATCCCAGTAATATTGAGGCAGCTTTTCCAATTAAAAACCCGACGAAACCTTCAATCGTTTATGGTGGGTTGGCCCTCAGCAGAGCATCATAATATATCTTGGGGAAGTGGGGGTAGGACCCATTTTACAATTTTAATTAATTATACTCAACAAGGTTACCTAAAGCGTTTAGAACCTTGAAGCTAAGGGTAATAATTAAACATGTGATGGTTAATTATTCAACCAAGAATTACAAGAGTTGTAATCAGTAAAGAGTTTACTCACCTTGAAAATGTAATGGTTGATGGCAGGGCCTCAGTCCGGTCAATTATTGCACAAATAAAGGGTCTTGGAATCACTTAAAATTCAATTGTGATCATTCAATTATTGAATAAAGTGTTTTAAAGTTACCAAATGAATGCGTTTTATGGTACTTTAATTTAATTAAACATAATTATTTAACTTTGCCTTATTTTGACATAGATGGGTAGCCGTAATAACAATGACAGCAACGTTTACAATTTGCGACCATTCCTTGAGAAGGATAGGTTGACAAGGGAAAACTTTTCCAACTGGGAAAGAATGCTAAGGCTTGTTCTGAAATCTGAAGGTAAGGAGGATGTCACTGATACCCCATTGCCAGGACCTCTGCTAGAAAATCCTACTGCGGCAGAGATCAAGAAGCACAAGGAAGCTCATGATAGAGCTATGCCTATCACTTGCTTAATGATTGCAACCATGGAAACTAGTCTTCAAAAGCGTTTTGAGGACCAGGATGCCTATTCAATCATGGAAGAACTCAAAGCATTGTTTAAGAAACAAGCTAGAGTTAAGGTATGAGCTTCATCGTGAGATTCTGGATTGTAGAATGGAGAAAGGTGCCGCAGTTCATGATCATGTTTTCAAAATGATCGGCCTAATTCAAAGTATGGAGAAACTAGGGTACCCATATAGTGATGTTTTGGCAACAGATATCATTCTCTACTCACTTCCAGAAAGTTTCAACCACTTTATCATGAATTTTAACATGACTGCCAATGCAAAGACTATGAATCAATTGCATGCAATGCTGGTTAGTGCTGAGAAACAAATCCCTAAGGAATCTAAGAAGGAAGTTCTTATGATTCAAAAGGGAAAGGGGTTCAAGAAGAAGGGGCAAAAGGCTAGTGCCAAGAGCAAGGGCAAGCAAGTTGCCAAGGCTCCTGAAAAGCCTAAGGCGAATCCAAAACCCAAGGTTGCAAGTGAGAGTGAATGCTTTTACTGCAAGAAGAAGGGGCATTGGAAACGCAATTGCCAGAAATACGTTGATGTCCTCAAGAAGAAGAATGGAGCATCAACCTCAGGTATTATGTTATAAACATTTTAACTTTCACTAAGGTATGTGATACCAAGTTGCAGTGCTTAACATTATGATGTTGCGCAGGAACTGCAAACAAGTGAAGCTAGCATGGAGATGGAGCTTGAAGGTACACTAGGAGTATTTAAGTGGCCAGAGATAGCTTCATAGTTTTATTTTCTGATTAGTTTATCATGACATTTAGAACAATTTCCAGTTTTGATGAGACAATATTTCGGTTTTCTTGTTTGAATACTGATTTGGTTTTCACTTGGTTTGGACAAATGTTGATCCATGACCAAGGTAATAAATTGTTTTCATTTTTGCTAGATACGAGTTAATTTTGTTTTATGGCATTGATATAAGTAGATCACAAAAGTTGTAACACCCTAGAAATTCCTTTCCTTTAAATACACACTTTACTCTTTTTAAAATACGATTTAGGAATATCTAAGACATTACCGCCACCGTGAAAACGGCTAAGGCAATTATCAAAGACACACAGCGAAAGACTTAACTCAAAACCATTCAAAACGAGTCAACTTAAAAGTCAACCAAACGAAAGTAAAGATTAAAACCAAAGTCAAACGAAGTCAAATAAAATCAACCTACAACTTGGAACCATTGAAGGCCCTCATCAAAACCAATTAAATTACGAAAACCTTTGCGTTAGTCTCATAAGCATAACATAATATAATATAATATTTGAATGCAATAAACCACATCTCAACTAATAGAAACTAGCATGATTCGCTCTTCACTCATGCCCCATCATGAATATGTTTCAACACCTGAAAAGATTATCTCCACTTGCCCCCACTACTCTCCATTAAAATGGATCATCGTAGGGCCAAGATAAAGACATAGCCAGACACAAACAACACACACAATCAGCAAAGCTGAGTACATAAGCGTATTTAAACATACTAACATGCAACACCTAGCATCACACATACTTACCTCATTGCACCTGTTTACAAGCACACACAACAAACAACAAACAACAAAACTCTTTAACTGGACACTAAATAATTCATTTAGCGTTGATTACGCATCGAACGGGTTTCCAACTAAACCTACCTCAATAAATTGAGGCCCACTGACACGGGAGCTAACCGTGCCAGCATCACCTATGCCACACATTGGTGGCGGAATTCCAGCGCATAATAATAATAAAAGGAATATACAGCGTCCGGTACTCCATTAGAAGTTATGATCAAATATAAAGTCACATAACTCCCCCCATATGTTCATACTCAAGGTATATACGTTCCAAGAGTTTTGGTGCGTAATCTCTTTCACTTTACGTTATTTACAGATTATTAAACTTGGTGATGACTCCCAAAGCATAATAACTCAATCAACAACAATTATTCAATCAAACAAACATACCAATTTAATTCTTGAATAATTAGTGACCACATATAATTTAATGTTGAATCCTTTTTAAAACTACCTCAGTGTCAAAGACTCCTTAAACGCATAAAGCGCCAACAATCCTATCCCTCGGTGTTAAAAACACCTTAAGTGCACAAAGGCACCAACATACTATTTATTCCTTGTGTACATAGACACTTATATAGCTCCTTCCTCATGCTTAATGCATCAATAAAAATTATATGAACTATAATAAAATTCCTTTTCAATATTCCAAACATAATTAAACAATTAGTTTAATTAAACATGCTCTCTAACATGCCATAATTAAATATGTAGTCCATATACTCATGCCAAAATATAATTTCCAATCCATAGATCATCACAAATAAATTCATGCTTCATAATTCAATCACCAATACTAATAATTCACAATTTAATACATGAACCTTAGCATGATACTACTTGTAATTGATCGAAACCAAACCTAGCATGATTCTACATCATCAAATATGCTAAGTACGCAAACGTACCTCAATTAAGCCCATAAAGTGGCCGAAAATACTACAACAATTCCCGAATCAAGTCTCCTACATAAAGGGACAATAATACTAAATTAATTACTCTTGTATACACAATTTCCAGTAACTTAAACTCACTTTAAACTATTTAGAATAATCTGAAAATTATTTAAAAACCCCTAATTAAACTCCTTTTTAATAGGTTATCACACCCTTTCATTAAAATCACAATTATACTACTTTAAATAAAATTCCAGCATTTTAAACTAATCAAAAACCCCTTTAAAACTTCATCAAAATACATCTCCATACTTTAATTATCCATAGAAAAATTAAATTATCTCTTACCCTTTAAACTCAAGGATAAAATTAAAAAAAAACTTCGTTAAAAATCAAAAACCGCCCGAAAATCATACTTAGAGGCTGAATTTGGCCACGAGAGGGTGGTGCTCACTACTAAAGTTAGTGAGTCTTTCTTAAAACGTTGTTTCCACATGGAAAACACTACTTTTTTGTCAAAATCGGATGAGTTTAGAACCTGATCGGGATTAAAACGGGATTAATATTAATGAACGGGAATCTATAAATTAAAACACGAATTTATGTGTTCAAAATAATCTGGAATTAAGTTAAACTAATTAGTAGTTATATTCACCAAAATTTCCAAAATATCATTATTATAAAAGCCCTAAATCAATTGTTCATAAAAACCCTAAAAATAAAGTCTTTAATAATTTTAAAACCCTAACTCATAATACCTTGTAAAATCTGAAAATAAAACACTTTATTATTTAAAATTTACAATCTTTAATCATTAAAATACAATTACCAAACATACTAATCTTATTTAAACAATTAAAATAAAAAACCCAAATTATGAATTGTTAGAACAATAATTAAAACAAGAGGAGATAGAAAATAAGACTAACCTTTTTGTGTGGGAAATTTTTGGGGATAAATGGAGTATTTATAGTGTGGAGTAGGTTAGGGTAGATTTTGGGCTTCATAAAAATTATGGAGTTGGATAATAAAATAGTTGGCCCAAATTATAAAAATAGGATAGTTGGGTATGGGTTATATTTGGATTAAATACTTGTTGACCCAAAATATAAATACTTGCTTTAGCTATAATCCAATAATTAAAATAGTTTGACCCAAAATATATTTTATAATTAAATAAATAATTTATAAAATACATTAAAAATACGGGGTATTACAAAAGTAAATTTAGATGATTCAAAGCAAACTTACTTATAAATAAAGTAAGATTAGGTCACATAAACCATTTGCACATCCAAAGTTATGGATGGACTCTTACTCTTATATGATTATGAATCACTTGAGAATTAAAAGTCATGCTTGATAAGGTAAAATGACAAAGTTACCTTTTAGTTGAAAGGGTAAAAGAGCTAAAATGACCTTTTGGAACACAAACATATGATGTGAGTGTACCATAAATTCAAAACTCAAAATTAGCAAGAGATTTAACTATTTCATTACTTTTATTAACGATTTAAGTAAATATGTCGATAATTACTTAATGAAGTAAAGGTTGGAATCATTGAAATGTTCAAAATTCCAAAATGAAATGTAAAATCAAGTTTGAGATAAACAATTTAGCACTACAATATGATTGTTGTGATAAATATTTAACTCAAAAAAAATGATCATCTAAAGGAATTGTTGAATTAGTTCATAATCCAGGAACATTACAATTAAAATGTATGTATAAAGTAGGAATCAAACTTTGCTTGCCATGGTTCGATCCAAGATTTAATGATTTACAAATATCATTTTGAGGATATGCATTAGAACAACAACAATTGCGAATATACTAAACAGAAACTTAACCAAAGCAGTAGAAAAAGATGTTATAAATGTTATGGATTGGAAATGTTCCAAAGTTATCTTTTCTAAACAGGATTGAGGGAATATGAAATCTATGTAAAATGTTTACAAAGATAACATAATAAACCCTAAAATCAGAGGTATTATTCCTACAATTGCGTAGAAACAAAATGTTAGTTGCTCGCGATAATGTCTTTATAGAAAGAAATGTATTCCTACAAAGCCAAGTGAAGTAAAGTTAGATCTCGATGAGATTCGAGACGAGCAACAAAAGGATGTGGATAACACTACATCAGAGACGAAGGCACATGAAATCAGCTAATTTGATAAAACATGTGTCGAAGCAAGCTAATTCAACTAGTGAGACTTCTATAGTCCTACTAGAATGAAAGGCTTCAAAGAGTTGAAGAGAAAAATTCTATTGTCGCTCATACCTATCGTGGGTTACTTAGGATCGAAACAAACAGTTTGTTGGAATTCTAATAAAAGGTGGATTCTAAAATTTTCCTATTGGAATGGTTGGAACCTATACCTACAAACAAGATTTGGACAAGTGCCAACTCAGGAAGTGGATTAAACCCAAGAAATCCAGAATGGACTCCATGTCTGTAAAGATGTGCTAGTCCATGATAGTCTTACAAATGGGGTCAAACCTATTAGTTGTGTAAGCCTATTCGGATTATTCTAGTTTTGGAAATCAAAATCACCTTCATGAAATGTTCTTGATGGATGGCATGTATATGATACAACCAAAGAGTTTTGAAATCCAAGAATTCCTAGAATGTTTTGCAAACTTCAGAAATTCATTTATGAATTGAAGTAAGCATTAGGGAGTTGGAACATTCATTTTGATTAGGAAATCAAACAGTTTGATTACCTTGGAAGAATGAAAAGAATTCTTGTAGAGACAAGTAATTTAGTGGGAGCAATTGGTCTTCTTAGTCTAGTATGTAGTTGACATACAGTTCATATGTAATGATATATCAATGCTTGAATAAGTCAAGCAATGGCTAGAAAGATTGTTTCTATATGGGAGACTTAGGAGGTGTTGAGTACATATTGGGAATCAAAATCCACAAAGTGAATCTTGAAGGATGACTGGACGTAATCAAGAGACTTATGTTGATAAGGTTCTTGACAAGTTCAAGATGCAAGACTCTAAAAGAGGATCTCTTCCCATGCCTCATGGTTTTACACTCAATAAAACTCAGTGCCTTAAAAGCTAGTAGAGTTGAGTTGTAAAGGTAGTGTACCTTATGCTTTTGAAAAAGGGTCCATTACATGCGCCATGAAATGTACAAAGCAAATTGTTACATGTGACTTGTACATGTGTAGCAAGTTTCAAGCAAATACAGAATAACCATACAGAGAGTTACCTAGAATAAATCCTTGAGTACTTGAGAAGCACTAAAGGAATTTTTCTAGTTTATGGTGTTAAAGGTATACAAGTTGTCAAAAGGTTTTACCGATGCAAGTTTTTCCAAACAGGCAAGATGATTCTAAAAGTTGATCTAGATGCATATTTTTTGTTAGTATGGAGAAGTACAGTGAGCTTGAAGAGTTCAAAGCAGAGCACTATTGCATGCTCAATGTCAGAATATGTGTATTGAGCTATAGTCGGATAGTTTTAGAGGAAGTTCGGATTAAAATTTCATGTGACTAAAGGGTCACCTTTGCTCAAGAACAAAGGAGCCAGGGTCACATCACAAATCCAAACAAATAGATATGAGATATCGCCTCAGTTATGAGATCATTGACCAGCGGGAGGTCACGTTCTGCAAAGTTTTATTATGAGTGAGAAATCACTAAACCCCTTCCTTAGACTAAGGTATGAAAGTCATATTAAAGTCTTAGATTGAAGCAAATTATGTAATTTAAGTTGTGTATGTTTGAGAAAACATATCACATGAGAAATACATCAATTTGCAGAATTATGTTTAAAACAGAAATTATTATTTCTCTTATTTAATTATGGTTTTGGAAATTAAATAAAATGTCCAAAATAATTATGAATTGATGGGCTCACTAGGTTGATGACCTTTTGAATAAAACCCCACATGTGAACAAAACTCATATATTATTTAAGTTCCTAGTTCGAGATCATTAAAGTGGACATAAATGATTTCAATGAATGGACTAGCATGTAAGATTGATTGGATAGCGCAGTTTCATGGGCTATAGGGGCATAGTGATGCTCGGTCAATCACTTGGATAGGCATGAATGATGCATGATCGAACTATTGACCTACTTTGAAGTTCAAGTATAGAGCTTCCGTATATATTAGTGGATTCCTTTGACATGAGTGGAACATGATTTCATTCAATGGATGTTATGGTTGTGGTACACTCAAACGTCTGCCCGTAACTGGAGATTATAAAGGGTGTTTCCCGGTCATTTCAGATGTTGAGTGGGAGGATTGTTGCCACAAGATTGGATAGAGTCTACCTATTAAATTAGGAAATGTGTCGTGGCCGCTTGAAGAGGGAGAATTCAGAAAATACGTAGCCGCGTTCAAATGCATTACTAAGTAATCATTTGGTTTTGTAATTCTAACTCAGATTTCAAGAAACGATTTGTAGATTAATATGATCTCAACATGTGATGCAATCATATTATCAAATCGACATATACATTGACTTAAGGAATTCGAATATTGCACCCTTGTCTGAGACAAGTGGGAGATTGAAGGAATTATGTCTTCGTCGTGTGCAATTACTAGATATATAATTGGATCAAATTATGGAAATAATTAAGTCCGGACATTTGGGTCGTCGTTTTGCCATAGCTAGAGGTACTTACGATCTTTGGACTAGTAAAATAGGCCAAAGCCCAATTGGATGGATCCTATAAGGTCACACAAAGGGGATAGATCAAGCATTAGAGGACAAGGCCCATCTTGGGCCTCATCACTCTAGGTGGCCGGCCATATGGATTGGATTAGAGAGTTTTGGGCTTCGTGCACTAGTCTAATTATAATGGGATTATAAATAGACTAGGTGCCTAGGTTTGCATGTAAGCAATCTACTGATCATTTTGATCAAACCCGAATTAGCAAACACGAAACCCAACCCCTCTCATATTCCTCTCTCACACGGCTCTCTCCTCCTCCCCGGCGCACGGTGGTGTCTCGTGGTGGTGGTGGTTTGTGCGGTGGTCGGTTGTCCGAAAAGGTGGTGATCGCGGCTTTCCTCAATCACTCGACCAATCTAGTATTGGTGGACGGCTCGTTCGAATCTCGTGGACTAAGTAGAGGAGCAACACTTGGGGCTCTATTCTCTCCATGATTTGCCTGTCGAATAGCTTCGTGGAATTCACGCATCAAAGGTATGATTATGTGTCTTGTGTGTTATGCATACGATTCTTGGATTAGGTACTTTATTGAATATGATTCATATTATTTCCGGTGCGTAGTACCTATAAACTCCTACAATACCGACGCAAGCTTCCAGACAGACAGAGACGACTTCAAGTCACAATCCGGATACATATTCTGTCTCAATGGAAGAGCGTTTAGTTGGAAGAGTGCAAAGCAAAGCATAACTGCTGATTCTACAACTGAAGCCGATTACTTGGCAGCATTTGAGGCAGCCAAGGAGGCAGTTTGGATTCGCAAGTTCATTGGGGAACTTGGTATTATACCCTCCATCAAGGGTCCAATAGACCTCTATTGTGACAACAATGGAGCTATTGCTCAGGCTAGAGAGCCACGAGAACATCAGAAGGTCAAACATGTCCAGAGGCGATTTCACATGATTCGAGAATGGAAGTCGGAGGGTGAAATCAGAATTTGCAAAGTGGGAACGGATGATAATGTAGCCGATCCACTCACTAAACCTTTGTCTCGATCAAGTGAAGCACAAAAAACACATTGAGGCAATGGGAATCAAGCATGTCGTGAACTGGCTTTAATTTCCATATTATAGTGTTTTAATTAAATTTTAAAAAATGTTAATGTAAAGCACTATGATGAACCATTCGGTTTTTGGAGTAATTAAATTTTTCATGCAATTTAAATCACTCTGTCTTTATTTAATTGTGGTTTAGAATTAAATAATGAGTCCATTCGATTTAAATAAATATTCAAAATAGGGTATCAAGTCAATGGCTTGGATAAAGAAACACCTTTAAGTGAACATTGAATATTTTAATCGAAAATTATTCCTAATCAAGGTCATCTATTTGTGGACGATTAATGACCATTTGAGATTAGTGTGTAGTATGATTTATAGCACCGTTTCTTGTGCTATGAGAATATAAATCATTTGCACAGGTATTGGTTTAGAACCATACTAGATCGACCTATGAGAATACTTTAAGAGATTTAAAAATCGTCATAAGTATTTTTCTCATTATTACTATCGGAACTCTTTTCCTCGACCATGAGTAGTGGCAGGTCTCTTGTTTGAGTACTAGTCCGCTTTTGGTATCCGTCAAACGTTTGCCGTAATTGGAGATTATAACGACAGATATCAGGCGGCTAGGTCCTCTTAGTAAAAGAAGCTACATTATAAGACTGGGAATGCCCCTACTAATAATCGAGAGTATGTCTTGTTGTTTACAAGGCCTCTCGAAGAGCGAGACTGTGAAAATGCATGGCCGTGCTCAGATGGATTTTAGAAATCATCTGCTTATTGACAGTCGAACTCGAATTTCGAGAAACACTTCTGAACGTAATAGGGATGACGAGTAATCTTACTCTGTAGTTCATAAAGAGACATGAAGAGACATAGGAAAGGGGCTATACACTAAATGCTCACTTGTCCGGAAGGACAAGTGGGAGATTCAAAGGAATGGTGTCCTTCGACCAAGTGTATTATTCTGATAGCGGGTTCAGAATTAATAGAAAGCTAATATATTCAGTGAGGTCAAGTGATCGGAATGCCTGGGTGGAGGCCTCTTCCGATCAATAATATTAATATAATTAATATTACAGCTTAATCTTGACTGAGCCCTTCGGGTCACACCCAAGTAAATATACGAAACGAATCGACGAATTAATTCGGAAGAAATCAATTCTTCGCCCGAGTGTTAAATATTTAGACGTCGGAAATTCGAGCTTAGAGCGTCGAAACCGAGCGTCGGAAGTCGAGTAAAAAATAGTAAAAGACGAGACGGTAAATTAGTAATAAATCAACAATGACTAAAATACCCCTAGCATCGGAACCCCGCGTGCTAGGGGATTAGCCGAGCTAGCAGCCCGCACCATGTACGAGGCGTGCTAGCAAGGCAAAGCCAGCAGCCCGCAAGCAAGCGTGGCGTGCTGGCGCGCGCTGCTGGTAGCAGCCCACACTAGTGCTTGGCTAGCTAGCAGCGCCACTCGGCAGGAGCAGCCCGCACTCCTGTGCGTGGGCGTGGTGGGCCGAGCTGGCAGCAGCTAGCTGGGCCGTGGCATAGGGTCGGGTAGAAGGGGAGAGCTAGTAAGGAAGCTTGCTTTTGTGTGGACAAAGTGTCACAAGGAGAGGAAGGAGTGGGGAGCAAGTATGGTCCCCTCCTCTCCAAGTGGTCCATACTCCTCTTTACATTTGACTAGGACACTTGTTGATTTATTACTTGCTTACATATTTAAGTTATTTTAGCTTTAAATTAAATTGAGGAATTTCATGATCCCACATTGATGGGATTGAAATTTCCACTCCCACATTTCTTTATAAATACCAATCTTGGTATTTAGAGAAAAGTGCTTGAGTGGGAGTTAGAAAGAACATTAACAACTCTTACACTCCATTAACACTTGGGTTTTGGTCGGACCCCTAGGTCCAAGGTAACGGGCCTAAAAAGTCGTGTTCGTCCTTTGTGGGTGGATACCGTTGGAGGCTCGGCATTTGCGGAGCTAAACACTTTCAAGTAAGAGCCCGTACTTGAGGGCGAAGCACGCATCGAAGGTAAATTCCGGTTTTACCCTTCTTTATGTTTTGTTATGCTTTATGGTTTTATTAATTGCGAGTGGTTCTTGGGTAGGGGTTGTTTCCGGGGTGAGTCGGACTCACCAAACCCCAACAGTAATAAAGTAGGACATAAGGAGTATGAGTGCTTCTCTAAGGATCCTAATAGAAATAAACAGAATAATAAATCAGGAGGGTCCCAAAGGAACTATCAAGGGAACAACAACTATTCTGGGAATAAAGGAGGGCAGCAGAATGGAGCAAAGAACAACAATAATTATGGAAATAACCAAGTGAAGTCAGAAGCTGCAGGGAAGTTGAATGTAATGAATAGGCATGAGGCTATTCCACGCAGGATGTCATCACTGGTACCTTTTCTATTAACTCTACTCTTGTTAAAGTTTTGTTTGATTCTGGTGCAACTTTTTCTTTCATTTCTAAGGCTATTGTTTCAAAACTATCAAATAGTTTGAAAACAGTAGATGTAGTAGACTTGCCTATAGTTATCCCTACGGGCAGGGTAGTGAGATGCACCAAAACCTATAAGGATGTACCTTTAGAGATCGAGGGAAAAGTATATCTGTCTAACCTCATCAAGTTTGGGTTGAGTGACTTTGATATCATTCTTGGGATGGATTGGTTGAGTAAGTTCAATGCAGAAATTAGTTGTCGATCACATAAAGTGAAGATGAGTACGAGTGAAAATGAGTTGGTAACATATTGGATGCACGGTGAGACCAAATACTCAAGGATCATTTATGTACTAAAGTTGGCAAAGTACATTAGGAAAGGACATCTAGTGTAGTTTTGTAGTGTGAGAAACATGGATCATGAGGAGAAAACTAAACCTGAGGATATAAAGGTGGTGAATGGATTCCCAGATGTATTTCCGGAGTAGATCCCTGGAATGCCCCCAATAAGGGCAATTAATTTCACTATAGAGTTGGTCCTAGGGACAGCGCCAATTTCAAAGGCACCATATCGAATGGCACCTGCAGAAATGAGTGAGTTGAAGGAGCAAGTTAAAAATTAATGTCTCCTTATGATTTTGGTTTGTAGGAGATTTCTAATTAAGTGATTTCGCATAGTCGTGGCAATTCTAAGATCGTATTCAAGATACGTTCGCGTACTTATCATATTTTTTATGATGTGATAACATGATAGGCTTGATTAATCAATCCCAAGTAGTATCATGCTAGATTGTGATTGAAAATTGTGATTTGGTTGATATTGGTGATTGAATTATGAAGCATGATTTATTTGTGATGGATTAATGATTGGAAAATAATTGTTTGGCATGTAGTATATAAAGTACACTTTTATTTATGGCATGATAGAAAGCATGTTTAATTAAACTACATGCTTAATTGAGTTTGGAATATTGAGAAGGAATTTTATTATGGTTCATATAATTTTTATTGATGCTTTAAGCATGAGAAAAGAGCTATTTAAGTGTCTTTGAACACAAGGAATAAATTATATTTTGGTGCCTTAGTGCACTTAAGGTGTTTTTAACATTGAGGGATAAGATTTGTGGCGCATTATGCGTTTAAGGTGTCTTTGTCACCAAGGTAGATTTAGAAAGGGTTCAACATTAAATATTATGTGGTCAGTATTTATTCAAGAATTAAATTGGTATGTTTTATTGTTGGAATAATTATTATGATTGAATGATTATGGTTTGAGAGTCATCACCAAGTCTAACAATATGTAAATAATGTAAAGTGTAAGAGATTACACACCAAAACTCTTGGAACGTATATACCTTGAGTATGAACATATGGGGGGAGTTATGCGACTTTATATTTGACCATAACTTCTACTGGGAGTACTGGACGCTGTATTTTATGCGCAGGAATTCCGCCACTTACGAGTGGTTCTTTTATACTGGCACGGTTAGCTCCTGTGTTAGTACCTCTTTATTGGGGCAAGTTAGGGGGAAACTCGTTCGATGCGTAATCAAGCTAATAAATAAATTATTTAGTTATTTAGTCATGGAGCCATGTTGTATGCTTGTAAACAGGTGCAACAAGGTAAGTTGTGTGATGATAGGATGAAAGCATGTTAGTGTGTTTTATTTACACTTATGTACTCAGCTTTGCTGATTGTGTATTTGATGTTCGTTTGGCCTTATCTTTACTCTGACCCTATGATGACCAACTTTTAATGGAGAGTAGTGGAGACAAGTAGAGAGAAAATTTTCAGGTGTTGAAGCATATTCAATTATTCATGATGGGGCATGAGTGAAGAGCGAATCATGCTTAGTTCCATAAGTTACGATGTGGTTTTATTGCTTTGAATATTTTATTATTTTATCTGTGAGACTAACGTAAAGATTTCAAGTTGATTTGGTTTTAATAAGGGCCTACAATGGTTCCAAGTTGTAGGTTGACTTTGTTTGATTTTACTTTCGTTTGGTTGACTTTTTAAGTTGACTCGTTTTGAATGTTTTTTTAAAGATAGTCTTCCGCTGTGTGTTTTTGATAATTGTCTTAGCCGTTTACACGGTGGCGGTAATGTTTTAGATTTTCCTATTTTGGGTTTTTAAAAGAGCATAACAGGTACGTATTTTAAAGGAAAGGAAATTTTAGGGTGTTACAAACATC